>NC_056742.1:501150754-501400754 GCF_019279795.1 Protopterus annectens
TACATGCCAATATGTTTCATGGACATTCTCTTTTTGAACATTTGAACAATAACCTCGATCAATCTATGATGGAATTATACACTGAATTAGAATTTTGTAAGTTAAAGAAGTTCAAAAGGGACTTAGAATATTATGAATTAGGACATGCCTTTGTTAAACATCAGTTTAGAAAGACTGTTAATTTTAGAAATGACTCAATGCATACTAATCATTAGATAAGGGGAGAAACAAATGTAAACGATCGCGCAAAGCCTCCACAGAGTTTCCGTGTTTGCACGATCAGCAGCAGCACTAATCACAACGCATGCTGCGGATCGAGATTTCACGAGTACACGTGAGGTTTCTTGGCCAGCAACAGTGTTGCCAGTCAGGAAACTGTGTAAAGCAGCACAAACACATGTAGAACATGCTGATAAGTTTACCTACGAGCAAACTTGCTCTACAAAATTGTGTGGATAGCCACAATAATCACTAGGGATAAAATTAATGGAATGAATGCAGCAGTAACACATTCTAGAACAGTGTTCTCAGTGCAATGTAGGCTACATGTTTTTGTCAAACTGTAATAAAGGATTTGTGTTGATCATCAATGATACATAGAATACGTTATAAATAAACTAGTTTGGGAAAGTGTGTGTATTGGAAAGGGGCACAGACATGAACATTAGGAATGAAGAAAGAGGAAGAGGACATGTGACACATGGTAATGTGCACCTGCAGCTGTTCTAAGCTGCTGAGAGACTGGCCTACTGCCTGCTGTGATATTGTAAAAAGATGTGTTTATTTTCAGTTGTCTTCTGCACTTCTGATTTAGTACATATCTCTGTAATCTGTAGAACCGTTTTTAGTCTCCTTTTTGTTGTGTGATAGAGCTGAATATCTGTTACTGTTGTGACCCTCAGTTTGCAGTGAAATCTTTTGTCTAGAGGCCTGGCTGATTTCTTTCTGGTATAAAATAAATCAGACTGGTTTAATCTAGCTAGGGGCATTCCTGCAAAACTGTTATTTTTGATTGGATAATTGGGCTGGTTTCTGTTTCTCTGCCTTTAATAGCCAGTGTTTTAAATCAGATATACCTGTTTGCTCAAGCTGTTCTAAGCTGCAGAGAGACTGCCCTACTGCCTGCTGTGATATTGTAAAAAGATGTGTTTATTTTCAATTGTCTTCTGCACTTCTGATTTAATACATATCTCTGTAATCTGTACAACTGTTGTTTCCCCACCCACCCGCTCAGTTGTTGAGGTGGTCTTAAGTCTTGGTGGCTTAGAGTTGATACTGGACATTCCCCAGTCACATTACATTAGCTCATTCTACTGTTTATAGTGATAACTAAGCAAACGCCCACCCCTTTAGCTTCTGAACCTTGAATTATCTCATCATCTTCTGTCTCTTCACTTTCTCTTACAAAAACTACCTCTTTCTACTTCATTTTGCTGTTTGCCATAATTATTACTGCTTGTTGGTAGCCTCACTAAATTGATAACAGTATTCTACTGAATTGCTGCTTTATTTGTGCTGTCTGTTACAGTTGTGATTGTAAGCTACTGTTTCAAAACGATCTACTGATTAACTATATCTCATTGCTATTTACTGCAATTAATTACTGTATAACTGCATTTTACTGCATTTCATTTCTGTTTAACTGTATTTTTTGATACTGCAAGTTGTGTTGTTTTGACTATAGGTGATTAATCTGTGCTTCACTGTGAGTTTTTACTTACTGAGTTCTTAACCTTAAAATTGAGTAGCATAGTCTCAATACAAGTCTGCAGTATACACAGCTTCAGCTGCATGGTTTTAAACCCTTTTTAAGGTTAACTGTTTTTTTCTGAAAACACAAAAAAAAAAAAACAAAGTTCTAAGCTTGTTTCCTGCCTTTCCTGTTACTAGAGTAGTCCAGATACACATTTGTTGTATCCAGGACTGTATTGTAGTTTCTGAATTCCCCAAACCTTTCTGTGTTAGCGGGAAGCCTCTCAGCTTATCAGTGGGAGTGGTAAGCAATAGGTAGCCTATCTGCCACAAGAAGAATATTTTCTGGCTCTGAAATTGCAGTTTATTGGGTTTGGGCAGTTTTTTCTGTCCCTTTCAACTTTCTCTTCTCTCTTGTACTTTAGCTTATTCACCTAGCACTTCATCAGGCTTTTTGTAGCAATTATTGTAGCACACATAAGTGCTATCAGCACTAGACGTCCTATAAGGAAACAGCTCCAGTACTTAGTAATGATAACCATCCATCCTGGCATATCTAAAGGTCAGTTTCCTGTACTTTCTCCTATTTCTCCTATTAACCTGATGAACTTAGGCATTCTGAGGTAGTATAGCAACTGCCTCATGTACACAGACAACCCTCTCCTCTTACCGCCCAACACTCAGACTTGTGAGAGGTGCGCTTATATCTCCAAATTGAAAGCCTTGTGCTCTCCAGCCAAGACCGGAATAGGTGGTCAAGAGGAGAAGGTCAACACCTGCACCACACCACATGGAACACATATCCCTCCAAAATGCCTATCATCACAGCCCTCATATAAAAACACAATCACACACCCACCTTCACGGAGGCTCTCAATAGAAATCTACCCAAACAGCAGAGACCTCCAAGGCAGAAACGCACTCAACCACCACAACACAGCACAAACCACAAGACACATAGCTCACCTACACAGTGTGCCCCTAAGCCTCTAAGGCAAAACAGCTTGCACAATACAATAATCCAACTCACTAGGCTGAATAAGGAGAAGGCAACTGTCAGCTGTCTATCAGGTGCCAGAATCCAACACATAACACACGCACTCAGGTTACTGTACAACAAGTATGACTCTGTCACTGTCCATGTGGGTGTGAATGACCTGAGATGCACCTCCCTGGACTACATGAAAAGAGACATGGTGGAGCTCTCAGATTATGTGGCCCAGGCAGGTATGACCCTCGCCCTGAGCAGCATCCTACCATCGCTGAGAATTATACCAGAGTACAAACAGAAAATGATTGACTTCAACAATTGTCTAAGTTTCTGGTGTCATTCTAAGGGGATCCAGTATCTGCCTGCTTGGGATGACATGATTGACAGACCTTGATGCTTTGCCAGTGATGGCCTACATCTGTCATCCCTGGGTTTCTGGGTACTGGCTAAGGCCCTTGCCACCCCTATAGTGCCTTTTTCAGGCGGTGTTCCAAAGACCAAATTACCACCGTAACAACTATAAATAAGTGCAATCTGAAGGTCATGCTTCTCAACCCTAGAAGTCAAAATCTCAAGATGCAGTCACTCAAAGCACTTCTCAAAATGGAGAACATCAACATTTGTGCTGTAACAGAGACCTGGTTTAAAGCAGCAGAAAGCACCTCTGCACTACCAGGCTATAACTCATTCCACACCTTTCAGCCCCAGAACATGTACCAAAGCTCCAAAGGTGGTGGCGTCTCCATATTCATAAAGGATATGCACACCTTCAGACTAGTAGCCCAGCATAACGCATCTGAGATACTCCAGGTACAACTAACATTGGGTAAGACAGTGATTCAGGTCATGGTCTGCTATAGGTCCCCAACCATGCCCCAGGATGCTCACTCCACATTCCTAAGCACTCTGGAAACTATTATGATCCAACCCAACACTGTCATACTAGGTGACTTCAGCTACCTGTCCATCAACTGGGAAAACTACTCTTGCACCAATGCACTGGCCCAGTGTTTCCTGGAATTCATCCTTGACCTGGTTATTACTAACATGGGCAACCGTTGCTCTACACCAATAGTCAATTCCTCCCTAGTTAGATCCTACCACAAACTAATCACCATGGAAATCCACATCTCACCCACAACCCCCACAAAGGTATCCACCATGAAAAACTTCTCCAAAGCTGACTTTGGACTCCTAAAAACAGAGGTGGCTAACTTCACAGCACCCATGCCAATGCAAAATAGATGCATGTCTGCTGAATCATACACCAATGCACTGTACGAACATGTACATAAATTTATGGAACTAGCCATACCCAATAGAACCAAGATGCTCTCCTCCAAAAAAGAAAGCCAGTCTGGTGTTCTCCTGCCATTAATAAACTCTACAATAGAAGGAAGAAAATGCTGCAGAAAAAAGTGATGTCCCAAGACTGGAAAGATTCCCTTATTATCCTCAACAAAAAGTTGAGATCCCTCATAAAAACCTCCAAAGCCAGCTATGAAGGCAGAATTGGGCCAGACACTAAAAGCAACCACACGCATAGTTATACCAAGAATCTCCATGACAATACCCAGATGTGCTCTGAGTTACTGCACAATGGTACTTCCTATACTGAGCCAACAGATATTGTCAACATACTGGCCGACAGATTCAATGCCAACTTTACCCCTCTTCCCCCACCAAAAGACCAATCTCAATACTGGAAGAATGCCATGCACCCAGCATTACTGCAGCACAGGATAAAGCTGCATTGTCTAAGGCTAAGAATACAGCATTCATGGGACCTGACAATATCCCTGGCTGTGTTCTACATGAATTACAAAGTGAAGTGGCACCACCTCTGTGTGTTCTGTTCACTCACAGCCTCACCTCGGGGCTTTGTCCCTATTGAATGGCGCACTGCTACAGTCATCCCTCTCCATAATGGAGGAGCAAATACAGACCCTGGAAATTATCGCCCCATTAGCCTGACAAGTTTGATATGTAAGGCTATGGAGTGAATCATCATGGACCTAATTAACAAGGATATAGGGAATCTCCAAACTCTAGATCCCATGCAATTTGGTTTTGTGAAATGCAGATCATGGTTGACTTTTTTGAGTCAGTCACCAGAGAGGTGGATGAAGGTAAGGCAGTTCATGCAGCCTACCTCGATCTGGCTAAGGCCTTTGATACCATTCTTCACTCAGGAATTATTGATAAACTCAGCAAACTAGGCATCAACCCCTATATTGTTAGGTGGTTTGCAAACTGGCTCAGAGATAGCACCCACAGTGTGAAAGTAGCAGACTCCATGTCAGACTGCCGACCACTCATGAGTGGAGTCCCACAGAGATTGGTCCTGGGTCCTCTTCTGTTTGGCATCTACTTCTCAGACGTCCGGGCCAACATGGAGGGACTCTGGCTGACCAAATTCACAGATGACTGCAAGCTGGGAGCCATTATTAACTCCCCAGGTGATGCAGACATCCTACAGAAAGGCCTCACTGAGACAAATGACTGGTGTCAAAACCATGGCCTTAAGCTTAATGCCAAACAATGCATTATCATCCCCTTTGGGAAAAACTCAGTTCCCACTAATTACCACATTGATGGGAGCCCACTGAACACTGAAGGCGTTATAAGAGATCTGAGCACACAGGTTGACAGCGACCTCTCCTTCGACCACCACATGGCACTGTGGTCAGAAGGTCCTTCTATGTCGTACATCTCATTACCAAGGGTTTTGCATCCAGGAAGAAAGAGGTCATCATTTCTCTCTGCTCTTCCCTCATTAGACCAATCATAGAGTATACTGCCCTATTTGGTATGTACCTCACTAGACACCTGCAACAGCTGGAGAGGCCACAAAAGTACCTCATGAAGAGGATCCTAGGCCTTAAACACATGTCCTACATGGAGATACTCAAAACACTCCAGCTATTCTCTGTCTCACATCATCTACTAAGAGGTGATCTCTGCTTGACTTACAAAGCCATGTCTGACCCAACTCTAGAAATGCTGCATCTAAAGAAATCCCAATCCCTCCACACTACATGCTCTAGAGACCTCAACCTCATTACCACAATCAACAGAATATGCTGGAGGGACAGGTTCATAACCCAGAGACTACCCATGCTCTGGAATAGACTTCCCATACATGTCAAGTAAAGCACCTCACTGGCCCTCTACAAAAGAAATCTTGATGAGTGGATGGGAAATAAAAATTTCACCCCGGGGACAACTCCAGTGGCTCTACTTGATAGATGCACTGGGAACTAACGACAGGTGCCACAATGCCAGTGCACTTCTATGGGCTAGGCTTGTAAAGGTCCCAGGGCCATTAGTCTAGTACACACCTATGAACCTAAAGGGCATGTCAATGTATGTACACTCCAAAGACAAGTCAGTAGCATAACATTAAACACATATGTTCATAGCGAATCTACATCACTTTATCGAATGGCTATTCAGTGAATAGCCATTCACCAAATTCCTATTTATTGAAGTTGCTCTTCATCGAACGGCAAATTTTATGTAGGGAAAATCAGCAGTTGGCCAACCAAGTCACCATAAAAAAAAACAAAAAACAAAAAAAAAACATAGAATTTAAAGCCTACGAAGGTGGGGGCTATGCCCCCACACCCCTTAACTAAATATACCAACTCTGAGATTGCACTACAGTGGGCAAGATGACAAATTCCAGATGGAGGACAATCACTGATTTGCCCTAGCTAGAATTCGCCATTTGATGATGAGCAGCTTTGGTAAATAGAGTTTTGATGAATGGCTATTCGCTGAATAGCCATTCAATAAACTGATATAGACCCGTACATAGCACAGTACACAATGCTTGTTACACCTCCTGTGTGACATATTTATATCATCATGCATTGCAGTATATTATGTGACTGTCACACAAGGTTACACACAGTGGAGATGATTGGCTGTAATGTTAACATCCTGACATGATAACTGGAGAGGACATTTAGCAAGGACAGTATATATAACAGGTGTATGTGCATATTGTGAAGGTTTGCAAAATAAGTTGCTTGATTATGACTGAAATGTCAGCAGAGATCTCAATCAATCAGGGACACATAGAAACAGGCTGAGGGACAACATTAGACAGAAGCAGCAGCAACTATGGACAATTTTAAAAATAATACTACCATTAATCTGTGACAATGACATAACGTGTGATTGTAAAGTATTACACATGTTCTGTAGAGACACACTTGTACAACTGTTAATGATTTTTCAGTAATCTATAAGGTGAATTCAACACACCTTCCTCAGAAATTACCAGTAGTTGGAGGTGTTAAGAGGGACAGTGTTATACCTGTAGTTTAAATTAGGGGCAAACCTGCCTAGTTGAGAGGTTTGTATGGCACATAAGCCATGATCCACACCTACAAGAATGTTATCCATGGCATCAGTGTTGTCAGTGACCTGTAGATTTACTGGGTGCATCACAGAAAGATGTATCACACATGTATATCTTGTGTGACACCTTGAAGGGAAGTCTGCACTGTCAACTCCTAATAGTTATACATAGGTTCATAGGCAGGTACTAGGCTATTGGCCCAAGGGCCTAAGTAAGCCTAGCCAACAAGGTTCCCTGGCTTACACCACCCAAGAAAGTTAATTTCCTGTGCCCCTCTTGAGCAGAGCCACAGAAGTGATCCCCGGGGTGTATTTCCTATTTCCCATCCACTCATCAAGGTTTTTCTTGAAGAGTACTAATGAGGAACTTTGCTTGACATAGATGGGTAGCTTGTTCCAGAGTATAGGAAGTCTCTGGGACAGGAATCTATTGCTCCAGCATATTCTGTTTATTGTGGTGACAAGGTTTAGGTCCCTAGAATGTGTAGCTCAGAGGGATTGGGATTTCTTTAGGTGCAGCATCTCCAATAGCTCTGGATTTAATATAGCTTTATATGTTAGGCAGAGATCTACTTGGAGTAGGCCATATGCTACAGAGTAAAGCTGGAGTTTTTTGAGACGGTCAGTGTAGGGCATCTGTTTGAGGCCAGTAATCCTCTTTGTGAGGTACTTCTGTGGCCTTTCCAGCTGCTGCAGATGTCTTGTGAGGTACATTCCAAAAGGGGCATTGTACTCTATAATGAGTCTAATGAGTGATGAGTAGAGGGGAACAATGACCTCTTTTTTCCGGGATGAGAACCCTTTTGGGATGAGGTGTGCCACATAGAAGGATTTTCTGACTATTGTGGTGATGTGATTATCAAAGTACAGACTACTGTCCATCTGGGTCCCAAGGTCTCTTAGTACACATTCAGCATTAAGTAGATTGTCGTTTATGTGGTAGTTCATGGATACAGAGTTTTTACCAAAGGGGATGACAATGAACTTTTTGGCACTGAGCTTGAGCCTATAGCTCTGATACCAGGCATCTGTCTCAATGAGGCCCTTTTGTAGGATTTCCACATCACTTGTGGACTCAACTATGGCTCCTAGTTTGCAGTCATCTGTGAACTTCATTAGGCAGAGGCCTTCTGTGTCAGCCTGTACTTCAGAGAAGTAGATACCAAAAAGGAGAGGTCCCACTTATATGTGGCCGACAAGATGTGTGGGTGATTACTGTGACAAAAGTGATACACTTGAGTAAAGCATCGCTGGATAACATAGGTAATGGCCATATGGATAACAATACTTAAAAACAATGCACTATTATCACTGTATTCCCTGCACACAGCTAGGTATTGCATGCATCTCACACATGTAATAGCAATGGATATTGTCTGCAGCATCTGCAATAGATGTGTGAATTTAGAAGTGATCCATCATATTGAGTGGTACAGTACTATGTGAGACTCATGGCAATGCATCAGTTATGCTCACGTGCACAGAAACTCCAGCACTGCAACATCTAGCTTCAATGAGTGAGGATGCTGTCATGTGATATGCATTAATCAGTGAGGGCGCTGTCACTGTAATATGCATCAATGAGTGAGGATGCTGTCATGTGATATGCATTAATCAGTGAGGACGCTGTCACTGTGATATGCATCAGTGAGTGAGGACGCTGTCACTGTGATATGCATCAATGAGTGAGGATGCTGTCACTGTGATATGCATCAGTAAGTGAGGATGCTGTCACTGTGAGATGCATCAGTGAGTGAGGATGCTGTCACTGTGATATGCATTAATCAGTGAGGACGCTGTCACTGTGATATGCACCCATGAGTGAGGACACTGTCACATTGATATGCACCCATGAGTGAGGACGCTGTCACTGTGATATGCATCGGTGAGTGAGGATGCTGTCACTGTGATGTGCATCAATGTGTGAGGACAATGTCACTGCGATATGCACCAATGAGTGAGGACACTGTCACTGTGATATGTACTAATGAGTGAGGACACTGTCACTGTGATATGCATCAGTGAGTGAGGACGCTGTCATTGTGATATGCATCTATGAGTGAGGAAGCTGTCACTGTGATATGCATCAATGTGTGTGGATGCTGTCACTGTGATATGCATCAGTGAGTCAGGACGCTGTCACTGTGATATGCATCTATGAGTGAGGACACTGTCACTGTGATATGCATCAGTGAGTGAGGATGCTGTCACTGTGATATGCATCTATGAGTGAGGACGCTGTCACTGTGATATGCATCAATGTGTGTGGATGCTGTCACTGTTGATATGCATCAGTGAGTGAGGATGCTGTCACTGTGATATGCATCAGTGAGTGAGGATGCTGTCACTGTGATATGCATCTATGAGTGAGGACGCTGTCACTGTGATATGCATCAATGTGTGTGGATGCTGTCACTGTTGATATGCATCAGTGAGTGAGGATGCTGTCACTGTGATATTTTTCACATACCATACAATGCATGCAGCACACTTTCTATCAGCAGATGTTAAACCCAAGACGTGTCACACAATTACTGTCACACTGACATTAACATGGAAAATTTTATATTACCATGCAATCCTGACATGTATGCATATGTGTTGATGCAAACTATCAGTTACTAATATTGACGTGATCTGCTGGAGCATCCATGACTCTCTACAGTCACACTCAGTGGAGGCTGGTGAGTTCAAATCGAAGGGGGGCTGCAGGAGACAGCGGAATGGGTGGGGGCAATGGGAAGGGGTGTGGTCAACTAGAAAGGGGAGGAGCTATGCTCAAAACCACAAAACCTGGAACTTTAATTAAATGGTGCCAAACCATCATTATGAGAGTGCAATCAAGACAATGTGAAGTGTAGAATATTTCAATGCATTAGCTGCATGACAGCTTACTTAATATCTAGAGGGAAACAAAAAGACAGTGAGGCATGCAAAAATAAATTACTTTTTAAATACATTAGTCAAGTGCTGCGGTGGTGTTGCTGCAGTAGCGTTGTCACCTCACAGTAAGATGCTGTCTGGTACGATTCTCAGCTAGAGCGTCTTCTGCATGGAGACATGCGTGAATGGGCGTACCTTCGTTGAAGGTTGTGCATCAGGGCTGGCAACTCGGCATGTAAAAATCTATCTGCCAATCATTAGCGGATCAGAGTTTCGCTGTGGCGACCCCTAACTGGGAAAAGCTGAAAGACACAGCAACTGGAATGCCAGTCAAAATCAAATACAGGAAAAACAAGCAGCACTCAAGTCAAACCACTTCTCCTTGCACTCCAGTTCCAATTATAATTTATATTCAGCTTTATTAAAGTACCAAGTAACATGCTGAAAGTAGCAATCTCTGTGATACCTCCACTTGTAAAAATGTTTCTTATCCAAAAAATACCTGCTGCCTGACAACAACTATCTACTTGTTTCATGGGGAAAACATGATCAAAGTAAAAAATGAAAAGCAAACAAGAAACAAGCTCAGGATACATTGCTTCAAGGATTACTGTACAGGTAATGGACCACACACGATAGACTGACATTCTGTTTGGTTTACAGGTAAAGCCTGCAAAGATGACTGCAAGTCTCCAACAAATGTAATGAGCTTCTTAAAATAATAATGTAATCCTGTCCTTTATTACAAATACTGTCATATGCATTTTAATACCCAAGGCTTATACATTATCTAGTTATGCAAGTATTTTCTGCATGGCAACAGAAAGGCTTTCACTGTTGGCAATTCTTTAACAGTATGCTTATTAAAGCTTACTTGCATATTACAATCTCAGACAAACTTACCTGATGGTCATTAAAGCATTGCTACTTAAACACAGAGCAACAGGCACTTTCTGAGTAATAATAAACATAAATCAACAGTATAAAAATATGACAAACCTGAACATTCTGCAAAATCAAGGACAGAATAAAAGTAGTACTTGTGTCTACCTTGGATAGGGGGATATTCTGCACATTTACACTGCATAACTGCTCCTTGCCTTGCTTGGACACATCCAGAGTCACTACATGGGGAAAAAGTATGTCACAATTTGAAATGTCTCTGGCTGACTGTGATGGCCCTGACACATTTGTCATACTTCTCAACCTCAGAGCAAGAAATCTGGACAAAGCCATACATAGAAGTGGGACAAAGACCCAAAAATAAGGACAATTTTTTAAATATTGCTCTTCTAAACTTTGAAAGATAATAGAATAGTAGGTCTTGCATTAGTATGAATTTCTGAAGGGTATGAAATCTGAAACTGAAACGTCTGTCATTATTTTCTAACTTCAGTCTTTAATGATTTGCTACAAATTTGCCAAAAAAACACAATTTTATGAAAAATGGACCAAAATGTGATGCAAAAATATAAAATAGCCACACAATACAGCTGGGAACCTGTAAAAGAAGGGACACCTTTTTAATATTAGTACTGCTAACATGAGCAGCTGACAAAATAAAAGAATCTGCATGCATTTCTGAAATAAAAGTAGTCTATAACTCTGATTATTACAGTTATTTCTTAATTGTAAACCCTCCACGTTTTCTTCCAAAATTGCCATTTTGTGGCAGGATTATTAGGGGAAGAGCAACATTTTGAGCCAAAATCGGGGACAGAGGTTTGGATATGCCTAATTCTTTAAAGCAATTTATTTGCACATACCTCTCAATCTGTTAATGCAGAAAATCTGGACAAGGCCAAATATACTTATAAACAGTACAAAAATTGATGTATAAACTGAGACAGTTGATAGAATAACAGGTCTTGCTTTAGCATGCATTTTTCTGAAGGTTATGAAGTCTGAAACTCAGTGTCTGTCATTATTTAGTGACTTAATTCCTCAATTATTTGCCAGAAAACCACACATTTAATGAGGAACAAACCAAAAATAAGAAGCAAAAATCTATTCATTCTGTGAAAATCTGGACAGTTAAGAGGTATAGTTCAGCCGGGGCTGTCTTTGAGCCCTCACAAAATCATGGCCTCCTTCAGCTATTCCAATGAACCATTACTTGGCCATTTCACCCCATTTACCATAAACACTAATGTGCATACTGCTTTACTTCTACGATGATTTGGACTTCATTTGAAAGTTTTATTTTGCATTTTACAGCACAAACACTAAGACATCTGCTAAACAAAGCAATGCAGTCTCACAATGAAAACAGACTTAGCATTAAAACTTCTCTGCCCATTCATTGAAACAGCATTGAAACCCACATTCAAAGAAAATACATTTTGCAAGTGACAGATAAAGATTAACTTTGGGCTGTTTTCAAATCATAGGCATGAAACATATACGTGGTCTTTGATACACCTTTCTGATTTTATTAAATTATATTCCTTGTACAATATAGTACAGCTGTAGAGGGCGTTTTAAATTTGTTTTGAACATTTTTCCAGTAAACAATGAAACAAAATGCATACACCAATAATGACAAAACTCCCCAATTCAGAAAATTTCTATCATAAAAGTCTACTCAAACTTCTACAGTCCACCAGTATCAGTAAATATGCACAATCTCTGAAGAAGTAAAAGTTATCTAAATAATTCCACATTAAATAAACCTGTAACTAATGAAGAGGTTGCTGCTAGCAAACAACTTTATATATCATTGTTTCATCTACAAATAAAGTGTCTGTTACTCTTGAGGAATAAATTGCCTATGTTTCATTAAAAAATGATACGCCTGACAACAACTATCTACTTGTTTCATGGGGAAAACATGATCAAAGTATCAGTAAATATGCACAATCTCTGAAGAAGTAAAAGTCATCTAATAATTGCAATAGGGAATGGATGGCAAACTGATAACATGTTCAGAGTTACTAGGTATCTTCACCAAAAAGGACTGCAGCATCCACCTCCTTTACAATACAGTACAGTATCAGCAATGCATCTACCTACTGCAGGAGTAGAACCCACAGCCTTCTGCATCAAAAGCAAGTACACTACCGGTTGTACTATTAACAATGCAAGCAGACTCAGCATAAGCATCACTAAACTTTTGTTCTCCTGCAGCTCTCAGCTTTTTGTAAAATCTACTTGACACTCAGCTGTATCTCTGAACTTTGCAGCACAAGAAATCTGGAAAAGGCCAAAATTTAGGGGGGGGGGCAAAAGACCAAAAAACAGGGACACATTTTAAACATTGCTTATATAATGTTGGAAAGTTGCTAGAATCATTGAACCCTGACCCTGTACAAAACGTCTCACAGCAACATACCACTATGCCAAATCAATCATCTATTTTATGAAAGAGGAAGACTGAAACTTAAATGGCTACATTCAGTGAATTCAGTTCTCACCATAGCTGTCAACATCTTAACACAAAACACCTGAACAAAACTAATAATGGGGATGCAGCCCCCCCCACATATTATGAGTTCAGTTTTAGTTAGCTCTCTAGCAGCCTTGGCACAAAAACCTGACAAAGCCAATAATATTTCAAATATCCATCTTATAAACTTATAAACTTGCTATAATAATAGGTTTTGTGTTACCATGTACTTTCTGAGGAATATGAAGTCTGAAATTTTTATTTATTTAACATTTGTTAACCAGGAGACAACCAAATAAGAGTTTTTAATCTGCATTTTTTGTATGGTGGTGGCGGGTAGGAAATTCACCATTTTAATACCTTTGTTAGTCTCTGTTTCATGTTTAATAAAAATTCTAGTTGGTACATTTTTTTTTTTTTTTTCTATATATTCTCTCTTTTGATATCCCTACTAAGTTTACTCCCCTTCTCCTATCTGTATAATAGAAGGAATATGTCCTATCTAGCTCTCTGTTTCTTTGTTTTAATTTTTGTTTTGTTTTTTTGTTTTTTTTTTTTTTTTTTTATTTTATTTTTTCTTTTCTCTTTTGTTTTAATTACTTGTTGTACTAACCTAAATGTGGAGTTTTCTCCCGGGCCTCTGCTGAAAATGGAAATATATCCAGTTGGACTAGCCCGGTAAACAAATGTAAAATAAAAAATAAATAAATAAAAAAATAAAATGTAGTGACTGGGGCATTACACACACACACACACACACACACACACACACACACACACACACACACACACACACACACACACCTGCCCTGCAAGTCTCACACACTTACCTGCCCTGCAAGTCTCACACACACACTTACCTGCCCTGCAAGTCTCACACACACACTTACCTGCCCTGCAAGTCCGAAGCTTCATCATCCAGCTGGGAGGGCTGCAGTCCAATAGCACGGGGCCCCCTTGTTCACATGTGTACAGTTAGTGTGGGAAGGGCTGCTATTGGACTGCAGTCCTGCAGTCCAATAGCATGGGCCGCCCCTGGTCACACTGTAGCTGTACCTAGGATACAATTGTACTTCAGAGGTTTATAGGTGTACAGGAGAGTACTAGGCTAAAGTCCTAATATCCCAACAAAGCCTGGCCATATTGAACCTGACTTACACAATTTTCAATTGCTATGTGAACAAAGTTCACACAGAGATGAGTCTAGGTTATGTTATCTAATACCAAATGCCTCTATCCATGAAAGACATGGGTGGAATATCAGGAGTGCAGTCATAATTAACCAACCATTAATCTAAGCTATACTTGAAGAGGGTCAGGAAAAGCCTTTGCTTTACGTGAATGACAAGCATGTTCCAGAGAAGGGGTAGCATACCTCTCAACCTCTTAGTGGGAGGAATCTGAATGAAGCCATAAATAATGGGGGTGCAAAGGCCCAAAAATAGGGACAGTTTTTAAATATTGCTCTAACAAACTTAGAAAGTTGATAGAATAACAGGCTTTTCATTGGCATGGATTTTCTGGAGTATATAGTCTGAAACTCAAGTGTCTTTCATTATCTTCTGACTTTAACCCTGAGTGATTTGGCAGAAAACCACAATTTTATGAGGAATGGACCAAAAATATGAGTAAAAAATCTGGACATTCTGTTAAAATCTGTGCAGTTGAGAGGTATGAGGGGTAGTATCTGAGAGATCTATCTGTCGTTCCAACATGATTTATTATATCAGAAGCTAGGTTAACACCCTGAGAATGAGTGACCCTTGTGCAGTTTGCTTTTAACAATGTATAACATTTCCATCAGGAGCAGATTGGAGGGTGCCCTATAGGCCAGACACAACTTGACCCTTATTAGTCTGTTGAAGATATAATACAGTGACAGACCTTTTAATCTTCCTGCATATGACTTGTCATTTACACTGTGTATCTTCACTCTGCAAAAACTCTGGGGTTGTTCCAGCTGTTGTACATGTTTGGTGAGGTACATGCAAAAGGGTGCATTGTTCTCAATCATTGTTGTGATGAGGGCTGAGTACAATGGCATTATAATATTCTTTGATGTGGGTGGCCTGCCAATAGTTATGAGTTGTGCCACATAAAAGGAATTTGTTACCACTGTGGACACAGTGGTTGAACAAATGAGTACCCAGATCACGTACCACTGGATGCACTCATATGAGGTATGCTTTCTATATTGTAATTAGCTTGGGTATTTGTTTTCCAAAGGGGTTAATTATGTTTTTGTGTTCATTTAATTTGTTTCCATGGCTCTGACATCAATCATTTTTGTTCATTAATACTTTCTTTTTGCAGTATATCAATTATGTTCATGGATTCAATTATTGTCCATATTTTGCAGTCATCCACAAACCTGGTAAGGCAAAGGTTGTCTAAGTTTGTCTTGATTTCTGAAAAGCAACTACCGAAAATGAAAGGGCCTAGTACAGAACCCAGTGGTATGGTCCTGGTCACTGGCATCTTGCTAGAGGTGAATTTACACACTTCAACATTATATGTCCTGTTGGTGATCTGTTTGGCTACCCACCTTGTGGCATATGTGTTTATGCCCAATTGTGACAGTTTCTCTGTAATATCCAAGCATGGACTCATGTCAACTGCCTTGGCCAAGTCTTTTTAGGCAGGATGCACAGTCTTTCCTCATCCATGCCCTTGATGACCTTTTTGAAGAAGTCAAACAGATTTAACTTTGAGAGGATTTCTGTCTATACACACTCAGCCGAGTGGAGGAGGGGCATTGACTACAACTCTGATCTGAGATATATAGCAATAAGTATCCTGTTTTTATTTTGATTATTTTTACTAGTTATTGCTTCTAACAATTTATATATAGCACTTTATATTGCCCGATGCATACTGTTTACTGTATTTTATTGCTAACTAATCTGCATGGTTAAACTAAAATTGTCTGCCTTACAGGGCCTGATAAATAAGGTGTTTACTGTCACACTGTTTGTAAAGCTCTTTAGCTAGTTTCACTGTGTGAAATGTATTAACGGGAAATGTTCTCTACTTGTTAAGCACATGTTTGTTTGTTCTGATTTCCTGCCAAGGAGTGTATCATATAACTGATTTGTTTGCAGTTAAAAGCATTCTGTAGAGTCTCCTTGCTCCTTTATCTGTTTAAAAACTTTCATTTTGTGGCTCACTGCTGTTTTTATGCTGTGATAAATATTTCTGTTACTGTCTAAAAGAGTGTAGGCTAGTAGCTGTAGTATTGTCCCAGTTCAGATTTGCTGTCTCTGCATCTGTTTGTTTTGCAGTGATCGTTCTGAGCACATGACCAGGCCATCTTGAATTAGAAGAAGCCTTTCTTTACCTTCGTGGCAAGATTGTGTTGATTGGCTGCTGGCTGGTGGAGGTTGGATGGCCTAGGGCTTGGAGTAACCACTCGTTGGTTCTTTTGAGCTTTTTTTTTAAAACTTGTTTAAGGTTGTATCTTCTGGTATTTAAGCCCTAACTTTGAGAGGATTTCTGTCTATAAACACTGAGCCGAGTGGAGGAGGGGCATTGACTACAACTGATCTGAGATATATAACAATAAGTATCCTGTTTTTTTTTCATATTTTTACTAGTTATTGCTTCTAGCAATTTATATATAGCACTTTTTATTGCCTGCTGTATACTTTTTACTGTATTTTATTGCTATTAACTACTCTGCATGGTTAAACTAAAATTGCCTGCCTTACAGGGCCTGATAAAAAAGGTTTTTGCTGTCACACTGTTTGCAAAGCTCTTTAGCTAGTGTCATTGTGTAAAAGGTATTAACGGGGAATTTTCTCTACTTGTTAAGCACCTGTTTGTTTATTCTGGTTTCCTGCCAAGGAGTGTATCATATAACTGATTTATTTGCAGTTAAAAGCATTCTGTAGAGTCTCCTTGCTCGCTTATCTGTTTAGAAACTTTCATTTTGTGGCTCACTGCTGTTCTTCTGCTATGATAAACATTTCTGTAGTGTTTACTGTCTAAAAGAGTATAGGCTAGTAGCTATTGTTGAACTGTTCTACTGTTGGTGTTTTGCTGTTATTCTTGGTGGCTTTGCAGTTGCCCGTCCCTACTGTAAATTTGGTCTGGGACACTCCTCCCAGTCTAGTGTCATTAGCTTATTCTACCTAATACAGAGAGAACATTTCAGAAGGCCAACCCACTTAGTTTCCTAACCTTGAATTATCTTCTATTTCTCCTCCCTCCCTTTCCTTTATAAGAAAAAAAAAAAAACTTTGCTAGAATCGCCCTGTGTTCTGCTTAACCATAACAAAAAATGTACGCTTGTTTCCTGCCTTTCCTGTAACTAGTCTAGTCCAGATACAGATTTGCTATATCCAGGACTGTTTGTAAGCTTCTGAGTCCCGCAAGCCTGTCTGTGTCGGAGGGAAGCCTGTTAGCTTATCAGTGGGAGTGGTAAACACTAGATAACCTATCTATCACATAAGGCGTGGTTTCTGGCCAATAAATTGTAGTTATTGGCCATTTGAGAAGTTTTTCCATCTCTCTCAACTTTCTGATTTAAAAGCCAGTATTTAGACTTGTTTCCCACTTTTCCTGTAACTAGTCTAGTCCAGATACAGATTTGCTGTATCCAGGACTGTTTGTAAGTGCCTGAGGCCCCCAAGCCTTTCTGTGTTGGAGTTAAGCCTGTTAGCTTATCAGTGGGACATAAGGAGTGATTTTTGGCCAGAAATTGTAGTTCTTGGCCATTTTGGCAATTCTTCCATCTCTCTCAACTTTCTGATTTAAAAGCCCGCATTTGCACTTGTTTCTTTCCTGTAACTAGTCTAGTTCAGATACAGGTTCTTAGTTTCTGCACTTCAATTTGCTTATTCATGCTCAGCACTTGTTCAGAACTTGTTGCAAGCACTAAATAAGCTACAAATTACTACAGCACTCAGTCTTCCTCATTACCTAGAGGAAAACAGTTTTTGTACTTACTTTCCTCACTTGTCTAAAGGAAAATAGTTTTTTATTCAGGTGTGACTAAGGGTCAGCTCCCAGTGTTCCTCTCCTGTCTATCTGATGAATCTAGGCATCTTGGGGCAATGTAGCAATTGCCTCATGTACACAGACAACCCTCTCCTCCTACCACCCAATGCTACAACCTGTGAGAGATGCACTTATCTAGCCAATCTGGAGGTAAAGCTCTCTCCAATCAAGAATGAATTTGACAGTCAAGAGGAGAAGGTAAACACTTGCACCACACCACACTCATCACATAGTCCCACTAAACCTACACCACCAAAATCCACACATAGAAATACAAAAATATTTGCAGAGGCTCTCAATAATAATCTGCTCAAGCAACAGAGACCTTCAAAGCAGAAACACAAACAACCTCCATCCCCCCAACACAACAGAAATGACACATAGCCCACAGACTCATTGTGCCACTTGACCACAGCCCATAAGGCAAAACAACGTACCCAACACACTAGTCATAGGTGACTCTATAGTCAGGCACACTGACATCCCACTCACCAGGCTAAACAAGGAGAAGGTTACTGTCAGCTGCCTGTCGGGTGCCAGGATCTGCCACATAATTCGTGCACTCAGGTCACTCCACAAGTACAAATATGACTCTGTCATTGTCCATGTTGGTGTGAAGGACCTGAGATGTACCTCCCTGGACTACATGAAAAGAGACATGGAAGAGCTCTCCAATCTTGTAGCCCAGGCAGGTATGACCCTAGCCCTGAGTAGCATCCTGCCATCACCCAGAATTATACCGCAGTACAAGGACAAAATGATTGACTTCAACAACTGGCTAAGCTTCTGGTGTCATTCTAAGGGGATCCAGTATCTGTCTGCCTGGGATGACATGGTCGACAGACCATGATGCTTTGCCAGAGATGGCCTGTACCTGTCACCCCTGGGATTCTGGATACTGGTTAAGGCTCTTGCCACCCCTTTAGTGCCTTTTTTAGGCAAGGTTCAAATGACAAATTCACCACCATAACAGGAACATGTAAGCAAAAACTGAGGGTAATTCTACTGAATGCTAGAAGTCAAAATCATAAAATGCATTCCCTCGAGGCACTCCTTAAAATGGAGAACATCAATATCTGTGCAGTGACTGAGACCTGGTTCAAGGCTCTAGTGAGCACCCCTGCATTACCAGGCTATAACTCATACCACACTTTTTAGCCATCTAACCTGGACAGGCGGAGGTGTGTCCATATTCATTAAGGATATCCACACCACCAGACTAGTTGCTCAGCATAATGCATCTGAAGTTATCCAACTGCAACTAACTCTGGGCAGAACTGCAATCCAAATTGCAGCTTGCTACAGATACCTCACCATGCCCCAGGATTCCCACTCCTCTTTTCTTGATATACTGGAAAATGTATAACCAAACACCCTAATAATGTGTGCTTTCAACTACCCCACCATTAACTGGGAAAACTACACATGTACCAATGCCTTCACTCAATGCTTCCTGGAATACATAAATTCCAGTGCCCTGGATCAACTTATCCACACCCCCACCAGGGGCAGCAGTATCCTAGCCCTAGTCATTACCAACATGAGTGACCGGTGTTCCACACCTGAAGTCAACTCCTCATTGGTCAGATCCAACCATAAGCTAATCACCCTAGATATTCACATCCCGCCCCCACCCCCAATTAAGGAAACCACAGTAAAAAATTTCCAAAGCTAACTTCATGCTTCTTAAAACAGAAGTGGTGAACTTCATGACACCCATGCAGATGGACAATACAGTTACGACTGCTGAATCCTACACAAATGCACGCTAGGTTCATAGGTTCATAGATAGGTACTAGTCTATTGGCCCTAGGGCCTACATAAGCCTAGCCAAATGGTACCCTGGCTTTTGCCACCCAAGAAAATTATTTTCCTGTGCCCCTGTTGAGCATAGCCACAAAAGTGATCCCCGGGGTGAATTTCCTATCTTAAACCCAATCATCAAGATTTTTCTTAAAGAGTGCTAATGAGGAGCTTTGTTTGATATAGATAGGTAGTTTGTTCCAGAGTATGGGAAGTCTCTGGGACAGGAATCTATCCCTCCAGCATGTTCTGTTTGTTGTGGTGACCAGGTTTAGGTCCCTAGAGCATGTAGTTCGGAGGGATTGGGATTTCTTTAAGTGGAGCATGTCCAACAGCTCTGTGTTTGACATACTTTGCCTGTTAGGCAGAGATTGCCTTTGAGTAGGTGATATGAGACAGAGTAAAGCTGGAGTTTTTTGAGACAGTCTGCATACGACATCTGTTTGAGGCTGGTAATCCTCTTTGTGAGGTATTTCTGTAGCCTTTCCAGTTGTTGTAGATGTCTTGTGAGGTACATACCAAAAGGGGCATTGTACTCTATAATGGGTCTAATGAGTGATGAGTAGAGGCTAACAATGACCTCTTTTTTCCTGGATGAGAAATCTTTTGTGATGATGTGTGCCACGTAGAAGGATTTCCTGACTACTGTGGTGATGTGATTATCAAAGGAGACACTAATCAATAGAGAATAGTCGAGTCCCCAAATGATGTGGACATCCTACAAAAGGGTCTCATTGAGACAGGTGCCTGGTGTTAGAGCTATAGGCTCAAGCTCAATGCCAAAAAGTGTATTGTCATCCCGTTTGGTAAAAACTCTGTACCCATGAACTACTACATAGGAGGCAGTCTACTTAATGCCGAATGTGTGATAAGATACCTTGGGATCCAGGTGGACAGTAGTCTTTCCTTTGATAATCACATTGCCACAGTAGTCAGGAAATCCTTCTATGTGGCA
The DNA here is from genome assembly GCF_019279795.1 of Protopterus annectens. NCBI lineage: Eukaryota > Metazoa > Chordata > Ceratodontiformes > Protopteridae > Protopterus > Protopterus annectens. The sequence continues at coordinate 501,171,830 of NC_056742.1, forward strand.
CACCTCATCACAAAAGGGTTCTCATCCAGGAAAAAAGAGGTCATTGTTCCCCTCTACTCGACACTCATAAGACCTATTATAGAGTACAACACCCCTTTTGGAATGTACCTCACAAGACATCTTCAGAAGCTGGAAAGGCCACAGAAGTACCTCACAAAGAGGACTACTGGCCTCAAACAGATGCCCTACACTGACCATCTCAAAAAACTCCAGCTTTACTCCATCACATATTGCCTACTCAGAAGTGATCTCTGCCTAACATACAAAGCTATGTCAAACCCAGAGCTGTTGGACATGCTCCACTTAAAGAAATCCCAATCCCTCTGAGCTACATGCTATAGGGACCTAAACCTTGTCACCACAATAAACAGGATATGCTGGAGGGATAGATTCCTGTCCCAGAGACTTCCCATACTCTGGAATAAACTACCCATCTATATCAAACAAAGCTCCTCATTAGCACTTTTCAAGAAAAATCTTGATGAGTGGATGGGAAATAGGAAATACACCCTGGTGATCACTTCTGTGGCTCTGCTTGACAGGGGCACAGGAAAATAACTTCCTTGGGTGCCATAAGCCAGGAAACCTTGTTGGCTAGGCTTAATTAGGCCCTTGGGCTGGTAGCCTAGTGCCTACTTATGAACCTATGAACAGACATGATGTAGCCTGAATGAATCAAAGATGGGTTGAGTACACATTCGGGAGATTACACGTGGCCTTTCTGATGATGTCCATGATGATTCTTTCATGTGGCCTTTTTGATGATGTCCATGATGATTTTTTGATTGCTGTACAAATGAGGTGAGTTGGGATTATGGGTCTATAATTCCCTGGTTCAGGTTATAGTTACCCCTCATTCAGATGGACCACTATTGTTGTATACCCTTCTGCCAGAAGATAGCCTGTCTGGAAGCTGTGGTTAAGTAGGTATCCAACTGTGTCTCATAGGTCAGGTTTTAAATTATTGAAAAAGAACCGGGTATGTTGTCAGGGCCCATTATTGCTATGTTTTTAGCCTTAGAGAATGCACAGATGAGCTACTGTCTTGAGAAAATACGCTGAGTAATGTTGGCATCTATACTTCGGGTGATGTCCACTGTGGACAAGAGGCTGAAGTTTTATCCAAATCTGTCAGGTAGCAGATTGTTTATTTCCTACAGCTGAGTATGGGTGGTGCCATCCACAAACAGCTCTGTGCTTAGTTGTGTATTCCCTTTAACATTTCATACTTATTTAATAAAATATTTGTGACAACACCTCTAAATGCAACTCTGGGTATGCATCACATGCCACACAGTGGAACTGTTCTACCTTTGTCTTGCAATTACATTAATTGCACATCATACGCCGAGTCTATATCAGTCCGTCAAAACGGCTGATGATCGAACACCAGATGTTCGAACTGTGAAGTTCGAACACTGATTATCGTGAAGCCGCAGAACACTGCTTTCTTTCCCAGGGAAAGAATTTGGTGGGCCATTTCTGTGGCTTTGTGATTATCAGGACTGTGGTGGGAAGTTACGGGTCGGGTTCAGGTAAGTGTGCAATTGTGTGGATGTTAGGGTTAGGGTGCGGGTTAGGTGAGTTAGGGTTAGGGCGTGGGTGAGGAGGGTGTGCGATAGTGACAGACTTTAGGGTTGGGGCGGGATAGGTGAGTTAGGTTTAGGGCATGGGTCAGGTGAGTGTGCGATAGTGACGGACCTTAGGGTTAGGGTTTGGGTTAAGATAAGTAGATAGATAGTAGTGTATGTACAGTTTAGTGTAGGGTTAGATGTAGGATCTTAAGTGTTTGTGTGTGGATTGCTGTTTTTTTGGTGTGCTTGTGTTGTGTGTGCGTGTTTCTTGGAACAGCAATTTTTTTCCCCTGGGGAAAAAATTGCTGTTCTAAGACTTCAATGTTTTTTGTACTTTGTGGTTAGAAGTTCGAACATATGGTGTTCGAACTTCAGCCGTTTCGACGAACTGATATAGACCCCATGCGCCTATATGTTTTTCATTGGAAAGCTGTGCATGAGTGGCCAGATACCATATATAGACACATTACAAATGAGGTGGATGTGGCTCATGGAAAACAGTTAATGACATGAATGCTGTCAGTGCATATGTTCATAGGTGTTTACTAGGCTAATGACCTCAAGGGCCTTTTTAAGCCTAGCCATGCATCCCAAATGTCTGACAAATTCTAATACCCTTGATAAGTCTAAGCATGGGCCTAGGAGATGAACCATTTACAGGTTAACTGTGTCCATTAGAGACATAGGTGCCAAATTAGGAATTCATTTATGGTTTCCCATCCAAATGTCCAAGTTGCACTAGAATTGGGTTAGGGAGGAACTCTGATTCACATGGATAGGGAGCCTGTTCGATCGACAGGGTAGTCTCTGGGATACATAACAGTCTCTCCACCAGATCCTATTTATATCACAGGCAAGGTTTAAGTCTTTAGAATGGGTAATTCTGGGGCTGCTTGTTTTGTGGATATGCAGGAGGTGCATCAGAGTGGAGTCTGACAATGCCCTGTATGCCAGGCATATATCTCCCCTCAAAAGCCTGTAGGAGACAGAATACAGGAATAGGGCCTTAAGGTGGTCTGCATAGGACGTATTATTTATGCCCTGTATTTTTCTAGGGAGGAACCTCTGTGGACATTCTAGTTGTTGGATATGCCTGGTTAGGTACATAACAAAGGGCCATTGTACTCAATAATAGGTCTGATAAATGCCAAATACAGTGGAACAATGACTTCCTTGGACTTAGATGCCATACCTTTGTTTATACGTTGTGCAACACAGAATGATTTCCTCACCACTGTAGACGCATGATGATCAAAGGCTAGATTAGTATCTATGTGTGTCCCTAAGTCCCTGACTACTGGGTCAACTGTAAGGGGTGTGTTGTCAATATGATAGTTACCAGGGATGGATGACTTCCCAAAGGATATTATGCATTTCTTGACATTTAGTTTTAGTCCATGGTTCTGACACCATTTGTTTGTCTGGGGTCTATATTACCTGATCAAAAAACCTAGTCAGCGAACACCATTTTGCCAACCAATAAGCAGTGAACTATCATTTCTGTGAATGGCTACATCAGTGAATTTTTTCCTAGAGGAAAAAAATTGCTTGTTCATTGTAGTGAATTTGACCTTTTCCCCACTGTAGTATGATCTCAGAGTTGGTATATTTAGTTAGGGTGATGTGGGGGGCACAGCCTTTCACATTGGGCATTGTGGGGGTGAAGCTCCCTACTTTGAAAGGTTTGAAATAGTGCCTCATTTCTGGTTGGCCAAGCAATTTTTTCCCCTAGGAAAAAATCGCTGAAGTGGCCATTTGCAGAAATGACAGTTCGATATTTAGTAGTCAGCGAAAAGGTGTTCAATGACTAGTTTTTCAGTTAGGTAATGCAGACCTGTTTGTCTGTCTCAGCCCCTCCTGGAGAACATTTATGTCAGTGTGAGATTCATTGACAGCTCCAAATTTGCAATCATCTGCAAATTTAGTCAGCCAGAGGCCATTGACATTGGCCTTGACTTCTGAGAAGCAAATGCCAAAAAGGAGTGGTCCAAGGACTGATCACTGAGGGACTCCACTTATGATTAGCCTCTTTATAGAGATGGACTCCCCAGTTCTAACTTCCTGGGTTCTGTCTGTGAACCAATTGTCTATCCCCCAGATGACATATGGGTTTACACCCAGCCTTTTGAGTTTGTCAACAATGCCTGAGTGTGGTATTGTGTCAAATGCCTTGGCCAGGTCAAGGTAGGCACTGTGAACAATTTTGCCCTCATTCAAATCTTTGGCTTTTGAATTTATGAAGGTTGCAATTGAATCTGAACTAGTTATATCTTGTGTATATAACAGGGGTCTATATTATAAGAACGAATGCTTAAAATGTCGGGCACCAGTTTTTCGACATGTTTTAAGTGAACACTCTTATAAGTGAAAGCTCTAAAGATCTAAAACATTTAGTTTGAAATGTCATAGTTGGCCAACACACACAAATGTAGCAGTGACATAAAGATGTGTACATTATAAATTATGCATGTTTACTTTAATTTTAGTGCAATCTCGGAATTGGTATATATAATTACCGAGGGTGTGGGGGGTGCAGGGGGGTGCAGCCCCCCTACAAAAATTAGAGAAAAATGAGTGTATGTGTGTTAACTGGTTTGTGTTTTGGGAAAGTGCTATTTTCATCAAGTGTAATTTTGGAGATTTACTGTTGGCAATTGATATGGTTGCTTCTTTTACCTTGCAAACAGGAAGGATTGTAGCTTATATTTAGGGTGTTCGTTCCAAGTGAAATTTACTGTGTTTGCAGTTCATGTTCAATGCGGCAGTGGGGGATTGGTGTTGGACAACTAAAATATTTTGAGTATGTCGGTTTCAACTTTGTCAGCTTTCGCTTATAAGTGCGTTCGCTTAAAATGTGTCAACAAAGATGTGTTCGACATTTTAAGCATTCATTCTTATAATATAGATGCTATAACAGAATTACAACATGTGGATGAAACAAGATGTTTGTGTTCATGTAATCAGTATGACATTATACTAATGTATCTCACACATCATTTAATGATGGTAGGTGTAGACAAGCACACCTGTGCCTTACTGCAAGTTTCATTGTGATGGGTGAATGAGAACTATGTAGAATGTTGATATATTCACTGCATAAACACATGCCTTAGTAAGGCAACAACATACATAGCATCAACCCATCTCAACAGCTCTCAGGAGGCATAGCACTACTGCTGTTATTGCAGGAACATGTGATCAAATGGCAGCAGGGGCCATCAATACAGTAACTCAAATCACAGATTGAAATACACTGCTGTAGGGCTACAGTACAACTACACCTCTACATAGCACATATAGATGGTAGCAACATTCACATGTGCAGTGTTCATAGGGCCATAGGATATCACTAGGCTAAGGGCCAGCATTACATAACATTCTAGCCATTATTTTGGCATTTAAAAAATTGCTATTTCTATAGGATGGAAGATATTAAGGGTATGTGCAAATGTGTGTATGTGTTTAATTGTATTGTATAATGTGTTTAATTGTATTGTATAATATGTTTAATTGTATTGTATACTCTCCATATGTGACATGTGCACCACCCCATGAGAGAATTAACAACCACACATCCATTGTTCTAGAGATGGCTTGCATAGGGTCATGGAAGGACTCTGCTTCATGGTGTGTGTATGCATCTTTGAGATTATGACATCTTCTAGTCTTCTGCATAAAGAATGTTATGTGGACAGAGGAAAAAAGGGCATGTTGGCTTCATTGGGCTATTTTAAAGGTTCTCCTGAGTGGGTGTCAAAAGAGATTCAAAAGCTCATACAATGACCATAATATACCTCCAACCACAGACACAGCAGTTGACTGAGGTCAGATTTGAACATTAAACTTGAATAGGTATCGAAGCTGGATTCCATACAAAGTAAGGCTAGCACCACCACATATGTCTGACTTCAGCAGTGTCATGGTGCAATTTATAGAATATGATACCAGCATTATATGCTGAGAAGACGATGTTTCTGTCTGGCATAAATGTGGAGTCGCACCTCAGGGTAAAATTGTCTCCAAAATATTATTTGGATGAACACACACTCAGGCTAATTGCTGTGAAATGAGAACCTGTAAGTATCAGGTTACAGAAACTGGAGAACAAAGTACTTAACAGCACAAGTTTGACTTAAACAATGTCAGGCTGCACTTTATAGAGGATGACATAATCAGTGTATGTTGAGAAGAAGATAAGACTGTCTCACATGCTACACTAAAATGGTCTACACAATGAAAGCTAACTGAAAACAAACACACACATTGACTGTACTGAGTTTCAACCCCCTACTTAATACATCTACAGAACACAGTACTTAACACAAGCACCATGGCACATGTCTGACTTTTGGAGTATCAGACTGCACTTTAAAGCACATGCCATCATTAGTGTATTTTGAGAAGAAGATGTTAGGAGGAATTTCTCACATGCTGCTTTAAAATGATCTCCACAATGACAGCTAACCAAACACAAACTCACACAAGTTGAGTGCAGTGAGTTAACCCCTACCTACCTATCTACAGAACACAGTAGACTTTCATGGTATCAGACTGCATTTTATAGCACATGACATCATCAGTGTGTTTTGGGATGATGTTATTAGGAATGTCTCATGCCACTCTAAAATGGGCTCCACAATGGCAGCAAACTGAACACAAGCATACTGCAGTAAGTTTAGAACCCCTGCCTACCTCTCTGTGGAAGCACAGTGCTTAACACAAGTGCCTTGGCACAAGTCTGACTTTCCAAGTATCAGACTGCACTTCATAGCACATGACATCATCAGTGTGTTATAGGTCCATAAGCTTGATTAGCCTCATCTGCAAGGCAATGGAAAGAATCATTGAGTACCTATGTCCTTGTTCATAGGATCATAGGATTATAGGAAGTTACTAGGCTACTGGTCCTAGGCCCTTATAAGCCTAGCCAAGACTTTAGCCCATGTTTAGACAAGTCAGCACCCAAAGCCCCTGTCCAGCAGGAACACAGTTGGAATCACAGAGTGTATTTTCTGTTTCCTATCCAGTTATCTAGGTTGTGCTTAAAATTGGATAATGATGTACTCTGCTTGACATGGAGAAGGGGTCTATTCCACAGATGGAGGAGTCTCTGGGACAAAAATCTGAGAAGTCTGTATGAAACTGAGTAGAGGGACAGAGCTTTTAGCCTATCTATGTAGGGTAGATGTTTGAGGCCCTGGATTTTCCTGGTGAGGAATCTCTGTGGGCTCACCAGATGCTGCTGCATGTGCTTTGTGAGGTACACAATGAAGGAGAAATTATACTCAACAGCTGGCGGCCTTATAAGAGAAGAATACAGGGATATTATGACCTCCTTATCCCTGTTAATAAGGTCATCTTCAAATTCTGGACCCAACCAAGTTCAGATTCATTAAAGGTAGATTATGCCTGCTAAACATTGTAGACTTCTTCATGAAAGTCACCAATACCTTGGATCAGGAAAAGCCAGTACATACTGCCTTTCTTGACCTAGCCAAGGCATTTGACACAATCCCCCATTCAGGTATTATAGAGGAACTTTCCCAATTGGGAATTAACCTCTACATTACCAGATGGATAGCCAACTGTCTCTCTGACAGGACACATACTGTCAAAGTGGTGGACTTCACCACTAGCAGAAGACCATCACCAGTGGCATACAACAGAGTTCTGTGCTGGGCCTCTTACTGTTCGTAATTTATTTCTTAGAAGTCCAGGCAAACTTGGACAGTCTGTGGCTGGCTAAGTTCACTCATGATTGCAAATTGGGAGCAGTCATTGAGTCCCCCAATGATGTTAATATACTAAGACAGGATTAACACAGATACATGATTGGTGCCAAAGATATGGATTAAAGCTAAATGCAAAAAATGCATCATTATTATTCCCTTTGGGAAAGCTGACATCCCTGCTAATTACATTTTAGACAGCACCCCCATAAATGTAGACCCAGTGGTATGTGATCTCAGTACTCAGGTTGATAGCAATCTGAACTTTGACCACTATGTTTCAACAGTAGTAAGTAACTCCTTCTATGTTGCACATCTTATAAGTAAAGGCATCACATCTAGAGCTAAAGATGTTATAATTCCATTATAATCGGCCTTCATCAGTCCAATAATTGAGCACAATACTCCCTTTTCCATGTACCTCACTAGACACCTGCAACAATTGGAGAAACCACAGAGGTTTCTTACTGAGAAATACAGGGTACACAAGTTAAGTCTTATGCAGAAAGACTGAAAGCCTTGTCAAAGTATTCTGTTTCCTACAGGTTGCTCAGGGGTGATCTGTAACTGGCTTACAGGGAAGTCTCTGACCCAGCCCTGATAGAAATGCTACACATTTGTAAATCAAACAGCAGGAGGGTCACTCCCTGAAGGGGTCTTAACCTATACTCTGATATGAACAGGTCATGCTAGAGAGATAAATACATCTCTCAGAGACTGCCCCTTCTCTGAAACAAGCTTCCAACTCATGTAAAACAGGCCCCTTCCTGACCTTCTTCAAATTCAACCTGGATCAATGGATGGGTGACCCCAAATTCACTCCCGGGGGTGGCACTCATGTCCCCCCTGGGCAGGGGAAGTCAGTATTAACTACCATAGACCTTTATGTCTGTGAACTTCACTCACCTAATCACTGACAACTGGAGAAACCTGGGATAAATATGGCTAGGCTTGTAAGGGCTCTAGGGCCATTAGCCTAATAACCTCTGAACCCTCTGAACATATGACAGTCCCAAGAGGGATACTCTCGTCAAACAATGGTCTCCTGCATTACTTTATGCTTGTTCCCCTTAATACTCCAATCCCCAGATTTCTGTAGAAAGTGATCAAATGCAAAGCAACCATGATCATCGTTGCTCCCTAGTGGCCTAGACAAATTTGTTTTCCTTTCTAAGGCCTTAGATCAGAGAATCTCTTAGCTCTTGGATCCCAGACAGGTTCTACTATCACACCCATCCAAGAAATTTCTCAGATATTCAAAACTTCAGACTAATCCCCTGGTTTCCCACTGTAATCAATGGGCAATAATCCAGCCTAATCCTGCCCTAATCCCGTGAAATTGTTAGAATTCTATCTGTATCTCAGAAGGAATCCACTTGTAAGCTTTACTGTGATAAGTTGGAAACATTTCTTGACCTGGTCATCATCACAGATTACTGGCAATTTTTCTGTTCTTGTTTCAGATGTATTATGCTTCTGGTCTAAATGTTTGACTCAGGTTCTACCTTTTTTTTACTATTAAAATGTATATCTGCCATTTCAAATTTTCATGCAAGCCTCTTCCTTGGTTTCTCATAAACTCTGCAAAGCCCTTTTAAAGGGAATTTTCCTGCTCTGACCCAGATCTCTCAACATTCCCTATTTCGGAAGAACTCTTCTATTTTCAGGCCTGATTTACCCATGCACAGGATGTGCCTATTTATGTGGTATTTCTTATTTTCAGGCTTGCTTTATCCCTTCTTACAATTTTCTGAATTCTTTCTCATTACATGTAATTTTTGAAGCTGTCTACTACACAGAAAAAAACACATTACATGACATAAATATTAGTGGCAACAATAGACTAAATAAAAAGGACAATCATCTTACAACTCTCCTTTTCTGAAGCAAAAACAAATGTCTTTATTTGGTAGACTTTTGCAATACAGTTCATTAAAGTCTGCAGATTTTACACTGTCTCTTTGATAATGAACTTGTATTTTTCCTGTCATTGTTGTCATACTATGTTTTTTAAATGTGTTTCTGAGTAATATCCCTATTCTTACTGCAAGCTGGAAGAGCTATGTGCTATTTGGTATTCAGGCTGCATGCTAGTTAGATGTCCAGATTTTTCAGTTGGATGTTCCCGCTTTTCATGACTTTTTTTCTTATTCAGGGTCTACAGGTTGAGAGGTATGCTCTGACCCCCCAGTCAGAAAACCAGTTTCTCCACATGCTCTCAGTTTTGCACTAGAAGTGTTGACTAATTCAGTATTTGAATCAGCATCTTTGACATTGTTGAAGTTTCTCTCCTGGAAAACTATATTTTTGGTTGATACCACTTGTGTCAGAAGATTATCTGAGTTAGAAGCCCTATCCTCTATAATTCTTTATTTAGTTTTTTCACAAGGACAGAGTGTCCCTTCATACTAACTTCTCTTTTTTTCCCAAGGTGTCTGATGATCGAAACATAAACCAGCCAATTCACTTACCAGTCTTTTTTCAAAATCATTAGATTCCATACCATGGATGTACGCAGGTGATGTAGATTCTACTGATGCAAAAATAAGTCCTTCAGGAGAGACTCAGAGCTCTTTGTTTCCTTTGCTGTTAATGAACTTGGGTCACGAATGTCTAAAGTCACCCCTTCTAGGTGGCTTTCTGATTGCATTTCATAAATTTACGTGATTTACAGTCACTCATTGCCATGCAAACCCAGTGCTCATTGTACCAGATGTGTTGCCATTCCAACAGCCTTCTTTACAAAGTCTTTAATTGATGAGATTTGTACCAGATGTGTTGTCATTTCAACAGCCTTCTTTACGAAGTCTTCAATTGATGAGATTTGTACCAGACGTGTTGCCATTTCAACAGCCTTCTTTATGAAGTCTTCAATTGATGAGATCTGTACCAGATGTGTTGCCATTTCAACAGCCTTCTTTACGAAGTCTTCAATTGATGAGATTTGTACCAGATGTGTTGCCATTTCAACAGCCTTCTTTACGAAGTCTTCAATTGATGAGATTTGTACCAGATGTGTTGCCATTTCAACAGCCTTCTTTACAAAGTCTTCAATTGATGAGATTTGTACCAGACGTGTTGCTATTTCAACAGCCTTCTTTATGAAGTCTTCAACTGATGAGATTTGCGCAGTAGCAGCATGGTCTACATTGCACACCTTTGCTAAAATATCAAATTAGATGCTAGTGCAAGGTCTATAGCTTCATTTGGCACCACTCTCCACAGTGGGCTCCTATCACTGATGTCATGCAAATGTCCTGTAACTGAGGATGCTGACCCATGAATCAAACCAGACTGCTGGAATAAGTACAATACAGTAATCATACACATAGCATAATGCTGGATCCTTTCATTCCCAGCCATCCAATACAACAACACATCCCCTGTCCCCCTTCTAAGTTACCACTTTGTAGGACCCAAAGCACTTTCCCATTTATGATACTAGCAGCCTAAAAATCTAGTTTCATTAGCTGTGATCAAACTCAATCTGAGGTATCTCCATACACAAGAGTATTACAAGAAAATAATTCTTAAAAGGTCTTCAGGTTGGACCACTGGTTTTGCCAGCTCAGATCTGACAAGTGCCTTGAAAACCCAGCACATGTGAATTAAAGGATCCAGCATTACAGTAAGCACATAAATATCATTTACATGCCATTGTTGCCCTAGTCTGGGGGTTGAGGATGGGTGTCATCAGTCATGGTTCCAATACATATCCAGCATCACTTGCAACACACAACAATGACATCATCATTTCCCACAATACTTCAAACAGGACTCTAAACTCAAACCTGCTGAAAATTAAAGAGGTGGAGCAAGAAATTATAAACTCCATTATTCAATTAAATGAAAACCTTACAAATAAGGATATTCCTCCAGATATCCAATGGGCAGCCTTTAAAGCCACGGCTAGGGGTACCCTGATCCAAAAAGCATCATTTTATAAGAAGCTAAATAGGGAAAAAATAAGTAACATAGACGGTAAGTTAAGACTAATCGATCTAGAATTACAAAAAAAATTGATCTACTCTTGAGAAACAAATGGCAAGCTTGCAAAAACAGCTAAATGAGACTATAACACAGCAATATACATTCACAGAACTTAGAAAAAACCCCATGTAAAATACAAGAGATAAAATATAAAGATAAAACATTCAACTCAGATACTGAAATAATAAGAGCTTTTGAAGAAATATTTCAAACCATCTACAGCCCGCAAGACCATATACATGACAACCTTCTCCAAAACTTTGCGGATAATTTAGAATTTACTCAGATTAACGAATCTCAATCTAATAGTCTAGAAAGTCCATTAACAGAAGAGGAAGTAAAAAAGGCTATTGAGAAGCTAAAACCTGGGAAAGCTCCTCATCCTGATGGGTATGTGGCAGAACTGTATAAACATTTCAAGCAATAATTAACACCAATACTTTTAAAACTATACAATCATATAACAAAGTTTGGGATATCAGACCTTTATATGAATAATTTTAAAACTATATTTATCCCAAAACCAAATACCAGCTCTGCTAATCCAAACAACTACAGATCTATAGCTCTGATAAATATAGATTTAAAGATATTTTCAGCAATTCTATTGTACAGGTAACAGAAAGTAGCTCCCTTTATAACTGAACCTGAGAAATTAGGCTTTATGAGTCAGACACAAGTATGGGACAATACACTAACCACTGATGCCTTATCCCACCTCTGTGCCAAGGACAAATCCCCTAAATATGCACCATCAGTAAATGCAACAAAAGCCTTTGACAGAGTTAATCAAAAATTCCTCTTTTTTATACTTTTTCAATTTAGATTCCCACAAGAATGCATAAAAACGATCAAAATGTTATATAGTAAAGCAGCTACAACTCTTTATATCAATAAAAAACATCTAACCCAATACAAATTATAAATGGTACCAGACAGGGTTGCCCACTGTCACCAAACCTGTTCAATGTATGTTAAGAAGCATTATTATTACTAATCTGCCAGAGAACTTACCACACCACCTTGTTTCAGTATCTAAAACCCAAATAAAATACACAGCCTTTGCAGACAAGCTAAATATCTAGTTTCAATATCCCAATACTGATTTAAGCAAAATCTTAAAGTCCATAGATAAGTTTTCTCAAGTATCAAACTATGCAATTAATCCCAATAAGTCAATTATATGTCCACTTAATCCCCTGGGTCATAAGGAATTTTATTTTCCAGAGAGTAATGTAAAAGTACAATATACTTTGAAATATCTAGGTATAACTTTTAGCCATACACAAGCAGATATGAATAATAACATATTTAAAACTTAGACAAGTATAGTCGGCAATACTAACAAATGGGAAAACCTTAAACTCTCTACCTTATCGAAAGCTTCAGTTGCCTAAGGTTTTATACCAGCTGAATGCCACTTTTACGAAATTTCCATCTACCTTTTTTAAAAAAATAAAAGTTTGACTAGCAAAATTCATATGGTATCCAAAAAGTACAAGAATTAGTTACAATAAACTAATACTTCCAAAAGAAAAAAGGAAGTCTAAGCCTTCCAGATTTTAAATTGTACCATGAAATTATTAGAGCTAGATGCATTATTCATATAGCAAACTATGACCCATTTTGTAATGAATGGTACCCATTATGGATTAAATTATTCATCTAAAGTTAACCCCAAAACAATTCCCTTCTTAAATCAAGAAACTCTTAAGACAATAAAAATTCACCCAGTTTTAATCCATAAGTGTGAACTTTTCAAGAAATTACTAATATCAATAAATCTAAAGGATACGATTATTCTTCTACAACCAATAAATAACAACACTGATATAAAACTAGCAAACTTTATGTCAAACATAGATAAATATCCATTAATAAAAAATTATACAGTATGGGACTTCTACAAATTACAAAACCTTTCAATGGAAAATATCAAGAACTCACTTAGAGCAAGCAATAAATATAATGTGATAATTAAACAAATCCTATACTTAGTTAACAATATAACCAAGGATATCAATGTAATTGAGCAAGATATTAAATTAGCACAACAAATTCAAAAGTTACTTTTGTACAAAAAGAAAATGCTTTCAAATACGTATAAATTTATAATAAAAGTTAAATGTCAAAATATAATTCTATTCTCAAAGTATTGGGAAGGAAAAGGTAGTAACATGGCAGACAACCAGAAGGAATTAACCATTGGAAATACTGTGAAACTGATGCCATTTAAGAAGCTAATTTATACCCAGATTATGATCTTTAACAATGCATACCCTACACCTGTACACCTTAAAAAATTTAACCCGTCTAAGTCATCATGTTGCTCCTTTTGTCCTAATAAAGACGTTGATATCCTCTACATCTTCTGGAGTTGTAAAACAGCTTATAAACTGTGGTGCTCACTGAGATTCCTCTTAGAAAAAAACAGGCTTCTCAAAATCTATTTTGTCATGAGAGACAGCAATACTATATAATTTCAAAAATAATAATAGCAGTCTCAACAAACAAATTATAATAACATGATAACCAAAATAACAAAGACCAAATCCAGCAAAATTCTACCACCAGCAACATAGTCCAGGAACGAAAAATGCAGGCCAAGAAGAGCTTCCAGTAGTTTAATAAAACACAACAAACTTGACAAGATTGAGTGCTTTCATATAAAATACTTCATCAGAATCTGTTACAAAAGCACAGACACCAAGTTTAAATATGCCCCCTATAATCACATGACAGTTTGCATCATTAATGCACTCACTTGTAGAAAAAAGCATGTCTTAAAGCAACAATATGTTACAAGTTAAAACTTAAAAAATATTATATCTATTACTTTTCAAATATAAAATGAAAATAAAAATAATCCTTGCCCAACAAAAAAGTTGTTTTATATATATAGTATGTTGAAATGCACAGAACAACAGCACCTGGCTACACAGTATAAGATTTAAGTTTTAAAACACAAGCTACAGACACCCCTTCATTGACGCCAGGAGGGTTGGTAGCATTTAATCTAAACTGCCAACGCAGTTCCCTTTCTTTCAATTTATTATTTATTTATTTAAATTTGTTGGCCCGGGAGAAAAGCTCCACAGTAAAATAAACAGACAGTAGTTACATTGGATTACATAGTGATTAACAATTTAACACAGAAATACACTTAACATATTTACAGAGATGATATATATAGTACATCAGTAAATGTAACAATACTAGGCTTGATACCACTGATAAAGGATCCTCCCATAGTCCCCCTCTAAGGTCTTGTAACACTTGCTTCAAAACAAAAAAATTGAAAACTGTGACTGGGGTACTCCACAATGTGTTTAGCAAGGGCATTTTTACTATCCAGTTTTCTAATATCAACTTTGTGTTCATACATACGCTCTGTTGTTTTTAAATCATGAGCTGAAGAAGGAAGTGTTTCTGAATGGGCTTATCAGATTTTTATTGTTTTAATAAATGTATGTGCTTTGCCTTAGTTAATAGACCTTTTGTGCCTCCCGCTTGGTCTGTGCCCTTGTAATGGTCTGTTTTATCCTTTTTATAAAATAAATACTTTGTATGCATTCTCATTACCTTTGGTTCTTTTCTGGCTCTTTTTCTGTCCTCGTTTCTTTTAATTTACCTTCACTGTCATCTCTGCACCTCATGGCTCTGAATATTATTCTCTGCAATCCCAGTTCTGACACCATGTCACTCTCCTACTTTGGATACAATAGAAGAGTCTTCGTGGTTCCATTCAAGCAGCTTTATTTTATACAAACACATCCCAATAGAAGCTTACTGACTTTAACTTTAGTAACTTATATACAAACTAACTGCCATAATCATACATGTGTACTCTCTGGCTGCTCTCTCAAACTGGCACTAGGAATGGCGCGTGCTGAACATTTATACATGCACGTTACATCTTAGACATGCTTTATAAAGATACAGCACACGGCATGTGCACTCTGATCTACACCTACCAACAAAAAAATGTAAGATTTTTATTTCCTGTATATTCACAGATATGTTCAAGTAACTTACTTAATATTTTGCTGCACTTAGATATTGTCATGTGTCCATTTCATGTTTTTGTGTGTTTCAGGATTTTTAAAGAAATTTTGTACATCCTGATTTCACAGTAATTCTGAGGATATCCTTATATAATCACATATTACATTTCTGCATATAACTGTGCAAATTCCACAAACTGTAGCTGTAATCACAATA
This sequence comes from Protopterus annectens, assembly GCF_019279795.1. Taxonomy (NCBI): domain Eukaryota; kingdom Metazoa; phylum Chordata; order Ceratodontiformes; family Protopteridae; genus Protopterus; species Protopterus annectens. Next base: position 501,187,344 of record NC_056742.1, read on the forward strand.
TTGAAATGCATCTGGAACTTTATCACCAAGTGACTGCAGATCTGATTCTGCTTGTCTGAACTATGTGTTAGCATTATATAAAAAGTATACATGCTCCACATTATAAATGCGTTATATAAAAAGTATACATGCTCCACATTATAAATGCGTTATATAAAAAGTAAGCATGCTCCGCATTATAAATGCATTATATAAAAAGTAAGCATGCTCCGCATTATAAATGCGTTATATAAAAAGTAAGCATGCTCCGCATTTTAAATGGGTTATATGAAAAGTAAGCATACTGTATGTTACCAAAGCATAGAATATACACAAGTACATTGTACAACTGTTCTTTAATATATGTCCAGGGCATAGCAGAAAAGGGGCCATATAGATCAGGGTAGCTATGCAATCTCTAAATTACAGGCTTCTTCTCTGAAAAGCATACTGCAGTGTTTAGTGGTATTTTTTAGGAATAGCACAGTATTAATTGTATTGAGCCATAGCAGAGGCAAATGCGGTTGGCAAACATCTGTGTGTCATCCCTGGACCCCAAGAAGATGCCATTTGTAGCTCATTTAACTATCTATCCCTACAGTGATGTAATGGAGTATGAGCTTCACCACCCACTGATTGTTGTTATTTAATGACTCACACACTGAAGACATTTGATTAATGCATATTTGGTAACTGGGTAACTGAACGTGTTTGAGGACACTTTTCAGCCATGTTCCTGGCTACTATGACAGTACAAAAGTCAGTATTACTGTAGCAACATAGACAGGATTACAATGACAATTGAGACAGGGTTATAATCACAGCAGTAATGCAAGTGCAATGCATTTATTACTCCTTTACCATCGAAACTGTTTGTGTCTAAGTATTCACAAAAAACATGCACACAAGAGAACTATGTAACAATATTATCAAGGAATACATTGTGGACAGGTAGGCACAAAATGAATACAGTTCTAATTAAGAACATTTATAAATACCCTTTCGTTGCTAAGGTGCTGAAAAATCAACAAGCTTCCAAAAGGCCAGTTTAATCCAACCCTCTTATGTCCCTCCTTCAAGTTTGCAGTATTACTGACCAGGCAACTACATGCCTTTCCATTTCTTCATAGTTCTGCCCCCTCATAATGTTCATCAGTATTAGTGGAGCAACAGGTTGTGCACTGGAAGAGTTGGCGGGCTTCCAAAGCTTTAATTGCACCTTCCACATGCCAAAACTATTATTCAGTTTGAGCTGAGCTGAAGACAAATATTGATTTGGGTGCCAGGCTCTTTAGAGCTTTCCAGCTGTTGAAGACTGTTCCTTTTGTAGGCTTTTGAGGATCAACAGTCAAGACAGATTGTTTTGCTTCAGGAAAAAAAGCTTCCACTTATTATTTTTATGACTATAACTGTACCTTTTGTGAAATTAGTTCTTTCGTACTAGCAAGATTATTTTTATAGAATGTCACATGACTTTTAATCATTACTACTACTTTTTACTTGATAAAATATGTGTTATTTTACTTTTGGAGGCTGTGTTTTTACTACTTACTTATTTTACCAACTATTCTGCCAGGGTTTCATGGACATCAGGCATCTTTTTTGGCTTCACGTAACAATCTACCAGTTCCTCAGGTCATCCTGCTACTATCCACAAAAGAAAATTAATAAACAGCCATTGCCATCACAGTAGTCTCCTGAAGTGCATCAGCTACAGATGGGTGACTTTCCTGGTCTATTTTTAGATCATTAGACCATTTTGTTTTATTTGGCTTCCTCTAGGCTAGTCCCTATAGCCACTATGGACCAGTGGTTAGATATGTCCTCTGCAGCTGTTGGTGTGGCCTTTGAGGGCACAGGAGACCCACATTTGTTGGTTCTGGGAGAAAGAGCAGGGAATATCTCCCTAGGGAAGTGGGTCTGCCTCTTCAGAAAATCCTGTCAAAATGAAACAAAAACTTAGACGTATGTATTGTGCTGTGTCAGTTACTTTGTTCAGGAGTGATTTGTGAAGATTTGCTTATGGTTTAGTTTAGGATTCTGACCCTTCCAGTTCTGCTCTTTCTGACAAGAGAAAACAACTGATTCTTCATTTTCTGAAGTGTTTCAAGATTTTGAACCATAACATGATTGTGAAAGGACAACATTTTTTTTCTCTTTATGTTTCTAATTCAGATTCTATGCAAAGTGTTCCTTCTTTCAGTCCCTTTCAGGGATTCTCCTTTTCCGAAACTATTTCCTGAAAGAATACGTTGTTTCAGTGGAAACATAATGACTTTCCACTGTCTCTGTAGATATCGTGAGTTAGTGCAACTGGACTTTCCTTAACCTATGCCAGTTCCTTTTGTTGTTTCAGCATTGGGGATGTATTTGTTATAGTCTGTAACGTGTTTGACAACCAGTTTGCTGTCCCCAAGGAAACAGATAGATTGTATAAAGTTTCTTAATCTTGTAAGTTTTTGTATCCTAATCCCAGATAAAACCTGACAGCTATTTCTCTGGTGTACCCAGCTACTGCTAAACATCTGGTAAATACCAGTCCCTCCCTCCTGACAAGATTTGGGAAAAAGTGTAGTCTTCTGCAACACTTATTTTAAGACATTTTCAGCTGCCAAACCCATAAATTAAAGTTCTGCTCACATCTTCCGAGAACATGAAGAACATTATGTCATCTGTTTCCTGTTGTGTGTAAAAACATCTTTGTGTCTCAAGAGGACTTAAGTGGTTACCTAGTGTTTGAAATGTGGTTATGATTCTGCTGATGTAACTTCCTGGGCTACTGCCACTGGAAATATTATGAGGAAGTTTGCCTGGTTGCATACTCAAAACCTTCCTGAGGATGTTAAAGCAGAAATATTGAATTGTCTGTTAGAGTCAGTATTTAGGTCATCTGCTGTAGAAGTCCTTAAAAGTGTGACGAGACAGATTTTTCAGCCTTCTTTCTCCAAGTTTGTCAAGGGATTTAATGCTACCACTGCAAAGAAAAAGAAGATATGTATCTATTTATTTATTTTATTTTTATTTTTGCATTTATGTACCGGGAGAGTCCAACTGTATTTTCAGGTGAAGCCTGGGGAGACAAGCTCCAAACCCAAAATAATGTAGTAACAGACTTAACAAGTCGAACAGAGATTACAATATACAGTTAAACAGTATTTACCAAACACACAGCAGAATCGTATAACAAGTCATCTAACATTAATGCAAACTGCAAGCAAAGTAAGATGGGTATATAGATGAATAGATGATGTAGACACAATGTATACAGATTGTACAGTAACTCCTAGTTTAAGAGAACAAAATGATATGCTCCTTCAGCAGAGAAAGCCTCAGATGCATAGTGATCAGGGGAAGAGGTGATTTAGTAGGAGGTTTACATTATGGAAAAAAATTAGAAAAGTGAGGGGAGAGAAAGTTATCCATAAGTGATACAGGAACAGAGCCATTTATTGTTTAGATGTTCTTTAAGAAGGAGTTTGAATTTGGAGGTAGTATATGTTGAGGAATACAGTTCCATATTTTTGCAATCTGATTTGCAAATAAGGCATCTCCAAAACAGTTGCTGGATTTCTTAACTTTTAGAAGTTAGTTTATTGGATGAGCAGAGGGTATGGGTGGTGTTATAAGGTTGAAGTAGGTTCATTAGAGCTGGACAGGCTTTGGGTTGATGTAAGATGTTGTGAGCAAGTGTGAGCTGGTTAAGCTATAGAAGGTTTGGTAGCTTGAGACAGTGTAGCTGTTTTAGGGCTGAGCAATGATGCATTCTATTATGGAAGCCGGTAGCAAAACAAACTATTTTATATTAGCAAACTTCTAGTTTAAAAAGTTTAGATTTTCTAAGATTAGTGAAGATGGGGGAGGCATACAATAGTGTGGCGAGAAGGTGTGTTTTGGCTATGGCATGTCTAGTGGAAGGTGTGAGGAATGTTCTTGACCTGTACAGGCAGCTGAGATTGATATGTGCCTTTTTTATGGAAACTATGTGTCTGTCATATTTTAGTGAGCAATCTATTATTTATTTATTTATTTATTTATTTATTGACATTTGTTATCGGGTTAGTCCAACTGGGCTTGTGGCCCATTTTCAGTGGAGACCCGAGGAGAAAAGCTGCAACAATACATTTATATTACAAAGTATCATATTAATACAAAAATAATCTGGTGAGAAACAGTTATACAGAGCAAATGTTTTACATTTGTTGAGTACATACAAACAAGTTAAAGTTCCAAGTATGAAGAAGCCAAAAAAAGACATTAGAAACATAATTTTTCAGTGAGATAATGCATTAGGTAGAGCAGTAAAACAAAGTAAATATATAATTCTGCAGTTTGTGTGGAATTATGTAAATACCTTATGAGAAGTGAAAGGGAGGACTGAGTGGGGTCCTTAATAAGGGAGAGTGTGTGGGGGGGACTGAGTGGGGTCATTGCAAGGGCAGGTCTTGGAATTGAGAAAATATGCTTTTAGTTTAGTTTGAAAGTGGGAGGTGTGTGAAATTATACGTATGTCAAGGGGAAGTCTGTTCCAGGCTTGGGCGACAGAGTGTTTATAAAGTAGTTTGACTATGGACTTTGTTGGGTGGTAAATGTTAAGTAGTTGTTGATTAGAAGTACAGAGGATTCAGGATAGAATGTAGATAGATACTAAGCCAGAGTGAGATGGACAGGAGGAGGGTTTATAAAGGATAGAGTGAAGCATGTGAAGTTGATAAAGTAGCAATAGTTGGGGAAGTTCCGGCCACTGAAGGGAGTTTAAGGCAGTGGAGTGGTGTGATTTGTATGGGGAGTTAGTAATGAATCCGGCTATTTTATGGTAGGTTTGTTGAAGTTTGTTAAGAGTGGTGGCCTGAATGTTGCTAACTATTGGGATGACATATAGAAGGGTAGGGAGGAGGATGGTCTGTCCAAGAGTAAGTCTAGAATCAGGAGTTAAGAAACTTTTGTTCCGGTAAACAGGCCTAATTTCTGGTGTGTTCTTTTTATACATTGGTGTATGTGTAGGTTAAACTTTAGTTCATAATCGATGATGACCCCTAGGAGTTTAGTTGTATTATTAGAAGATGTAATAACAAAGGAGGTTTTATGGTGAGAATGCAAATGGGGAAGGAAAAGTAGGAGTTTAGTCCTTTTGGGATTAAGGATCAGTAGGTTTTGAGAATGCCATTGTTCTGTGGATAGTAGGGCTTATTGGGTTAGGGAATGAAGTTCAGAAATGTTATTAGAGATGGAGATAAGTGTGGAGTCATTGGCATATTCAATGAGAGAAGAATCTTTACAATAGGAAAAAAGATCATTGGTGAAGATGTTAAACAAAAGGGGTCCTAAGATGGAGCCTTGAAGAAAACCAGTAGAGATGGGAAGAAAAGGGGGAGAGGCTGACAGCCATTTGACAGATTGTTCCCTGGCAGATAAGTAATCATTGAACCAAGCAAGTGATGAGGGGGATAGGTGTAGGTTAGCAAGTTTGGATAACGGTAAAGGATGAGAGACAGTATTGAAAGCTTTGGAGAGATCAAGGAAGAGACATTAAATGAGTTTATTCTTGTCTAGGGCCTCTGCAATGGTGTGTGTGAAGGAGAGGAGGGCAGTGGTGGTGCTGTGGTGTGAGCGAAATCTGTGTTGGGTAAGGGTAAGCAAGTCATGGTTAAGGAGGTCTTTGAGAAGCTGAGAGTGGACACATTTTTTCTTGTATCTTAGAGAGGGGGACAGAATGGCAATGGGTAGTTAGAAGGTTCAGTGGAATTTCCACCTTTATGAAGAGGGATACTAAAGAAGGATTTCCAGAGGGTGGGGACAGTGGATTCAAGAATGGATTTGTTTATTAGTATAGATATAGGATAGGCAATAGAGTTAGTAGCAAGTCTGAGGAATGTAGGAGGAAATTTGTCAGTGAAGGAGAGTAAGGTTTTAGTTTAAGTAGCAGAGATTTGATATAAGTAGTGGGAACAGGCTGTAAGGAGAACGGAGTTGTGCTAGTTAGACTAGAACGGGCAGGTATAGAAGCTGAGTTAGGACTAGTGGTTATGAGATTTTGGATGGAAGAGATGAAGTGTTTGTTTAAGAGGGTGGCAGTTTCTAAAGGGGATGAGTATGGTGAGGGATTAGCAGGACTTCCAGAATAGAGAATATTGTTGACAGTTGACCAAAATTTGTGAGGATTGGATTTATTGTTGAGCTGGGTAGAACTGCAGTATGACTTTTTATCATTGGTGTTAAGTTTTTTAGCAAGGTTCCTCAATTGTCTACATTTAAGAAGAAGAGGCAGTTGTTTAGTTTTAATCCAGGCTTTCCAAGTCCTGTCTCTTTGTTTCATAAGGGACTTAATCTCTTTGGAGAGCCAGGGAGCATGATTGATTTTACTCTGATCTTCCTAGATGGAGCTAGGGAGTCTAGAGTACTCAAGAAAAGGTTATTGAAAGTGCTGACAGCATAATTTAGTGGGAGCTGTTTAAGGATGGATCAATCTGTGTTGTGGAGAATAGAGTTGAAGTGGGAAGAGTTGAAAGTAGATAGTTTTCGACAATCCTTGACAAGGTGGGGTTTGGGAGTATGGTGGTTGTGTCTAAGGATGGAGATAGGAGATGGTCACTAAGGGAATCAGGTAAGGTGGTGGGGTTGTGGTAGTGGTGGGGGTATTGGTTAGGATACAGTCTATTATGGAGCTGGAAGTTGAATTTTTATGGAATCGAGTGGGTGACGAAATAAGTTGGTGGAACCCATGGAGGTGGATGCTGAATTGGGGAGAGTCAGTTGAGAGTTTGGACCAGCCTATTTTGACATCGCTGAGGATAAGTGTCTCATGTGGTATATTGAGGGAGAACCAGGGTAGGATGTTTTCAAGAATGGCAGATTGTTGCCAGGATGAATATAGATGGAAGCTATAGCAAGTTTTTTATGTGGGTTCAGATGACAGTTGAGAATGATGAGTTCAGCAGGGAGGAAGTTAGGAATAGAGAAGGGCTAAGGAGAGATGTTAAGGTAGTTAGAGTAGAGGATGGCTATGCCCTCTCCTTTTTTACAGGTCTATCAGATCTGAAGATGTTATAGCAAGGTGTGAATATTTCACTTTCTGAGATATGTGGCTTATGCCAGGTTTCTGATAGGGAAGGAATGTTTGGGGTATTGACAGCAATCCATGAGTGCAACTCAGTAACCTTATTTGTTAGGCTTTGAATATTCAGAGAGTAAATGCTTAAGTCTTTGGCTGGGAATGATTGTTGTGGCTGTGACTGATGATTATTAGAGGTGTGAGATGGGGGCAGTGGAGAGTTAATTGTGGAGGTGGTGTTGGGGAGAGTGAGGGGGGAGAAATGATGAGGGGCCTGGGTTGGGATGGACATTGCCAGAGCAGAGTAGTTGTTTAGGGAAAGGTGAAAGGGTATAAAATAACAGATAGAGTTTGAGTAGATTTGACTTTGACACCATGTAACATTGTGATATCTACCAGTTCGATTATAGTGCCATTGAAGGAGAGTATGTGAAGCGGTGAAGAAGGTTCTGTGGTTTTATGATTAGAGAATATCATTAGCTTTGTTTTGTTAGGGTTTAGTATGAGTTGTCTTTGTCTGAGAAAGCACTCTGGTTTTAGAAAGTAGTTTGGGAAGAGAGGGGGGCTGTGCAGATAACAGTGGAATTATCTGCATACTGTACAATAGTAGCTTGTGTGGATGCAGAACTAAAATTGTTTGTAAAGATGGAGAAAAGTAGAGGCCCAAGAACAAAGCCTTGTGGGACTCTGACAGTAACAGTTAGAAGGGTAGAGGCCCAAGAACAGAGCCTTGTGGGACTTCTACAGTAACAGGTAGAAGGGTAGAGGCCCAAGAACAGAGCCTTGTGGGACTTCTACAGTAACAGGTAGAAGGGTAGAGGCCCAAGAACAGAGCCTTGTGGGACTCCGTCAGTAACAGGTAGAAGGGCAGAGATGTCATCTTTCCATATAACAGCTTGTTGGGACACATACATTAACAGGTAGAAGGGTAGAGACTTCATCTTTCCATATAACAGCTTGTTGGCATTTGGATAGATAGCTGTGAAACCAAATAATAGTTGATAGTGAGTGATAGATGATAATTCTTGAGTGATGGATGATGATTCTTGAGTGATGGATGATAATTCTTGAGTGATGGATGATGATTCTTGAGTGATGGATGATGATTCTTGAGTGATGGATGATGATTCTTGAGTGATGGATGATAATTCTTGAGTGATGGATGATGATTCTTGAGTGATGGATGATAATTCTTGAAGTAGTTTGATGGGATACAGTATCAAATGCTTTTGACATATCCAAGAAAATGGAGGACACAAGGTCATTACTGTTTCTAAGGTGGTTTTTGGTGTCTTTGAAACTTATTACGGCTGTTGTGATGTTATGTCTTGGTTTAAAACCATGCTGGCATTTGGAGATGTGTACATCTGTATCTAAATGTTTCCTCAGTTTTTCTGCTCAGATGTCTGTCTCAGCCCAGAAATTTCCGATGATTCTGGGTCTCATGGCATATGTTGTTCTCATGAATCCTCTGCCGCATGACTCTACATGAGAAAAATTCAGTGGTACCTAAAATTTGTACGATCCCAACATCAACACCCCCTGACATTCAAGATTCCAGTTGTAGGGTTTGTAAAAAGAGAAACGCATTGGTGGAGAGATCAGTTTGATTAAAATCCTGGTCATTCACTTTCCCTTCCAACTTCAGCACAATCTGTATCAACAGATGCCTCAGACTTTGCTTGGGGAGCAGTATCTGTGGAGACCAAAGTGCTGAGTCTTTGGAACAGACAAGTCAGACCAAAACATATAAATACAAAACAGATGTTGGCTCTTATAAAATATCTCAACACTCTCAACCATCTGTTGTTCGCAGGACCATTCCAAGCATTTACAGACAACACTAGTTATATGGTACATAAACAAACAGGGGGTACTAGATCCTACCCTCTGTGCAGACTAGCTACGGTAGTCTGGGTATAGCTTTATAGTACAATCTCAGTTTACAGATGTCCTACATACCCACAGAGTAGATTTTCTGTGGTAGACAAGCTGAGCAGGAGGGGGACAGACCCTCATAAATAGAAACTGAATCAGAGGGTCTTCCATGATCTAGTTGTGGGGAACACCTCAAATAGATATGTTTGCCTCCATTCACAACAATAAGTTCACAAAATAGTGCTCCGGAACTCCATGTAAGAAAGCCTGAAAAACAGATACTTTTTCTTTTCCTTTGGCAGGAATGTTGCTACTAATAGTCAGGCTCATACTGGTGATTCAAAAGGACTCTCCAAAGATCATTGTAGTGAATCTCTTCTGGCCCAGGCAGCAGTGGTTCTTTCTTCTCTTGGAAATGGCCAACGGCAGTTACCACAAGAGTCTCTACAGACTGGACCTATTCACACATGACAAAAGGTATTTGATATATTCTGAACTCAAACAACTACAACTAACTGGCTTTAACATAGAATCTTCTTAGCACCTATTTTCTGTAGAGACAAAGTAGATAATAAAGGGGGCAAGAAAACCTGGTAATAGAAAATCATATATTTGTAAATGGAAAATATTTTCTAGCTGGTGTCAACTTCCAAGACAAGAATTGGCACATTTTCAGGACTAGTGTCTCTCTTGTTCTACATTGTCTGTGTGAGTTACTATTTTCTGGTCTGTCATTCTCCTTAATCAAGGTTCATTTTTCAGCCATTTCAGCATATGTGCCCATGGATACTCCTCTTTCAATGCAATATCATGTAAAAATGTTTTTGAAAGGGGTGTTGCATACCAAAGCTCATAGAAAACAGATTGCACCTCCTTGGAATATTAATTTTGTGTTGGAAAAAGTAACTTTTGTTCCACTTGAAGCAGCTCATCAAGTTGACTTTAGGTTCTTAACATGGAAAACAATGTTACTGATTGCTCTGACCTCTGCAAGAATATCTGACATGTAAGCTCTTATGGTGGGTCAACCTTTTCTCATTTTCCACAAAGTTAGGAGTTCTTTAAGAATTAATCTTTAATTTATGCTTAAAATGGCATCCAAGTTTACTTTGAGCCAATATATCCATCTCCCTGTCTTCTTTCCAGTACCTAAAAATGAGTGGAAAAGGACATTTTATACCTTGGATGTCCACAGACAGCTCCAGAACTTTCTTGTCAGAACAAAATCTTCAGGAATTCTTATGAGTTGTTCATTTCCTGTAAGGGTAAGTAGAACAGACAACCTGTGTCAAAGCAGACTGTTTCCAAGTGGTTGTCTCATACTATCACCTTTTGTTAGACCTACAAGAAGGGGGTGGGAGGATGGCAGAATAGTTAAGGTGTTTACCTTGCAGACCCAAGGTTCAGGGTATGATTCTTATATGGGATAATTGGCTAGGCTTAAAATGGCCCACAAGGGCAATTAGTGTAGTACTAATCTATGAACATATGAACAACAAGGCAATTCCATGGAGGGTTTATGTTCATTCTGCTAGTGTCTTGACTTAATCTGTGGCTTTTTTGAAAGGGCTGGATTCTAGAAGTATTGGTCCTCTGTGCATACCTTTACAAAGTACTAGAAACTAGATCTCTTTTCCAGGTCTGGACAAGATTTGCATGAACCATTCTCTATGAGCTCTTGGATTCTCATCCTTTTTTCTTGCAGCCAGCCTGAACTATGGTAATCTAACAATATGGCTAAGGCTACTGCAGCAGCGGTCATAATGTCAGCCATAGTACAGCTGTGTAAGTAAACAGCATGACAGTAAGCAGTAGGCACTCTTTCCCACCACCCCCTGGTTACTAGGCATTTTTGTTGCTAGTGTGAGGATCATTATGCTTAGTTTCATAGTAATGACCTTTTCCAGGGTTCTAGCTTCCCTGTCTCAGATGGCATGAAAGCTCTGAAGGGCTTGCTGCAGAAACCACTTTTTCTTCAGCTCAGCTTGAGCTGACTAAAGGTTTGGACACATTGAAGGTAATGGGTGTTATATCCTAGGTAGGATATAACTGATATGGCCAAGGTTACTCCAGCAGTGATCATTTCATCATTTACTATTATAATACGTTTTTCTTTTATAAAACTGGACTATCCTGATGTACTGTTTGCATATCTCATTCACCCCAATAGAGCTCGGGAAGTTTGCACTGTAACTTCCAATGGGTGGAGCCTAAGCCTTTTGACAGAATCAAATTATGTCCTCCCATTTCAAACAAATTTTCATATCTCTGGAACCATAGGAGTTATGAAAAAAGTACAAATGGCAAACTGTTCAGCACAAACTATTTTTATAGTGGTAGTATTCTTTAGGTTCTAGGTCTTAAATTTAATTTTATAAGTCACAGTACACACACTATCACATCTGTAATATTTTATAAACAACTTGCAATATCTCAGCAACCACTCAAGTTACACACATACTGTCAGCAGCATTTCATTCATCCAGTTGAGAGCTTTCATATGAGACTAATGAATTCTGTCTGTTACTTGCTTGCTGAGATATTTAGAAAAATGTGAAAATTATATCTATATAAATTAATATTATAGAAACAACAGTTAATAACTATTCATCTAATTTGTACAGTGGACCATGTGCACAAATCCTCTGCCTATTCATAACTAGCCCCATTGACAATTACCTAGCTGGCAAAGTGCTAACCCTTCTCTTCTAACAATGAACATTGTCCATTTCATGTCCAGTGGTTCTGCAGGACTGTTGTTCAAGAAGCTATCAGCAGAGAGATCAAAAATGGACTTATTCATGTGTTGTAAATTATACTGATTTTCTGTAGTTCTTCTTACTTAACATGTCTACTACCTACATAGCTGTCCCCATATCTCATCTCATAAAGATCTCTTTAGCTTGTAGAATTTTCCCTTCTTGATAGAACCATATCAACATAGTACACCCACCTTAATGAATAAAAAAAAATTCTACATCCTCAGCAGCTATCACCCTAATTTCACTTTTCCTATTGTAGTCAGAACTGTTGTAAACCAAATTTCCAAGGGTAAACTTCATTACAATACTAGATATAAGTTCCTATTGTCTGAACAATACGGTTTCAGCAAAAGGCATGCTATGCTCATAACAATGCATAAAACTTCTAAAAAGGATTTGCAGTGCTGATTGCTGTCAGCTCACTGTTTTGTCATGTCAAGGTTTTTGGCTCTGTTAACAACCATTATTTTGTATCTCAGCTTTTAAAACTTGATTTGGGAAATGAATAGCTGTCACGGCTCTCAGACTAATTTATAGGAAGGATAGCTAAGGTTAGTAAAGCAAAAATCCTTCTCAGCGCTTACAGTCTTCATATCTGGTACTTCAAGGATCAGAACTTGGCTATTTTTGGTTCAGTCTGTACTCTGGTACTTTCATTGTTAATCATTCTGCGTTTACAGCTAAACTTTATGCTGATGATCCAGTATTTGTTGGCTCATAAATTCATTCTATTACCTTGAATTATGTTCGATTCTCAACTTGATCGTCTTCTGTGTGGAGGCATACGTGAATGGGGCATGCCTTCATTGAAGGTTGTGCGTCAGGGCCAGTAACCCGGTACGTAAAAATCCACTACCAATCATTAGCTGACCAGAGTTCCGCTGTGGCGACCCCTAACCGGGAAAAGCTGAAAGACACAAGCAAACAAATCTTGAATTACCTCTTCCTAAGCAGGAACTATAATCAGTGAACTAGTTGAACAAACCTGATTAATACCTGACTCTACCTAGCCTTTTTGATCCAGTCTCTCCCCTTCAGACTGTTATTTTCTTTACTGTATCCTATCATCACTGCCCCTTTTCATCCTTTCTTCACTAATGATGCCGATTTCGATTTCTTGTTACCTTCTCTGAGACTCTGCTGTTTCACTGTCACATGCCCCTTATATCCTCACTTCCCTATCCATATCTGTCACCTTCCCCATCACTTCTGATTCCTGGCAACTCAGTCCTCCCTGACTTTACATACTTTTATCCTATCTACTGAAATTCTTTCCTTCATTCTTCTAACTCACTTCCTATGTGCACTTATTCCTCCTTCCTGGGTCCCCCATCTTCTCAAATTCTCTCCCAAATTATTTGAATCCACCTTCCCCTTGCTCTCATTCCTACATAAACGTAATACTCCTCCCAAAGGATTCATCTAGTGTTTTGATCGTAATACTCCTCCCAAAGGATTCATCTAAGTGTTTAGATTTAACAGTTTTATGTTGCAAATTACATCAATACTATAAATGATGTTTTATCCCCTACAGCTAAAAGTTTTTACAGCATGGAATTTATTTTATATAGATATTATGAGGCAGAAATTAACCATCTTTGTTATTTCTAAACTAAACTGTTTATTTTCATCAATTATTTGTATGTACTGTGGAGTTTTTCACCCTGGGGCTCTTGCTCAGTCAGACCACCCCTGTTAACAAATGGAAATAAATGCATAAACAAGCTTATGGTCTAATGGCATTCTAAGGAGCCTGGTGATTTTTGGCCTGTGCTGAAATGTATGAATAATCATGTAGTCATTAATACTGTTAAACAAAAGAAAGGGTGCCCTTCCACTATTTTTAAAAGGTGCCTTGAAAAAGACTATAATGAGCTCTGGCTGTGGTTTGAAAATACAAAATTCTACATTAATACCAGCGCATTTTATTATGTGTCATGTCCAAACCTGTTGAGCTCAGTTCCATTCATGATCATTCGTCTTGTCAAAATCTTCTGAGCACACTTCCATTCATGATCCTTTGTCATGTCAAAACCTGCTGAGCTCACTTCCATTCATGATCCTTTGTCATGTCAAAGCTGCTGAATTCACTCCCATTCAAGATCCTTCGTCATGTAAAAATCTTTTGAGCTCACTTCCATTCAAGATCCTTCATCTTGTCAAAATCTGCTGAGGTCACTTCCATTCAAGATCCTTCATCATGTCCAAACCTGCTGATGTCACTTCCATTCAAGATCCTTCATTATGTCAAAACCTGCTGATGTCACTTCCATTCAAAATCCTTCATCATGTCAAAATCTGCTGAGCTCACTTCCACTCAAGATCCTTTGTCATGTCCAAACCTGCTGAGCTCACTTCCATTCAAGATCCTTCGTCATGATTGCTTCCTTCCCATTCAGGCCCAGACATTCACCTAACTTGGACTCACAACACTACAGAATGTCCGTCACTTTTTGTCTCAGCTGTGTCTCATAAAGCAGTAGATGGTAGAGCAGTCTAGCTTATAAGGCTACCAGACTCATCAGTCTACAAGGTCACACTGATACATATGAGAAAATCTTCATAATTTGGCTTGAATGCTACCTCTCTGTTTTAGTTTTTTGACTTCCAAGTGATATGATTCAGCTGCAGCTCTCTCTGAACAAAATGTGAACCTAATTGACCTAGGTTAGTCTGTTTGTTTTTTATTTCTCCAAGTCTTTTGGGTTTCTAATACCATGACAGGAATGAACCCCATTCCTAAGTCAAAGTACAATTAAAGTTCATGAAATTAGTATTGTTTCAATCTTTGATGTTAGCCAGAAGTGCTCTACGCAGCACCCACAATGCTCCCAGTAATGAATCTTTCTATAATTCATACGGAGTTACATGTATTGGTAACATTACTATGTATGTTTGTAAATTCTTTTTATAAGACCTGTTGCTCCAACTACTATTATAACTGTTTGGCTATCCTTCTTCCACATTGCCCTCATTTTTGCCTGCAAATCCTAGGTTACCCATATGAACATAATTCTGTACCCATAAATAAAGCTGCCTGCGATTGTACAGTTGAAGGAAAACTACTCTTGTCAGGTTCCTCCTTTCATAAATATCTGTTCAGTAATGACTGCCCCACTAACACCCCTAAACTGCAGCCATTGTGCTCTTCTTGGTTTAGTATGAGTATTTTATTTCAACTGGGGATTGTTTCCCTTTTAAACTTGTATCTGAGAGAAGTTACCCCATGTCCAGTGTAGCACCAGGGAGCAGACCTCATTTACATTTAAACTAAAGCAGCTCTATTAAACATAGCCTGCGTGTTTCTGTGACCAGGTCTAACACCACTTTTAATTATTGTTAACCCAGTCAGGATGTAGAATGGTGACAGCCCTTTTCATTTTAATATAATTTGCTATCCACCATTGAGTGATCTTTCATTTTAGTATAATTTGCTATCCACCACTGAGTGTCCCTTTCATTTTAATATAATTTGCTATCCACCACTGAGTATTTTAAGCCTTATGAACTCTACTACCCTCCTTATATGCTCCTTGCTACATTCTTCTAATCCTTTTACTATGATCTCTTTTTCTGCCTCTCGTTATTTTTAGTTCAACCCTTGACGTTCATCTTAGTATTCTTAGTAGTTAATTTAAAAATACTTTAATAATCCTAATGTACTTAACTATCTTTTCTGCAAGCCAAGTCATTGTACATCTGTAAAGGTATGTGTATACTACTTGTGCTATGAGTCCATGACTTATTGTCATTGCACTGACTGTATTGTATTTATGTTACTGATCCTCACAGTTCACCGCAATTTTGTATTTAATGTAAAAATGAGCCCCACTTCCATTTTTGTATGCTGTAACTGATTTTGTTTTCTGTCTTTTGTTTTGGTTGTAGTTTAAAAACAAATAAATAAACAGCCTTTTCTTTTTCTCATAATATGTTCTCTCATTTTAGAGTAAGTCTCTTAACATTGTCTTCAATGGTCACCTTTAATGCATTACAGCCATCTGATTGAGCCATTGTTGTCGGAGGCTTTCAAGAGGGATTAATGTAATCAAGGCACATGTAAAAAATTGCTGCTTACTAGCTGCCAGCATTATTATTTAGTTCAGAGGTCTTCAACAGGATTACTGATATCAAGGATCCCCAGTGACATTCGTAGCATCAAGTGAACCCCAGTAGGATCAGTAGGACTGGGAACTTCAAGCACAATTGTTGAAATCAGAGGTCCCCAGAGAAGGATTAATGAAATCTGTCTTCACTGGCCTCGCTTAATGAAGCCAGAGGCCCCTACAGAATTAGTGACTTTAGTAGGACAAAGCAGAGTTGGTGAAAGCAGAAAGCCATAGAAGAATTAATAAAATAGGAGATGAGTGCAGGTTCAATTAATTTAGGGACCCCTCTATTCGAAATAAAGAAGTAAGAGACCTTCAGCGCAGCTAGGGAAATCAGAGGATGATACAGAGCTGCTGAAATCAGATGATCACATCAGGATTAATGAAATCAGGGGTCCTCAGCCGGATTGTGGAAATCGGAAGGACTCAGACAAATTTGTGAAATCAAAGGCTCAACAGGACTGATGGAATCATATGCTCACAGCAAGTTTAGTGAAATTGTGGACCCTCAACAGGATTAGGGGAAGTCACGACACAGCAGCAGAATTAGTAAAATAGAGGGTCAGAGCAGGATCTGTGATGTCAGGAGCTTGCAGCAACATTAGCGAAGTTATGGGTCCTACAAAAGTAGTGAAATTTAATAAACCATCATCAGCATTAAAGATTTCATGATGCTTCTGACTTAGCTTTAACCTATGTGACGTTAGACCTTGTTTCCATTATTTTACTTTGATTTTATTATAATTTCAAGTATCTTTTAATTTTAACAGGAGACAGCAGTTTCTATCATAAACACTACTGCTAAATATGCCTTTGATCTTGTTTGAAGTAAATGAAACAATCAGAAATGTATTAGGCGACTTTTCCTGGCTATGTCTCTGTAAACGTTGGCTTCAGGGTTCAACAGTGGCCAAAAGCTGTGATGTTTCCTTACCATCTTTCCCATGGCAGCATTAGAAAGTTTATTGCCATGTGCAAAATAATATAGTTTTGATGGGATCCCTTTTCAGTTTCACTTTTGAACATATTATGAGGTATTGAACTTGGGACAACTTTTGGAAGAGAAATGCTGGCCTCTTTCGCTTATTTTCTGTACCACTTTAGCTACATAGTTTGCCGTCTCCATTGAGAGCAGTTCATACCAGCCTGTGACTTCTCAGTGTGTGTCACTGTGTGTTTGCACAAATGCTACTTTTATTATGCATTATCCATTGGTTGCATGACAGTAGCTGTCCTTTCATATTATTTTGTATGTAGAAATAATATTTCAGTAAAACCTTCTCTGTTAAAGCAAATAGCTTCTCCTTAAATAATGAAAATTGTCATGTAGTGATGTTGGTTGACTTAGAGATTGTAATCTCAGTTGTTAGTGTATCAGAGTTTCTGATTATGCTGCAGGATTTTGCCAATTATATTGTCATTGATTTTTGGTACCACAAAAACAGAACAATAGCCTTGAATAACGTAATAGCTAGCAATATGAATCCATTCATTAATGTCATGAAAACCTGAAAAAAATGTAATGTTCCGGTCAGACTAGCAACATAAATTGAAACACATTAACTCAGTTTTGACTGTAATTGATATACAATGCTTGCCAAAATTAAATAAAACTTGCATTACAGTATCTCTGGTTATATTATGAGTGTATTAATGGTATACCGTATCTGTATTTTTCTCATTATAATAATAACAAGCAAGCAGTTTTAAAGAAAAACATGCTGTTCGACAAGAAAAGATCAAAGTGGAATGTCAACTTCTTAAGTAAGTGACATCATGCGGTTACAGTATCTGCTACATTGCAATTCAGCAGCACAAACTGTTTAATGTACCCTCATTGGAAATATGCTTGAACACAGCTATAAACCACGCTAAAGTTGACTTTTTTTCCCCATGGCCTGTACTGCAATAGTTGAGCCGTGGGATAGTGAGTTTATGGTATGTGCATCAGAGATTGGCTGAATATATATTTCATTGTCAGTAAAGTGTAAATTCTTGCATGATTTGCTTCAGCACAGATGACAAAAGAGGAAAAATGTTAATATGTTTCTCTTTTCAGTGCAGTTTGATTTTTGGGGGCAGAATATTTTGCGGCACAGCAACTAAATGTCATATTCCTGTAGGCAGTACAGTTTGTTGAATGGATATCTTAACAGACTAGGAAACTAAAAAAAGTGTATAGTTAAGCTACTAAAATAATTTTTAGATTTGACTCCTAATAACCGTTATGGAATATGAGCAGCATTTTACCAGTGGTTAGAGGTCTGCTGTGCTTTAACAGTAACATGCCATAATATGCCATAAAGTCATAAGACATAACATTAATATTACATGACGATTAGGTAATGTAATGTCATGTACCATAATGTAACATGGCATAACAGTATGTAACATAGCATGTCATGATGTGTAATTAACATGATGTCATGGCATAACACTGCATAACCTAACATAGCATTAGAAAACATAAGATGTGCATTAGTTAGTGGAAGGAAGCTGAGTCTGTATCTCCAGCCCACATATTCTCATTTATCTAAGGAATCCCACACTGATTTTCATTTGCTACAACCCATTCCAATCACCGAATCAGACGATCTCATTGTCTGACTTGATCCTTCCTTTCAAGTGTTACCCCATCACATTTTCTATTAGTGCCTTACATGCTTAAAGTCCATGGCGTACCCCAGTCGTTTCTGTTTGTAGTGTAAGAAGGCTGAGCTTCATACCCTTTCTTCCCTTTGCTATCCTTCTTGTCTTTCTATGTACCCTCTCCAGCTGTGTGACCTTCGTCTTGATGCAGGTCAATAGAAATACACTCAGTACAGCAACAGTGGTCAGTAACAGAGTATGAAGAGGCCAAACAGATGTCTGGACTGCAGGTTAGATACTGCTTTCCCTACCAAGGACTGATATAAGAGTATAGCCAAAGGAAAAAAGGATGAGGGAGTGCTAAGTGGCAGACCAGCTTGGGTAAAGCATTTGGTTGAGTCTTGAACAAAAAGCTGCTAGTAAAAGGGATAATTAGTAGGAAATAAAAACATTACATGATAACTATTAACATCAGTCTGAGGAGATTAGAATAAATTAGGAAAAGAAAGCAGAAATTCCATTTACAAAGGGACAATGAGAGGATGAATGTATAGCTGCCAAGTATGGAACAAAGTCTAGAAGGTTTAAGATTTTTTCTTGACGTGTTTTGCCCAAATAATTTTATACCCCAAGCAGACATCAGAGAATTTTTTCTCATGTAGAAAGTAAATGCTGGATGTGTGATGGGAAAATGAGAGGTAACTGGGAACATGTTCTATGGGAGTATAATAAGTTGATAATTGTTAAAAACTCATTACAGAGTACTTTGTCAGAAATATGGGAGCAAATGGCTGTAACTAAGGAAATGATTCATTTGAGCGGACATAGAACATAAATTGCATAGACATAGTAAGGTCTTACTAAGATTGGCTGCCAAAAAAGCAATTACTGGAAAATATAAATCTAAATATAAACCAGCTGTAACTGAACTACTGAATATTGTAAACAAAATAACTGGACATGGTATCTTTAGAGGAGCAAATTACAAAGAAATAAATGGAATTTGTGGGCTCGATGTACTGCGCACATGGGTATCAGACTTACTCCTCTGTAGTTATCTGGGTTATCAGATTTACTGCTCTGTGGTTGGCTGTGTTATCAGACTTACAGTTCTGTGGTTGGCTGGATTATCAGGTTTACAGCTCTGTGGTTGCCTGGGTTATCAGACTTGCAGTTCTGTGGTTGGCTGGATTATCAGGTTTACTTCTCTGAGATTGCCTTTGTTATCAGATTTACTGCTCTGTGATTGGCTGTTTTAATCTTTACTCCACCCTTGCAGAACAGGACTACTGCTTGTGTCCATTCACAGGAGGATAACCCTTCCCTAAGGGACCTGTTGAGTAGCTGTATTACAGATTT
The DNA here is from genome assembly GCF_019279795.1 of Protopterus annectens. Lineage (NCBI taxonomy): Eukaryota > Metazoa > Chordata > Ceratodontiformes > Protopteridae > Protopterus > Protopterus annectens. The sequence goes on from NC_056742.1 coordinate 501,207,068, forward strand.
GATCTGAACACTAAAATCCTTTTTTATCTGTATTGCATATTTGATCTGAACACTAAAATCATTTTTTAGCTGTATTGCAGATTTGATTTGAACACTAAAATCCCTTTTTAAGAACCTTTGCCAGATCTTGTCTGACCCTCCATTGGAACATCCATACCCTTTCTACCTCTGCCATTGTTGTCACCCCATCTGTCCATTCTTTCTATGCCTCCATCTTACTTTTGTAGAATGGTGCCCTTCTTTCTCCTTATTTAGTAAATTGTGGCACCAAATATTTATCTAGCATTTTTACCTGTGTTCTAATTTCCTTATGGTTTTCTCTTAAGCCTTCTTCTATGTCTTAATATCTCTTGCTAACCTTTTTCTGTGTTTGCCCATTTCCCATCGTGAAATACTTTATTGCCCTGTTTCTGCTCTCCACGGGTCCTTTCCAGTGATTTTCAGCCTTGTTCTTTCTCTTCCTGTACTTTCCTTTTTGCCATATTGCCGTTCTTACCCCTTGGGTAATTATACTGATTTTCTTTTTTCACCTTTGTAACCGGTTTTAACCATTTCCCATCCTGCATGAGATGGCATCTTTTCTAGTTAGTTCCTTCACTGCTTTGGTCACTTACCAATATCCCAGATCCCCACTTATGAAAGTCCTCTGTTCAGTCATTGTTCATTCACTTACAGTGCTGGACCCAAGGTTCTGTACTCCAAACTCCTTCATTACAATCAGTTTGACAACACTATTGCATGATATTTGCTGATATTTTTTATTCCTCAGCCTGTCCCAAAAAGACCAAGGATTTTAACTGTATTTGTTTCATCTAAATTATTTTGCTCAGATGCTTTCAAGCTGAGCATCTTATTTAAAGTGCCTTCTGTACATACTTAAATGATACTACAGTATATCAGTAGTGGAAAAACAAAACAAAAGACAAGCTGCAGGATGATGGATCCTTTTTATTACTTCTTCAGAAGTCATTTATACCATTCAAGAAAGCACTGAAGTGTGTCTTAATAAAGAGGATCCATCATCCTGCAACTTGTCTTTTGGTTTGTTTTTCTAATTTTCCTGGTTTGGAGTGAATTCTGGTTATACCTGTAATGGACAGAGGTGCCCAAAAGTACTGTCATTTTCTTTAATGTCTATCCCTTTAGTCTGTGCCTAACTAGGTCATCATTCCTCATACTTGCATTAGGTGCCTTTAGCAGGAGTTGACATGTCAGTTTTCTGGTTTTGCTTTGATTAACGCTACTGCAGAACCACATACTTTTGGTTATTTGTCCCTCTCACTCCCATCCTGTTTATCTACCAATTGTAGACTACCCACTGTTTGCTCCATATATCACCTTGTATGACTTCACCATTCAGTCCTTCCTTCCTTTAGGTATACAGGCATCCTTTCTCCAGACTTGCTTTCCTTGTTCTTCCTGAGCACCCTGAACCCCAATACCAGGCCGTATCCCCTGCCCGCATTGATTTCCATTATTCTAAATGTGTTGGTCTTCCTTTGGCTAAGTAGTGCATGCCGCTCAGCCATCTTTCTTCCAAGGCGTGAGGCTTTATTGCCCAGCCTATTGTTCATGTTCGGCCATGCCTCTGTCCTTTCCTCTCCCGTCATTCCTCTGTGATCCCAAGGCTTTGCCCATTCCCAATCTTGTTCCTGGTGTCCTTTGTATTCTTTTCTTCATCTTTGCAATTCCTCTGTTGCTTTCCTATTTTACTTGTCTTTTTGAACTCATCTGCCTAAATAGGGAGCCTGTCATTTTGATGAACAGTTCTCTGAGTAATAATTCATCAGGTCAGTATCACTGAAAAATTCAGTGATCATAAACATTGCCCTTTTTCACACTGGTGTGACCACAGAGCTAGGGTATATAAGTTGTAATATGTGGGGGTATAGCAAGGTGTGCTCCACTGCAAAAAAACAAACAAACAAACAAACAAGCAAACAAAAAATCTGTTTTGTCAATCATTAAAGGTGGTGTCAGCAAGTAAGATTCAATAAAATCTCACTCACTGAATCATTCATTGATGAATCAACATTAGTCTACAATCACCCTTCCTTACACCTCCTCTTCATACCTGTCATTTCCTCCCACTTGAGTCTAACCTGTCTTTACTTCCCAGCCAACTATTCACCCATCCCTGTCCAGTTCATCTGTTTTGCTTTTCCTCCTGTGTCCCATCATCTTGTTTTGCTGATACCCTCTGCTTCTTTCTCTGATTCCTTTGCTCATCTACTGTCTTCCTTTACTACTTCCTCCTTCAGCCTAGCAGTCTTTCCCTTCTGATATGTTTGCTATGCCTTTTCTAAGAACACTTGATAATTCAAGACTTCTTTTCAAGCAAGTTTGAAGGTGCCATCATATTAGTGTACACCTCCAGCAACTGATTTACTTGTAGTGAATAAATCAAAATAAAATTCTGGAGTCATATATTTCAGTTTTCAACCTGATCTTACCAGGCTTCCCTGTCATGTTCTCACCACCACAGTCCCCTGGTCTACATCTCGCATCTTGAACTAATAGTTGAAATGCCTTCTCATCATCATCATCATTATCATCATCGTCATCATCATCACCATCATCACCATCATCATCATCATCATCATTATTATCGTCATCATCATCATCACCATCATCACCATCATCATCATCACCATCATCAGCAGCCTCATCATCATCCTCACCATCATCATCATCATCATCGTCATAATCATCATCATCACCATCATCACCATCATCATCAGCAGCAGCAGCCTCATCATCATCATCATCATCATCATCATCATCACCATCATCATCATCAGCAGCAGCAGCCTCATCATCATCATCACCATCATCATCACCATCATCATCATCATCATCATCATCATCACCATCATCATCATCACCATCATCACCATCATCATCACCATCATCATCACCATCCTCAGCAGCAGCAGCCTCATCATCATCATCATCATCATCATCACCATCATCATCATCACCACCATCACCATCATCATCATCATCAGCAGCAGCAGCCTCATCATCATCATCATCATCATCATCATCATCACCATCATCGCCATCATCATCATCATCAGCAGTAGCCTCATCATCATCACCATCATCATGATCATCATCATCGCCATCATCACCATCATCACCACCATCATCATTATCAACATCATCAGCAGCCTCACCATCATTATTATCACCATCATCATCCTCATGATGATCATCATCATCATTATCACCATCATCATCACCATCATCATCATCATTATCACCATCATCACCATCATGATCATCATGATCATCATCATCATTATCACCATCATCATCACCATCATCATGATCATCTAGATCATCATCATCATCCTCATAATCATCACCATCATCATCATCTTCTTCTTTATGTTGTTGTCCTCTGGTACAGGTAACACATCTAAGGGCACTATTACTCATTTTTAATGCCTTGATGGAACAACAAAAGCCAAACATTTTAATTTTTGGATTGTTTATTGAAATATTAGTACTGTTCTGAAAACAGAGAGTGTTACATATCATCTGTAAAAGGGAGACATGTGACTGGACTCGGTAAATGAATCATTAAATATAAATGTCACTGTGTAGACATCTACATCAGTGGGTAACTAGGATTGGTTATAGTTTCACTAATGACAGACATGCAGCATTCTTTGCACATCTGCATTCCCAGTAACCTGAGGTACTATATATCTACAAATAGCTTTTCTACACCAATGGAGGACATGCTTATAGAAGGAGGAAGCAGGGGTATCAGTTTTATTAAATTTTGGGGTCTCTAAAGGCCAATAGGTTATGATATGAGTTTTAAAGGCCACCTGTGGCATGAAAATGCAGTAACTGCCTATTCCATAGTTAATTAATATTTAACAATCTTTCATTTCACTGTTAATCAAAACAATCTGAAACTGATTATATGAAATCCAACAGACAGGGTCAATGTCTTACATTTCAAACTAACAAACATACAGTCTTTCTGTTCCCCAGCCATGCTTGAATCCCCTGTAATTAACACAAGTCTTTACAGAATTATCTTTAATGTAAAATCAAAGAGCTGTCCATGATGGTTGTTCCCTCTCTTCTGTAAGGTACACTTCTATCTTGCAACCCCACTGAATGTCCCAGGATCATGGAATGTGGTTTCTGTGGTTTCCAACAGGGAAATTGCAGCTAACCTATGTGTCTCCAATAACACACATCCATCCCCCATAGAGGATGTAGCACTCCATGCTACTTCACTTCTGTCCATTCTCACCTGTCTTCACCAGTGCCAGGGCATTTTAGGCACCACAGTCCACTTGCAGTTGTGCTGACAGCATTCTTGAATTCTTTCCTGACTGCTATCTTCTGGAGACAGGTGTGTGTGTGTGGGGTCAAATAACCCTTCACTTATCTTTGTAGAAAGTAACATGGATGGTGGGGTTGAGGGTATTTGTATCTATATATTATATACTTGTTCTTTGTAGAAAGTAACATGGACGGTGGGGTTGGGGGTATTTGTATCTATATATTATATACTTGTTCTTTGTAGAAAGTAACATGGACGGTGGGGTTGGGGGTATTTGTATCTATATATTATATACTTGTTCTTTGTAGAAAGTAACATGGACGGGGGGGTGGGGTTTATTTGTATCTATATATTATATACTTGTTCTTTGTAGAAAGTAACATGGACGGTGGGGTTGGGGTATTTGTATCTATATATTATATACTTGTTCTTTGTAGAAAGTAACATGGACGGTGGGGTTGGGGGTATTTGTATCTATATATTATATACTTGTTCTTTGTAGAAAGTAACATGGAGGGTGGGGTTGGGGTATTTGTATCTATATATTATATACTTGTTCTTTGTAGAAAGTAACATGGACGGTGGGGTTGGGGTATTTGTATCTATGTATTATATGCTTGTTCTTTGTAGAAAGTAACATGGACGTTGGTGTGGGCGTATTTGTATCTATCTGTTATATACTTGTTCTTTGTAGAAAGTAACATGGACGGTGGGGTTGGGGTATTTGTATCTATATATTATATACTTGTTCTTTGTAGAAAGTAACATGGACGGTGGGGTTGGGTATTTGTATCTATATATTATATACTTGTTCTTTGTAGAAAGTAACATGGACGGTGGGGTTGAGGGTATTTGTATCTATATATTATATACTTGTTCTTTGTAGAAAGTAACATGGACAGTGGGGTTAGGGTATTTGTATCTATATATTATATACTTGTTCTTTGTAGAAAGTAACATGGACGGTGGGGTTGAGGGTATTTGTATCTATATATTATATACTTGTTCTTTGTAGAAAGTAACATGGACCTGGGGTTGGGGTATTTGTATCTATATATTATATACTTGTTCTTTGTAGAAAGTAACATGGACGGGGTTGGGGTATTTGTATCTATATATTATATACTTGTTCTTTGTAGAAAGTAACATGGACGTGGGGTTGGGGTATTTGTATCTATATATTATATACTTGTTCTTTGTAGAAAGTAACATGGACCTGGGTTAGGGTATTTGTATCTATATATTATATACTTGTTCTTTGTAGAAAGTAACATGGACGGTGGGGTTGGGGGTATTTGTATCTATATATTATATACTTGTTCTTTGTAGAAAGTAACATGGGCGGTGCGGTTGGGTATTTGTATCTATATATTATATACTTGTTCTTTGTAGAAAGTAACATGGACGGTGGGGTTGGGTATTTGTATCTATATATTATATACTTGTTCTTTGTAGAAAGTAACATGGACGGTGGGGTTGGGGGTATTTGTATCTATATATTATATACTTGTTCTTTGTAGAAAGTAACATGGACGGTGGGGTTGGGGTATTTGTATCTATATATTATATACTTGTTCTTTGTAGAAAGTAACATGGACGGTGGGGTTGGGGTATTTGTATCTATATATTATATACTTGTTCTTTGTAGAAAGTAACATGGACGGTGGGGTTGGGGTATTTGTATCTATATATTATATACTTGTTCTTTGTAGAAAGTAACATGGACGGTGGGGTTAGTATTTGTATCTATATATTATATACTTGTTCTTTGTAGAAAGTAACATGGACGGTGGGGTTAGTATTTGTATCTATATATTATATACTTGTTCTTTGTAGAAAGTAACATGGACGGTGGGGTTGGGGGTATTTGTATCTATATATTATATACTTGTTCTTTGTAGAAAGTAACATGGACGGTGGGGTTGGGGGTATTTGTATCTATATATTATATACTTGTTCTTTGTAGAAAGTAACATGGACGGTGGGGTTGGGGTATTTGTATCTATATATTATATACTTGTTCTTTGTAGAAAGTAACATGGACGGTGGGGTTGGGGGTATTTGTATCTATATATTATATACTTGTTCTTTGTAGAAAGTAACATGGACGGTGGGGTTGGGGGTATTTGTATCTATATATTATATACTTGTTCTTTGTAGAAAGTAACATGGACGGTGGGGTTGGGGGTATTTGTATCTATATATTATATACTTGTTCTTTGTAGAAAGTAACATGGACGGTGGGGTTGGGGGTATTTGTATCTATATATTATATACTTGTTCTTTGTAGAAAGTAACATGGACGGTGGGCTCAGGGATATTTATATCTATATATTATATACTTGTTCTTTGTAGAAAGTAACATGGACGTGGGGTTGGGGTATTTGTATCTATATATTATATACTTGTTCTTTGTAGAAAGTAACATGGACGGTGGGGTTAGGTATTTGTATCTATATATTATATACTTGTTCTTTGTAGAAAGTAACATGGACCTGGGGTTGGGGTATTTGTATCTATATATTATATACTTGTTCTTTGTAGAAAGTAACATGGACGGTGGGGTTAGGGGTATTTGTATCTATATATTATATACTTGTTCTTTGTAGAAAGTAACATGGACGGTGGGGTTGGGGGTATTTGTATCTATATATTATATACTTGTTCTTTGTAGAAAGTAACATGGACGTGGGTTAGGTATTTGTATCTATATATTATATACTTGTTCTTTGTAGAAAGTAACATGGACCCGTGGTGTGGGGTATTTGTATCTATATATTATATACTTGTTCTTTGTAGAAAGTAACATGGACGGTGGGGTTGGGGTATTTGTATCTATATATTATATACTTGTTCTTTGTAGAAAGTAACATGGACGGTGGGGTTGGGGTATTTGTATCTATATATTATATACTTGTTCTTTGTAGAAAGTAACATGGACGGTGGGGTTGGGTATTTGTATCTATATATTATATACTTGTTCTTTGTAGAAAGTAACATGGACCGGTGGGGTTGGGGTATTTGTATCTATATATTATATACTTGTTCTTTGTAGAAAGTAACATGGACGTGGGGTTGGGGTATTTGTATCTATATATTATATACTTGTTCTTTGTAGAAAGTAACATGGACGGTGGGGTTAGTATTTGTATCTATATATTATATACTTGTTCTTTGTAGAAAGTAACATGGACGGTGGGGTTGGGGGTATTTGTATCTATATATTATATACTTGTTCTTTGTAGAAAGTAACATGGACGGTGGGGTTGGGGTATTTGTATCTATATATTATATACTTGTTCTTTGTAGAAAGTAACATGGACTGGGGTTGGGGGTATTTGTATCTATATATTATATACTTGTTCTCTGTAGCAAGTAATATGGAGCGTGGTGCTGACAGTATTTGTATCTATATATTATCTACTTGTTCTTTGTTGAAAGTAACATGGACGTGGGGTTGGGGTATTTGTATCTATATATTATATACTTGTTCTTTGTAGAAAGTAACATGGACGGTGGGGTTGGGGGTATTTGTATCTATATATTATATACTTGTTCTTTGTAGAAAGCAACATGGACGCTGGGGTTAGGGTATTTGTATATATATATTATGTTCTTGTTCCTTGTAGAAGGTACCATGGACGGTGGGCTGTGTGGTATTTGTATCTATATATTATATACTTGTTCTTTGTAGAAAGTAACATGGACGGTGGGTTGGGGGTATTTGTATCTATATATTATATACTTGTTCTTTGTAGAAAGTAACATGGACGGTGGGGTTGGGGGTATTTGTATCTATATATTATATACTTGTTCTTTGTAGAAAGTAACATGGACGGTGGGGTTGGGGGTATTTGTATCTATATATTATATACTTGTTCCCATCCCCTCTCTTGCCAGAAGTACCCCCTCTGTAGGACACCAGTGAAAAAACTATCCAAGAATGCTGTTGGCTCATGCACAAATGGACTGTGACTGCCTGAAAGCCCTGCTACCAGTCAGGGTCAGGTAGGTATGGAGAGATGTGAAGGGACATGGATTGCACTCCTGTATTTAGGATGCGGAGTATGAAACATTAGCGCATTGGAGGCACACAAGTTAAGTGCAATTTCCCTGTTGGAGACCAAAATAACACTTCCCCATGCTTTATGAGTCAGTGGGTGGGACTGCATCATTGGTAAGTGTGTGAGACTGCATCTTGTGGAAGAGAAAGAATGTCCATCATAGATAATTCATTGCATCCCTGTGTGGTGTCACCTTCCCCACCCCTGTCCAACATTCCATCACATGTGAAAAGTATGGCAAAACAGAGATACTAAACTATTTTACAAAAAAAGAGAAATCCATAAGGTCTGACAAGACCATCATGGGTCCAGATAATACTGCAGGCCCTTCTTGATGCCAAAAATTAAAAACCTCATGCCAGTTTTGAAATGACGTAGCATCTAATGTATTCAAACCAAAAAGAAATATGTTGAGTGGGGTCATTGCTGTCATACCTGCCTTGTCTTGCAGAAGGAAATTGGATATGTACATTGGATCTCCAAGATATCTGCCTACACATAAAAATGAACATAGGAGTCCACAAGGCATTTGTACTTCAGAGATGCAACAAGTCACTCTCATTTCTATCTCAACCATCTAGTCTTAACTCAAATCAGGGTGTTCACCAAATGCATGTCTGTTATTGCTGCACACTTGTATCTGTGTGGAGACAGAGTGTTCCCATACAGGGAAAACTGACTGCTAGGTACCCTGTCGATAGGCCACGCATTGTCAGTGTTGGTGTCTTTGTCTAAACTACTCCAGTCCCACGGAATAGCCATGGTTGTGGCAAAATCTTATCTGCAAGTTCTGCAATGTTTAACGCTTGTAGTATGCAACCTGGATACCCAGATATGCAGACCAAAACTCTGCATGGGCAGAACTCAGTGGGTTGCCTGATACATTATCTGGCACCACAGACAGTGTTTTTGGGCTTGGATAGCACCTTGAAGGCATTTAATTGGGAGATTGATTCAGTCCTTCAGTTATTGTTGGTTTAGAGTTTGATTTCCATTTGCTAGTAATTGTTTCTTTTGTCAACTGATAGCATTAAACTTAGTCAGACCTTACTATATCTATGCAATTCAGATCATAGGTCCCTTTTCAAAATAATTATTTTCTAAGTTACAACCATTTCTTCTCCCAACTAAAGTTCTAATCCCCGCCCACACAATTACCCTGGATGCTTGTTGACCAAGCCTTTTTGGAGGGAACTATATACGTAGATATAAGCAGCCAGAGTGACTAAAATCTCCAAAACTCTCTTGCTGCCTCATGAAGAAATGTCTCAGAGGTTCTACAGGAACAGCAGCAGCAGTCAGCTGCTCTTCAGCTATTTTTCTGACAGACAAGTTCATTTTGGGAAGCTCTTCTACACAAAAACATATTTCTTTAGTGTCTGTTTATCTCTCTCTCTCTCTCTCTATATATATATATATATATATAGATATATGTATGTATGTGTGTGTGTGTGTGTGTGTGTGTGTGTGTGTGTGTGTGTGTGTGTGTGTGTGTGTGTGTGTGTGTGTGTGTGTAAAAATTAAAAAAAAAGTGTTTTTTGGCTGCTTCAGTTTCTGAGATAGCCCTCCCCCTTGTATATGTGTAACACTAAAGCTGTTTTTCAAACCTCAGGGATATACCTTGTGGTTCAGTTCAGCAAGGGCATGTCAGGTACAATTAAACATTCAGGTAAGTTATCTGGGCTCATGAAAGTGGGATATTATAGTTTTCGAGAGTACAACCAGGACATGTACCATGGTGATCTTATGGAGTAAAGTGTGATTCAGGGATTTATGGAATTTCATCAACTGATTCTGGAGTTAAGGTAGCACTAAATCATCCCCAAAATCTTCTTTCAGCTGTTCCCGTTAGGGGTCGCCACAGTGGATCATCTGTTTCCATTTCTTCCTGTCCTCTGCATCTTGCTCTGTCACACCAACCGCCTGCATGTCCTCTCTCACCACATCCATAAACCTAATCTTAGGCCTTCCTCTTTTCCTCTTAACCTGGTAGCTCCATCCTTGGCATCTTTTTCCCAATATACCCAGCATCCCTCCTCAGCACATGTCCAAGCCAATGCAATCTCGCCTCTCTTGCTTTGTCTTCAAACTGTCCAACCTGAGCTGACCCTCTAATATACTGATTCCTAATCCTGTCTATCCTAGTCACACCCAGTGCAAATCTTAACATTTTTAACTCTGCCACATCCAGCTCTGACTCCTGCCTTTTTGTCAATGCCACCGTCTCCAACCCATACAACATAGCTAGTCTCACTACCCTCTTATAGACCTTCCCTTTCACTCTTACTGGTACCCGTCTGTCATAAATCACTCCTGACACTCTTCTCCACCCATTCCACCCTGCCTGTACTCTCTTCTTCACCTCTCTTCCACACTCACCATTACTCTGAACTGTTGATCCCAAGTACTTAAACTCAGCCATTTTTACCAACTCTATTCCCTGCATCCTCACCATTCCTCTATCCTCCATCTCATTTACACACATATATTCTGTCTTAGTCCTGCTGACCTTCATTCCTCTCCTCTCTAAAGCATATCTCCACCTCTCCAGGGTCTCCTCAACCTGGTCCCTACTCTCACTACAGATCACAATGCCATCTGCAAACATCATAGTCCATGGGGCCTCCTGTCTAATCTCATCTGTCAACCTGTCCATCACCACTGCAAATAAGAAAGGGCTTAGAGCTGATCCTTGATGTAATCCCACCTCCAGCTTAAACGTATCTGTCACTCCCACTGCAGACCTCACCACTGTCACACTACCCTCGTTCATATCCTGTACCACTCTTGCATACTTCTCTGCCACTCCCGACTTCCTCATACAATACCACAACTCTTCTCTAGGCACCCTGTCCTATGCTTTCTCTATGTCCACAAAGACACAATGCAACTCCTTCTGACCTTCTCTGTATTTCTCCAACAACACTCTCAGAGCAAACATTGCATCTGTAGTGCTCTTTCTGGCATGAAACCATACTGCTGATCACTATTCATCACCTCCCTTCTTAACCTAGCTTGCACTACTCCTTCCCATAACTTCAAGCTGTGACTGATAAATTTTATCCCTCTGTAGTTACTGCAGCACTGCACATCACTCTTATTTTTAAAGATAGGTACCAAAACACTTTTTCTCCACTCCTTAGGCATCCTCTGACTTTCCAAAATTTCATTAAACAATCTAGTTAAAAATTCCACTGCCATTTCTCCTAAGCACTTCCTTGCTTCCACTGGTATGTCATCTGGGCCAACAGCCTTTCCATTCTTCATCCTCTTCATAGATATCCTTACTTCCTCCTTGCTAATCTGTTTCACTTCCTGATTCACTATCCCCACATCATCCAACCTTCTCTCTCTCTCATTCTCTTCATTGATCAGTCCCTCAAAGTACTCTTTCCATATACTCAACACATTCTCCTCACTTGTGAGTACGTTTCCCTCACTATCCTTTATCACCCTTACCTGCTGCACATCTTTCCCAGCTCTGTCCCTCTGTCTAGCCAATCGGTACAGGTCCTTTTCTACCTCTTTAGTGTCCAATCTCTCATACAATTCTCCATACACCTTATCCTTAGCCTTCGCCACCTCTCTCTTTGCCATGCGCCTCATCTCCTTGTACTCATGTCTACTTTCTTCATCTCTTTGACAATCCCACTTCTTCTTCGCCAGCCTCTTCCTCTCTATACTCTCCCATACTTCCTCATTCCACCACCAGGTCTCCTTGTCCTCCTTCCTCTGTCCAGATGTCACACCAAGCACCTTTCTAGCAGTCTCCCTTCTAGTTCTGCTGTAGTTACCCAGCTATTCGGTAACACTTCACTGCCTCTCAGTGCCTGTCTTAACTCTTCCCTGAACTCCACCTCACAATCACCCTTTTTTAACTTCCACCATTTAATCCTTGGCACTGCTTTCACACTCCTCCTCCTCTTCTTGATCACCAACGTCATCCTACAGACCACCATTCTATGCTGCTCAACTACACTTTCCCCTGTCACCACTTTACAGTCTCCAATCTCCTTCAGACTGGCCCTCCTACATAGGATATAATCCACCTGTTGCATCTTCCTCCACTGCTGTACGTCAGCCTATGCTCCTCCCTCTTCTTAAAATATGTAATCACCACAGGCATTTCCATCTTTTTCGCAAAATACACAATCATCTGACCTTCTGCATTCCTCTCCTTAACACCATACCTACCCATCACTTCCTCATCCCCTCTGTTCACTTCACCAACATGCCCATTGAAGTCCACTCCAATCACTAGTCTCTTACCCTTGGGTACACTCACCACCACTTCATCCAACTCATTCCAAAATATTTCTTTCTCATCCATCACACACCCAACTTGTGGAACATATGTACTAACAACATTCATCATTACACCATCAATTTCATAAACATCACTCTATCAGACACTCTCTTCACCTCCAAAACACTCTTGGCATACTGTTCCTTTAGGATAACCCCTACCCCATTTCTCCTGCCATCCACACCATGATAGAACAATTTGAACCAGCCTCTTATACACCTGGCCTTACTTCCCTTCCACCTGGTCTCTTGCACGCACAATATATAAACCTTCCTTCTCTCCATCATATCAACTAGCTCTCTCCCTTTACCAGTCATATTGCCAACATTCAAAGTTCCTACCGTCACTACTACACTCCTAACCTTCCTCCTCTCTTCGTGCCATCAGGCATGTCTTCCCCCTCCTCTTCTCCTTTGGCCAACAGTAGCCCAATGTCTGCCAGCACCCTGTTGGCTAACAGTACTGGTGGTGGTCGTTGTTAACCCGGGCCTCGACCGATCTGGTATGGAAATATGAAATGTCATCTTTATAAGTCATTTGGCAGAGGTTTTACGCCGGATGCCCTTCCTGATGCAACCCTCCCCATTTATCCAGGCTTGGGACCAGCACAAAGAAATGCACTGGCTTGTGCATCCCCAGTGGCTGGGTTAAGGTAGCACTAAATCTGTCTGCAAATATCTTAGCTATCTGTCTAAGGTCAAAGTGGGTAATGCCATTTTGCTTAGATTTTGCATATTGCAAATCATTGTTTGTCAGTTTTCTAAGTAAAGAAAATGTTGTAGTTATTTCTGGCTTTTGATACCAGTTTTAGTTCCCATTTATCTCTGGTCATTCTGCTGATCTTTTTTGAATTCCTTACAGATCCTTTTCTTACCTAGCCTTTAAGGTAGGTAGATTTTGGTTTGGGACTTTTTCTTTTTGTTATAGAATTTGTGTACCATTACCAAGATTACCAAGGCGGTTTATTTTGAAATTTCTCATTATATTTTATTCCAGAGGGACTGCTAAATGGCAGTTGAAACTTCGTAGGAGGGGTGATATTACAAGCAAACTTAGTTCATCATAGAATGTATTTATTCACTAGTCTCATTAGGTCAATGGCCTCTTTAAGCAATTTTATATGTTTACAGTCTTTGAATTCAGAATTATTTACTATTGTGGGATTAGTAGCTTTAAATGCGAATGTTACTAATATGTGTCCGACTTAACCAGAGATGATGATTCCATAGGCTTGACACACTGAGGGGCAGTGTTGGTAAAGACCAGGTCCAGATTGCTCTGGCCGCCAGTGGACTATTTTTTATAAGGAGTTTTCATTTACTTGTTCTAGGAATCTTTGAGCATATTCAACTTTAGAGGTGTAGATATACCACTTCATTAAAAAATTAATGAAATCCACTGTGAGAGAGACCAGGATGAGGGGAAGGAGGTGAGAAAGTAGAGAGTGCACATGGGTCATTGGACTCCATTTCACAAAAGATCAGTTGTTATTGCCTAGTATCCCTCACATGCTGTAGATTGTCAGTAAGATAGTTGCTAGGTTATAAACTATGGGAACAGGAGGGTTGGGAACTGAATCTCCATTAGCATGAATATTAGTAGTTTACCTATTATCATCTGTCTGTCTCTATGGGTGTAGGGCAGTAGGTTGAATGGACACTGCCCAGACATTTAGGAGATTGACGTCAGAATGTCGAATCCCTAATATCAACACATTCTGTGCATGTTCCTGGGATTACCCTAGAGCAGTCCAAACCAATGGCAAGTGTTTTACAGAGGGACAAACCACCCAGCACCCTCCTCACATCCCCTGCTAATTATATATACTAACTCCAAAACTGCACAGTCCCTGGGAAAAAGAAATATTGCCCCACTTAGGGATTGTCAGTCTTATACACCTGTTAACCACCGGTCTGTGTCTACCAAATGGTGTTTGTCTTCTGAGTGTCAAGGCAGTGTCCATTCAACCTACTGCCCTATATCCATCTATATATGTTTGTGCACGTGTATATATGCACACAGTTATGGATGCAAATGTGTTTGAGGGAAGTCTACGTCATCTGGGTGTGTATAGTAGGGGGCCAAAGTGGGACTGGAGTGAGTTTAGCTGCTAAAGGAGACTGTGTTGACATAAAGACGTTTAAACAGTTGGAAGGCTTGCAAGCGGTCAGCTCTCTGTTTGCCTGATAACCATTCTCTTTGTCTAACGTTAGGCAGTGGTGTTTGCGTCTTGGGGACAGTGTGATACAAGTACATATTAAATTATATGGATAGTTTTGGTGTATGTAAGTATTTCAACTGGGATGCATTTTCAAGTCTAAGTTTCTTAGTTGTATTAATTCAGTGGATGATGGTGGTGGCTTTACTGAGTTAGTAGATGGTGCCAAAGAACATGGTTTTCTTTCTTAAGTCATGAGGGATGGGGGCACCCAGGCTGAGAGCAACCTGACTTTTGATCACCACATTGCCTCTGTTGTACGGAAGGCTTTCTACATGGCCCACCTCATAAATAAGGGTATTTCATCCAGGAACAAGGAAGTCATAATATCCCTGTACTCTTCCCTTATCAGACCCATTATTGAGTACGATACACCCTTTGGCATGTACCTTGCCAAGCACATGTAGCAGCTGGAGTTCCTGACCAGGAAAATCTAGGGTGTCAAACACCTATCCTATACAGATAAGTTAAAAGCACTGTCCCTCTACTCATTCTTATACAGACTGCTCAGAGGTGACCTGTGTCTGGCATACAAGGCTATGTCAGACCCAGCCTTGATGGAGTTGCTGTATATCCGAAATCAAACTCCACTCACTCAACCCACACACAAGGCCTTAACCTGGTTTGTGACATTAATAGAACTTGTTGGTGGGATAGATTTGCATCCCAAAGAGTCCCCCAGCTGTGGAATAGACTCCCTCTCCATGTCAAGCAGAGTACCTCTCTTGCCTTCTTTAAGAAGAACCTGGATGACTGGATGGGAAATAGAAAATACATTCTTGGAATCCCACCTATGTCCCTGATGGACAGGGGAAACAGGTGCTGACTTTGAGGGAACATGGGCAAAATTCTTGGCTGGGCTTATAAGGGCCAAGGGCCATATGAACCTATGAACCTATGAATTTGCTGAGGAGTATTTTTTATCTATTCTATGAGTGAGAAGAGGTCTGATTTCAGATCTTGGTACATAGAGGGAAGACAGTGATTACTACAGAAGAAGGCGATGCTATAAGTGCATAGTTACACAGGCAGATAAGGTATGTTATTTGAAGTTTATTAATATGGGAGTATGGAGAACATAATACTACGGCTAAGACTGACAAATTGATTGAGCATCCTATTTTAACAATGAGATTAAGAGAATTTTTGATCCATGGTGTAACCTCATGTCTAATACCTATATCAGAAATATGCATTATCATAGCAGGATGAGTTACAAAGAAAAATGTCAAATGCCCTTATGAGGCTGATAAACATTGTTCATACTTCTGTCCATAATCTAGAGTATTTAATCAGACAGAGTCCACCTGGAAGCATTTTGTTTGGAGGACAGGACATTACAGTAACTCTTGTATGAAAGGGTTGAAGGAAGGTTTCTCGTGTTTTGCCAAGGGCAGGTATGATGGATATAGGTTGGGACTGGGAAATGTTAGCTGGATTCGGTCGTTTTTGCAAGGGCTTAAGTGTGGCAGGCTCCCAAATGTCTGGCGTACTGTTCTGGAAGAGAATGGCAACATTCGGTAAAACTCTTTGCAGTGTTATATCATCCAGGGAGTCAGATTGTATGCGGCTGTTGGGCCATTCAGTGAAATTTGGTTTAGCTAATGTTCAACGTTTTTGTTTTTTTACTGACTTGAAGTAAAACTGTGGAACACATGGAGGGGGAATATAGTGCTGGGGGCAAAAATTGCTTTTGAGTGAAGAAGAGAGGTTAATAAATTCACTAAGAAAGTCAGCAGATGTTAGAAAGGACTGGAAGTTGGTCACGTCTGTAGGACTGTGTCAATCTGTTTGATGAGTGACTTCTTTTCAGAATAACCTGGATTTGTTATGGAGGGAGTTTTCTGTAGTTTTTAGGTTATGGACTTTATGATGTTATATAACTTGCTTGCCAAGGTTTCTTGGTCGGGGATAGTGTTGAATATTACTGGTAGAAGGGTACTATTTCTTCTAAAGCTTCATCTCAAAGTTTTGGATAGCTCTATAATTTATAGGTGAGTTATTGTGTGTTATTATGTGTGTACAGTTTCAAGTGTATGGTGAAACATCTTGGATGTTTAAGAGATCACTGGTTAGAGTTTGGGTTGTGGGGCTTTGCTGTTGTGAGTTAATGATATTTTCCAATTTGCAGGAGGTCAGGTGTGATTTGAGTCTGTTGATGCTGGTTTGTAATTATAAATTTGGTGCGGATTTTGAGTGTCATATTCTGTAAGTGGAAACTCACGGTGCACTGGGCACTAGTTGTAGGAGCTTGTGCTATGAGCTGGGAAATAACATAGGCATTGTTAGTAATGCAAGGTCTAGAAGTGAGTGCTAAGAGGTGTGAAGGTTTAAAGGGTATAACAGTGGACTAGCTGGTTAAGGTAATGGTTAGCTAGAAAGTCAGGGATATTCTGTAAAGGCCCCATAAAGGTAATATTAAAGTCTCCTACGATAATGAGGATGTTGACCTTTTCTGTTGAAGACATGATGTCATATATTACTTCTTGTACTGTTTTAATGTTGGATCGAGGTGGTGTATGTTAATGCCAAGAGAACATTGTTGCAATTTTAATTAATAACCAGTTGGGACTTGACTCTGAGGAGGAGGAGTTTGATTATGTTGGATTTTGTAGATTTAATTGAGACTTACAAAGAAGAAGAAGACTGCCACCACCGTTTCTGTCATCTGGCTTGGCATGAAATGCGTATTTGTAGTCAGGGAAGTAATGGGTTCGTTTTGATCCAGGATTTAGAGATACTGAAGGGGTTGGGATTGTACTTTGTGATGTGGGCACTAATTAGATCAACTTTATTTGCATACTTTGCATGAACAAGGGAACAGGTTAGGCTCTGTATATTTAATGTCGATGGCGGGGTTTTTGGAAGTGTGGGTGCCTGTGTTGGGCTCAGTGTTTAATCGTTGATATAAATGGGTAGCTTCCCTTTTTGGAACATGTATATAGATGTGGATCTACTTTTAAATATCGAAATCCCAGAATACCGAAGACGAACATATTAAGACAATAAGATTGAAAAATCAAATTACTGAAAAGTTAGTAGATCGAGTGTCAAAATATTGAATTCTTATGTGAACTTTAAAGAGTAGGTGGTGAAATTCTGCTCTGTCTCTTTAAGCATTAGTGCTTTGTACATAAACAAAAATGTTGTGATTTAGGATTAATAATGAAAATGTGCAGTTTTTGTTTCTTTAGTGTTTTTATTAAAACAAAAAGTCTGAGGAAAATTTGACATGGTTTGAAATGGAGATGAGAAACTTCAATTGCATATGAAACCAACCTGTCAGACATTAATGTGTGCATGCAAATTGCATGTTTGACAACTGTCATATGGAATACATGAAAGTAAGGTCATCTAATCAGAATGATTGCCTTATCGATGAAATCATATACCATGAATGAGATGGTAGGGATGGAGAAGGTGCAACAAGTACTGACATACGTTATAAAGTGCTGGGTATAAACAGCAACATTGAGGACAACACACTTGGATAGAGATGGGCATGTGAATTTGGCAAAGAAAGAGTTTCTCCATAGTTATTCACTGAATAATCAACAACAAAGGTAAATGGGGTAATAATGTTGATTGCAAAAGGGGATCCAATAATGACAGAAAAAGAGAAGAAAGACAACAGTGATAGATTAGTGACAATATACAGAGAAGGAAGACTACATTGTCATATATTTATACTCCGCCTAAAAATACTAGTAAGGGTCTTAAAGAGTATTAGGGGAGGTAATTAACTTCTACCAGGGAATGTTATTCATGGGTAGAGACTGGAACCTGATATGCAGTCATGAAATCGTATTGGGGGGCCTAGAAGGGAAATTGTAAAAAGAAAGGAGATTTCTGAAGAAATATATCAGAATATTTGGAATGGAAGATGTGAATTTCGTAGCAGTAACCCGTGCAAAATTTGCATATTATTCCCTTTGGTACAATAAGTAGGTTAGATGGGACTGAAATTATATTTCATAGGAGCATGTATATTTAATTGAAGGCTCTGAAACACATCCAATAACTGTTTCAGACCATGTGTCTCTAACGATTTAGGTAATCAAGTAAAATGAGAGACTGGTGCTTTTGTACTTGCGTATTGGAAACAGAAGAATTTAAGGAATGGGTAGTAGAAATAATTTCAGTATTTTTAGAGACTGTACACATTTCTTCAGAAGGGATAGCTGAGGGGGCAGAATAAAATGAAAATGGAATTTAAAAATATCGTAGAACTGGGAGAAAAAGAAATACAGGAAAGAGGTAATAGGAATTATTTAGAGGGATTATCAATGGTTAAAATATCGCAGATGAAGAGGAATCTCATAGAACGTGAACATGAACAGCTGTTCAGTGCTAAATGGAAAATCAGGCAGCATTTGAATAAGGTGCATGAAGTTGGAAAGGTTGCTGTTTTATAGATATTTTCATAGCAACCCTGGAGTACAAAGATTGTTATCACAACAGAAAATCGAAAGGGGTGTTGACAAAGTTAGGAATTCTGTGATTAGAAAAAAATGATCAGAGGCACTATGTAGATATTAAAATATTTTGGAAATTATATGCAAATCAGAATAAAGCAGAGAAACAGGCAATCCAGGGAAAGTCACAAATTGAAATATGCACAAAGTTAGATTAAGATGAGACGCCTGAATTCATGACTAAAATTGAAGTGATTGAGATAAAATGTTGATGTATAGTCAATCAGCTGGAAAGTCTCCAGATCCTATAATCCTAATTGCCTGTACACCAACTTTAATTCTTCAACTATGATTATAAAGCATTTCTGTCTGTACTAGCTGAGAGAATGGTTAAGGTGTTGCCAAAATGGTTAGATATGATCAATGTTGTTTTGCGGAGGGGAGGCAAACATTCAACAGCACTGATAGAACAATAAGTCGGAAGCAGATTGTAAGAAGACACTACTATTGTTGGTGGTTCAACAGCAGTGACAGAACAATAAGTCGGAAGCAGATTGTAAGAAGACACTACTATTATTGGCAGTTCAACAGCACTCACAGAACAATAAGCTGGAAGCAGATTGTAAAAAGACACTACTATTGTTGGAGGTTCAACAGCACTAATAGAACAATAAGTCAAAAGCAGAGTGTAAGAAGACACTACTATTGTTGGCAGTTCAACAGCACTGATAGAACAATAAGTCAGAAGCAGATTGTAAGAAGACGCTACTATGGTTGGCGGTTCAACAGCACTGATAGAACAATGAGTCGGAAGCAGATTGTAAGAAGACACTACTATTGTTGGCGGTTCAACAGCACTGATAGAACAATAAGTCAGAAGCAGATTGTAAGACGACACTACTATTGTTGGCGGTTCAACAGCACTGATAGAACAGTAAGTCAGAAGCAGATTGTAAGAAGACATTACTATTGTTGGCGGTTCAACAGCACTGATAGAACAATAAGTCGGAAGCAGATTGTAAGAAGACACTACTATTGTTGACGGTTCAACAGCACTGATAGAACAGTAAGTCAGAAGCAGATTGTAAAAAGACATTACTATTGTTGGCGGTTCAACAGCACTGATAGAACAATAAGTCAGAAGCAGATTGTAAGAAGACACTACTATTGTTGGCAGTTCAACAGCACTGATAGAACAATAAGTTGGAAGCAGATTGTAAGAAGATATTACTATTGTTGGCGGTTCAGCAACACTGATAGAACAATATGTTGGAAGCAGATTGTAAGAAGATATTACTATTGTTGCCGGTTCAACAGCACTAATAGAACAATGAGTCGGAAGCAGATTGTAAGAAGACACTACTATTGTTGGCAGTTCAAAAGCACTGATAGAACAATAAGTCGGAAGCAGATTGTAAGAAGACACTACTATTGTTGGTGGCTCAACAGCACTGATAGAACAATAAGTTGGAAGCAGATTGTAAGAAGACACTACTATTGTTGGTGGCTCAACAGAACTGATAGAACAATATGTCGGAAGCAGATTGTAAGAAGACACTACTATTGTTGTTGGTTCAACAGCAGTGATAGAACAATAAGTCAGAAGCAGAGTGTAAGAAGACACTCCTATTGTTGGCAGTTCAACAGCACTGATAGAACAATAAGTTAGAAGCAGATTGTAAGAAGACACTACTATTATTGGTGGTCCAACAGCAGTGATAGAACAATAAGTCGGAAGCAGATTGTAAGAAGACACTACTATTGTTGGCAGTTCAACAGCACTGATAGAACAATAAGTCGGAAGCAGATTGTAAGAAGACACTACTTTTATTGGCGGTCCAACAGCACTGATAGAACAATAAGTTGGAAGCAGATTGTAAGAAGACACTACTATTGTTGGTGGTTCAACAGCAGTGACAGAACAATAAGTTGGAAGCAGATTGTAAGAAGACACTACTATTATTGGCGGTTCAACAGCACTCATAGAACAATAAGTCAAAAGCAGATTGTAAGAAGACACTACTATTGTTGGCAGTTCAACAGCACTGATAGAACAATAAGTCGGAAGCAGATTGTAAGAAGACACTACTATTGTTGGCAGTTCAACAGCACTGATAGAACAATAAGTTAGAAGCAGATTGTAAGAAGACACTACTATTGTTGGCAGTTCAACAGCACTGATAGAACAATAAGTCGGAAGCAGATTGTAAGAAGACACTACTATTATTGGCGGTCCAACAGCACTGATAGAACAATAAGTCAGAAGCAGATTGTAAGAAGACACTACTATTGTTGGTGGCTCAACAGCACTGATAGAACAATAAGTCGGAAGCAGATTGTAAGAAGACACTACTATTGTTGGTGGCTCAACAGCACTGATAGAACAATAAGTCGGAAGCAGATTGTAAGAAGACACTACTATTGTTGGTGGCTCAACAGCACTGATAGAACAATAAGTCGGAAGCAGATTGTAAGAAGACACTACTATTGTTGGTGGTTCAACAGCAGTGACAGAACAATAAGTCGGAAGCAGATTGTAAGAAGACACTACTATTGTTGTTGGTTCAACAGCACTGATAGAACAATAAGTCAGAAGCAGATTGTAAGAAGACACTACTATTGTTGGTGGCTCAACAGCACTGATAGAACAATAAGTCAGAAGCAGATTGTAAGAAGACATTACTATTATTGGCGGTCCAACAGCACTGATAGAACAATAAGTCGGAAGCAGATTGTAAGAAGACACTACTATTGTTGGTGGCTCAACAGCACTGATAGAATAATAAGTCAGAAGCAGATTGTAAGAAGACACTACTATTGTTGGTGGCTCAACAGCACTGATAGAACAATAAGTCGGAAGCAGATTGTAAGAAGACACTACTATTGTTGGTGGTTCAACAGCAGTGACAGAACAATAAGTCGGAAGCAGATTGTAAGAAGACACTACTATTGTTGTTGGTTCAACAGCACTGATAGAACAATAAGTCGGAAGCAGATTGTAAGAAGACACTACTATTGTTGGTGGTTCAACAGCAGTGACAGAACAATAAGTCGGAAGCAGATTGTAAGAAGACACTACTATTGTTGTTGGTTCAACAGCACTGATAGAACAATAAGTCAGAAGCAGATTGTAAGAAGACACTACTATTGTTGGCGGTTCAACAGCACTGATAGAATAATAAGTCAGAAGCAGATTGTAAGAAGACATTACTATTATTGGCAGTCCAACAGCACTGATAGAACAATAAGTCGGAAGCAGATTGTAAGAAGACACTACTATTGTTGGTGGCTCAACAGCACTGATAGAACAATAAGTCGGGAAGCAGTTGTAGAAGACACTACTATTGTTGGTGGCTCAACAGCACTGATAGAACAATAAGTCGGAAGCAGATTGTAAAAAGACACTACTATTGTTGGTGGCTCAACAGCACTGATAGAACAATACGTCGGAAGCAGATTGTAAGAAGACACTACTATTGTTGGTGGCTCAACAGCACTGATAGAACAATAAGTCGGAAGCAGATTGTAAAAAGACACTACTATTGTTGGTGGCTCAACAGCACTGATAGAACAATAAGTCGGAAGCAGATTGTAAGAAGACACTACTATTATTGGCGGTCCAACAGCACTGATAGAACAATAAGTCGGAAGCAGATTGTAAGAAGACACTACTATTATTGGCAGTTCAACTGCACTGACAGAACAATAAGTCGGAAGCAGATTGTAAGACGACTCTAGTATTGTTGGCGGTTCAACAGTACTGATAGAGCAATAAGTCAGAAGCAGATTGTAAGACGACACTAGTATTGTTGGCAGCTCTTGCTACAAAGTGGTAGCTAGGATTTTATGAGTAGAGAAATGGTAGCATTTCCTGGGAGAATAATTTGGTTAATTTGGATGATATATGAGGGGTAAGAGGTAAGAAGCAAAGGAGGGTTCTTCACTGACATCTGTTTGAAAAGAGAAACCAGACAGGAATGTACTCTTTCCTTTTTGTTATTTGGTCTATACTGCCTTTACTTAAAAAAATGAAGGGTCAAATTTACATAGAAATGGAATTTTGGGGGAACAGTACATGCATAATAATGTCCAGGGGAAGGAGTGGGTTTAAGAGAGGGCAGAACTTGAGGCATGTTAAAAACATTGAAGTGAATGATAAATGTTAAGAAAGAAACCATATATGCAAGAAAAAGAACATGTTTGTAATGGTTTGTTTTCTTTCTCATTTCTCTGTGTAATATGTGAAGACAATAATGGCGTTTAATAAATGTCTGGTTGTAGATAATACACAATACCTGGTCACAACAGAAACATTTTCTGCATATCAGTATAAAAGACACAACAGTGAGGTTGACGTCAGTGGTGTCCATATGCAGCGTTTCACCAGGAACTTTGCCAGTACAGACATGAAAGTGAAATGGAGTATCACAGCAGACAAGAAGGTGCATATTCCTTTCCTTTCATAAACCGTTTTTAAAACTGTATTTATGGTCCTGCCACCTCCTAGGGCTTCTGAGCGGCATGGCAGCTGCTGTAAGCAGTACTCAGCAATGTTTGTGAACAGCTGTTAAACAGCTGCATCACTAGTCAGATTATTTTAAACTGGACACTTCCAAAAGAAAATCTTTTTGTACTTCGATCGAATGCCCAAATATTGGAATTCTTTCCCATGCTTTCATTTAGTCTTTATGGAGAAAATGTATTTTTCTTTTAATGAGGATTGTGCTTAGTTATGACTTATCCTCTGTAACACAAAGTTTGCTTTCATAGTTAAAGTGAAGGCATTCTGTCTGATGAGTAGTTTTGGCCCTCATAATGTTTATTTTCACTTGATGTTTACCATAAAGATGATTACTGCAGGATATCCATAATACGAATGAGAATTAGACAGAGGTAGACATCACTCACCATGTCTGAGCTTAACCAGCAGTGTTGCTTTGTAGACACTGTGGGAGTTTAATTATAAGAATGTAAAAACTAAAGCTGCACCCACCACAACCCCTCCTTTTGTTACTGCTGCTTGAATTAAATATTCAGTCATCATTGTTTTGAGAGTTCTTGGTTATGTTCTACATTAAGTACAAACTTTTTGTTTATTGTTTTATATAGTTCTAGCAGTTGTAGAGGTATGTAGTTTGCTTATATGCATTTGAACTAATTCTAATCATGTGCGTAAAGAAATCAATAGTTAGATGCTCTCTTGGACATCCATTTCCACCAAGAAGTTTCAGTCTTCAGTAATGCTATAGGCTAGGTACATCAGCTGACACAGCTACCCTAGCACAGGTACAATAAAACAAATAAGTACTGGACCAACACAGCTAGACAAAAATAAATTTATTCTAAAAAAGTAAGCACTTTCACGCTAATCCAAACAGCTTCATCAGACTCACTCTATAAAATACAAACTCTGCTTAAATAGTAAGACACAATCAAAAATGAGTACAATCAATTAAAAACCAATTAACTCTAATTAGACTCTACTTCTTAAAGAAACAAACTTCATAAATCCAATATGTCTACACAAAGTCAATCACAAAAATACGTGTGTATAAAAATATGCATATGAACAGTTATATATAAGAAAGTAAATCCTAAAATCTATAAACTTCATATTATACATTCTAGCTGTTTAAAATCAGTTACAAGAATTAATGTTTCAAGGCACGTGCTTTAAGGAAAGGTTTTAATGAAAGAACCCCATTCAAACCAGGGGCTCTATCTACATTAAAGAGGAGAATCCACTTTTGTTCTGCTACTTCTGTCCGATTTTTAATATCTCCTCCTCTTATACCTTCAGCTATTACCTCTAATACCAGACACTTAAGACTGTGTTCTGTACCATGCTCCATCACATGTTGTGCTAGAGCATTAATACCAGACACTTAAGACTGTGTTCTGTACCATGCTCCATCACATGTTGTGCTAGAGCATTAATACCAGACACTTAAGACTGTGTTCTGTACCATGCTCCATCACATGTTGTGCTAGAGCATTAATACCAGACACTTAAGACTGTGTTCTGTACCGTGCTCCATCACATGTTGTGCTAGAGCATTAATACCAGACACTTAAGACTGTGTTCTGTACCATGCTCCATCACATGCTGTGCTAGAGCATTAATACCAGACACTTAAGACTGTGTCATGTACCATGCTCCATCACATGCTGTGCTAGAGCATTAATACCAGACACTTAAGACTGTGTCATGTACCATGCTCCATCACATGTTGTGCTAGAGCATTAATACCAGACACTTAAGACTGTGTTCTGTACCATGCTCCATCACATGTTGTGCTAGAGCATTAATACCAGACACTTAAGACTGTGTCATGTACCATGCTCCATTACATGTTGTGCTAGAGCATTATTGTCCTTGCCATTCATAATATCTCTATAATGCTCTAAAATTCTCTATTATTGAAAAAGTATTGTTTCATGTTTTGACATGCTTATGACAGGCATGATTAATGAGAATCTATTTCAATATTTTGAGGTAAAATAGCCACTTGTTCCTATGATTTATGGTTTGCCTAAAGTATAGAGTGAGTCTGATGAAGCAGTTTGGATTACCATAAAAGCATTTAGTTTTTTAGAATAAATTTCTTTTTGTCTAGCTGTATTGGTCCGGTATTGTTTTGTTTTATTCTTCCTAAGTTTGTATTAGCACTGGTCCTTTATCAGAGTCCCGTTTTATTTTTATTTGTTGATTTACCCAAGCACAGGTACAGGGGCAATCAGTGGTGGAATCTTTTTATTTTTTTTATTTTTTCATATAGCTTAGTGATTTTTTTTAAATGTTCCCTACTCATGACTGTAGACATAGGTTATGTGCTAGAACTGCACAAGGTTCAGTTTCTCCATATTCATGAACAAGTGTATCAGGCTATGCAAACTTGTTCCTAAATGTAACACCATGTATCCAAGTGACAGCCAACCCACACTGTGTTATCCTTCAAATAGCACAAAGAGTTTGTGCCACTCTTCCCATGATCAGATTATGGACATCCTGTCCTCTTTCACATCTTGTCATATTTCTTTGACAGCACCTGAAAGGAAAATGAGAGAACTTCTTCATAATTTTGGCTTTCTGGCTGAGTATACAGCACCCACAAAATGGATGAGCAGGGAACACATCCTTTATTTTAGCTAAACATGATTTCTCTTTCTCAAAAGAGAAATACCTAACTTTACATATTACTATTCTAGAAACACAGGGACCATCATCATATTAGTTATTCTTTAAAGTTGGCTATGTCAATACAGCAGATTGAGAATATACCTGATAAAAAAGTGAAATGCAGTAAATGGAAAGCCACCATATGAAAAATCTTCTTCTTCTTCTTTCTGCTGCTCCCGTTAGGGGTCGCCATAGCGGATCACCTGTTTTCATTTCTTCCTGTCCTCTGCATCTTGCTATGTCACACCATCCACCTGCATGTCCTCCCTCAACACATCCATAAACCTTATCTTAGGCCTTCCTCTTTCCCTGTTACCTGGCGGCTTCATCCTTAGCATCCTTTTCCCACTATACCCATCATCCCTCCTCAGCACATGTCCAAACCAATGCAATCTCACCTCTCTGGCTTTCTCCCCAAACTGCCCAGCCTGAGCTGACCGTCTAATATACTAATTTCTAATCCTGTCCATCCTCATTGCACCCAATGCAAATCTTAGCATCTTTAACTCTGTCACCTCCAGCTCTGACTCCTCCTGTCTTTTCATCAGTGCCAACGTCTCCAACCCATATAACATAGCTGGCCTCACTACCATCTTGTAGACCTTCCCTTTCACTCTTACTGGTACTTGTCTGTCACAAATCACTCATGACACTCTTCTACACCCACTCCACCCACCCTGCACTCTCTTCTTCACCTCTCTTCTACACTCACCATTACTCTGAACTGTTGATCCTAAGTATTTAAACTCATCCACCTTTGCCAACTCTACTCCAGGCATCCTCACCATTCCTCTATCCTCCCTCTCATTCACACACATATATTCTCTATTAGTCCTACTGCCCTTCATTCCTCTCCTTTCTAGAGCATATCTTCACCTCTCCAGGGTCTCCTCAACCTGTTCCCTACTCTCACTACAGATCACAATGTCACATCCGCAGACATCATAGTCTACAGGAACTCCAGTCTGATCTCATCTGTCAACCTGTCCATCACCATTATAAATAAGAAAGGGCTCAGAGCTGATCCTTGATGTAATCCCACCTCTACCTTCAACAGATCCATCAGTCCTACTGCAGACCTCACCACTGTCACACTACCCTCGTACATATCCTGCACCAATCATATATACTTCTCTGCCACTCCCGACTTCCTCATACAATACCACAACTCCTCTCTAGGCACCCTGTCATACGCTTTCTCTAAATCCACAAAGACACAATGCAACTCCTTCTGACCTTCTCTGTACTTCTCCATCAACACTCTCAGAACAAACATCACATCTGTAGTGCTCTTTCTCTGGCATGAAACCATACTGCTAATTACTAATCATCACCTCCCTTCTTAACATAGCTTCCACTACTCTTTCTCATAACGCCATGCTGTGGCTGATCAGTTTTATCCTTCTGTAGTTACTACAGTTCTGCACATCACCCTTATTCTTAAAAATCAGTACCAATACATTCTTCTCAACTTCTCAGGCATTGTCTCACTTTCAAAGATTTCATTAAACAATCTGGTTAAAGACCCCACTGCCATCTCTCCTAAACACCTCTATGCTTCCACAGGTATGTCATCTGGACCAACAGCCTTTCCATTCTTCATCATCTTCATAGCTATCCTTACTTCCTCCTTGCTAATCCATTGTACTTCATGATTCACTATCCCCACATCATCCAAAATTCTCTCCCTCTCATTCTCTTCATTTATCAACCCCTGAAAGTACTCTTTCCATCTGCTCAACACACTCTCCTCTCTTGTGAGTATGTTTCCCTCATTATCCTTTATCACCCTTACCTGCTGCACATCTTTACTAGCTCGGTCCCTCTGTCTAGCCAGGTGGTACAGGTCCTTTTCTCCCTCCTTAGTGTCCAACCTTTCATACAACTCTTCATATGCCTTATCCTTAGCCTTCACCACCTCTCTCTTCACCATATGCCTCATCTCATTGTACTCTTGTCTACTTTCTTCATCTCTCTGAAAATACCATTTCTTCTTAGACAACCTCTTCCTCTGTATACTCTCATGTATTTCCTCATTCCACCACCAGGTCTCCTTGTCCTCCTTTCTCTTTCCAGAGGTCCCACCAAGCACCTTTTTGCTGTCTCCCTTACCACCTCTGCTGTGGCTTCCCAGCTATCTGGTAATTCTTCACTGCCACTTACTCTTCCTTGAACTCCACCTTATAGTTACCCATTTTTCAATTTCCACCATTTGATCCTTGGTGCTGCCCTCACTCTCCTCCTCTTCTTCTTGATCACCAACATCATCCTACAGACCACCATCCTATGCTGCCTGACTACACTTTCCCCTGTTACCATTTTACAGTTTCCAATCTCCTTCAGACTGGCCCTTCTACATAAGATATAATCCACCTGTGTGCATCTTCCTCCACTCTTGTATGTCACCCTATGCTCCTCCCTCTTGTTAAAATATGTAATCACCACAGCCATGTCCATACTTTTCACAAAAGAATGCAAAATCAGAAGTGACAATTCACTTTGTTGCTCTCCATTTCCATTATAAAGTTAATCATGTGCTTAAATGAGCTACGGGTTCTAAACCTACGAGGGGTGCCAATGGGTTATCAAGTGTTAGCAACAATTAAATCTGTATGTAAGCTTACATTTCCCATGAGCCACATTACTGGTTGGGAAACAGGTCTAAGGGCAAGGGTGAATGGAGTGGATAGGTGTGCAAGCCTGGTGTGTTACCTGAGGCACCAAACATCCTTGTGACCTTTCTGCACTGCATCACATCTTAGTAAAGTCACTGCACATTGTGTGACTAGGTAGTGGTCTCAGTCTTAAATCATACAGGGGCCCAAAGTGACCTTTGCCCTTCACTGGGGGCACTATTCTCACACACAGGAGATGGAGTAAAGCTGCACCATTAGGTCCCCTGGGATAAAGGTAATGAATATGTTTGCATTCTTGGGGAGGAGATGGGACAATATTATAGAAATGTTACACATGCTACTGTCTCTCACCCACTGCCTCTGTGGGCATGACTTGTATATTTACACTTTTATTTTGGCATTTCTCAAGTACAAAATCAGATTTACTGCTGATGCATTTGCTAATATTCACTTATACCAATGTCATTTACTTATTTCTTTTAATGCACATACTACACTGCTGCATTTGCTTTTAGCTTTTTCTTAGATGTCATTAGGAATGTACCAAGGGTCAGAGTACATCTGTTCCTATGCATATGGAATGTCATAGGTTCATAGGTTCATACTAGGCTATCTGCCCGAGGGCATTTACAAGCCTAGCCCATAGTTTTGTGTTACGCACCCTTTTAGTATGGGGAACTATACCCTTTATTTTGCTGTGCCTCTGTCGAGCAGTGACATTGAGGTAATCCCTGGGGTATATCTGCGATCTCCCATCCATTGGTCAAGATTTTCTCTGAACAAGCCAGCGAGTCTGCTCTCACATATTATACCGGATTTTTTCCCCACAGCATAGAGTCTTTTTGGGATGACTCCCTCCCCCCACCGCGTGCTTAATAGCCGGTCGTCGAGGTTTAAGTAAGTCCCTTTGTGGCTCTGGAAGATAGAGATTTTTTTTTTGAAGCAAGCATATCAATCAAATCTGGGTTTGACATGGCCTGGCAGTATGTTAGGCAAAGAGCAGCTCTGAGCAAGCGGTAGCTGAGCTGCTGGAGTTCTCTTCAGTCAGGCACAACATAGGACAGATGTTTTGTTTTTTTTCCTTTTTGGTGAGTGGCCTGAACTTTCTCCAGCTGCTGCAAGTGTCGTGGGGATCGAATGCATTATTATTCAGGATGGTCTGATGAGTGGAATGAGTGATGAGATGAGTACACTCCCTTGATCTAGATGTGAATCCTTCATGATTCATGATAAAGGTCAGTGTGGGTTCCTAAGAACTTAACTACTACTACTTAGTATGACAGTGTACTAATGAATGACAGTCCACTATCCCTGATGTGCTCCCCTGATAACCTATTTTGCTGTGCTGGATGCCACCTTTTTTACCCTTAGGGTAAGTATTTTTTTTTTTTGTTTTTTAATGCATTTTTTGGCATTTAACTTTAGGCTTATTTTATCCGCACCAGTTATCCGTTTCTTTCTCTGATCTGTGATGTATCTTTATCTGTGTTGTTAGTGTGTTTTCTATGGCGGCCCAGCATGCAGTCATCTGTCAGCTTGTGTCGCTCTAACCCTCCTTGTTGTACATCTGTTTACTTACTGCTGACATGTATACTTGATCATTTTTACAGTGTTCCCTGCCTGCCTGCTTGCCAGCTATCCATTCCCTTTCTTCTTAACTTTAACCTTTATTTTAATGTTGCCACAAAATGACCAACTAGAAAGTCTCTTTCCTGTTTCAGCTCTTCATCTTTGGTATAGTGGCATAAATATCAAAGGCAACAGTGACTGAAAACACTCTCCAGGAAGGCAGTATCTCAGACTCCTATTGGTCTAAAAATGCACTTTGGCTGAGCCAATGAGAGAGTAGAATTTACAGTTGTTATTAGTCAAAATACATCAGCTTTTGCATCTGAAGTACATAATATGAATAAGCCACCCACTTGTGGACCACATCAAGAGAATTTTGTGAGAGTGAAACTTTAAATGGGTGAAACTCCATCAAATTTACTGCTGATGCATTTGCTAATATTCACTTATACTGAAGTGGATGCCGCAGTAGGGCAGCAGTAGTATTGTCACCTCACCACAAGAGGTTCCCCAGTTTGATTCTTGGCTAGGGTGCCTTCTGTGTGGAGTCTGCATGTCCTCCCTGCATTTGTGTGGGTTTCCTCTGGGTACTCCTGTTTCCTCCTATATAACAAAGACAGATGTCTGGAGCATTTCTCCCCGGCCCTCCACTGAAAATTGGCTCCAGTCCGACTTTCCTGATAAGCAAATGTTAAATAAATGCATAATGATGGCTTCAAGTCCTCCTGCTGGCTGTTTTAGACTATGGTGTCTGGAATGTCTCTCTCCGGCCCTCCACTGAAAATTGGCTTCATTCCAAGTCGGACTTTCCTGGTAAAAAATGTTAAATAAACACATAATGATGGCTTTAAGCCCTCCTGCTGGTTGTTTTAGACTATCAGGTTAGGAAAATGGGTCTGGGTTACAACATCGACAGATGAGAAGACCGACAGCAAAATCACCGACGCCAGAAGATCGACGGATGAAAACACCAACGCGGAGAACCTCGAGATGGGGAAAGGATGTGTAAGTATGCGGTAGTGATGGACGTTAGGGTGTGAGTAAGGTAAGTGTGCGATGTTGACGGTCTGTAGGGGTAGGGGTGGGTTAAGTGAGTTAGGGTTAGGGCGTGGGTTAGGTAAGGGTGCAGTAGTAAATGTTTTGGGTTAGGGGCGGGTTAAGTGAGTTAGGGTTAGGCCGGGTTAGGTAAGGGTGCAGTAGTGAATTTTTTTGGGTTGGGGCGGGTTAAGTGAGTTAGGGTTAGGGCGCGGGTTAGGTTAGTGTGTGATAGTGACGGACCTTAGGGTTAGGGTTTCGGTTAGGGTTGTGGATAGTTGTGTATGTAAGGTTTAGTGTTTGTTTGTTAGGATTTAGGTGTGCTTGTGTTGTGTGTGTGGTTTTTGGTCAGGGAATTTGTTTTGTTTATTGGTTGTTGTGATGATGTGTTGAGTGTGTGCGGTGTCGTGTTTGTGAACTGTCGATGATGTGGTGTTGGTGATGTCGTTGTCGATGTTATGTGCTGTCGGTGTTATAACCTAGAACCAGGAAAATATATAATAAACATACACAGACATGTGCCAATTTAGTCATCCGTATAGAATGTGTTCAATTTTGTTGACAAAGCGTGAATAAAAACAGATTGCTTAACAGTACATTATTATGAACATTTTTACAGATCAGATTTGTCAACATGCAATAGTCTCCTGAGTCACATTTCCAAAGGGCAGGCATGGAGTAGTGGCATAATTTTTTTGTTAATTCCACTTGGCTCTGGATATTCATTGGCGAGGGTACAAAGACATTTATTGTATTTATTTATTTTATTTACATTTGTTGACCAGGAAATTTCGACTGGACGCAGGTCCTTTTTCAGCAGAGGCCCGGGGAGAAAAGCTCCACAAAGTAATGTTAATACAAACATAGTTCCTGATGAAGAACATAGTACATATAGTAGACACATAACATCTGTGCCATCTAAGATGGCATGTATTCTAAGAGGTAAATAGCAGTTATTAACATTGTTACAGTAAGAAATTACAGCAATATTATAAATAATACATGTACAAACATCAGAGTTGGCTGTAATCAAAAGTAGTTAGTGGGGTGGAAGAGAGGTTGAGGGTGGATGGAGTGGGAGATGATAGTGAGAAGTGCTACAAGGGCATAAACATCAATTTTTTAGGTGAGATTTAAGTGCAGTTTTGAAGTGAGTGCATGATGGTATAGAGGTTATTATGGGGGGGGGGTTTCCATAACTTGGCTATTGAGCTGGAGAAGAGTGCTTCTTCAGCAGAGTTCTTGTCTCTAGTTACCTGTAATTGATTTTTGTTGCTGGATCATAGTGGTCTGATGGTGAGATAGGCCTGGATTAGATTTTGGAGGGATTGGATGAGAGTTGATACTATTGAAGAAGGTGAGTTCTAGCCAGCCAAGTTCAGCAAGTGAGAGACAGTGGTGACTACGGTAGGATGCCCTGGGTGGCAAACTTGGTGATTTTGTTGTAGCAGGTCTCGAGTTTATTTAGATCGCTTTTCCTTAGCTTGGTATATATTGGAGAGGCATAAACTAGGGTGGAGATAAGGTGTGAATTTACAAGTGAAATCCTAGCTGCTTTGGTGAGGAATTGCTCATTTCTGTATAAGGCTCCTAGTTTTTTGTGGACTTTTTTATGGTCATGGATATGTGAATGTCAAATGTGAGATTATTGTCTATTTCAACTCCTAGCACTTTGGTGTGATCTGTTGGGTGGATAGTGGTGTTGTCTTTTGCTGAGATGTTAAAGTGAGAGTAGGTTTGAGTATGTTTGTTGGGATGGAAGATGAGAAGTTTAGTTTTGTTTGGATTGAGTATGAAATGGGTATCGGATAGCCAAGTTTGAACAGAGGAAAAGGCATCCTTTGTGACCTTTTGCAGTTCAGGTAGGGACTGGGCTGAGCAGATGATGGGTGAGTCATCTGTGTATTGTACGAGTGTGCCATGCTTGGTGGCAGTGAGTAGATTATTGGTGAAAATGGAGAAGAGTAGGGGTCCAAGGATGGATCCTTGGGAAACACCAACAGAGACAGGTAGTTGGGAAGATATGTCCTTCTGCCATACAACGGATTGCTGGCGGTCAGTCAGGTAGCTCTGAAACCAGTTGGTAACTGAGTGAGAAAAGGATAGGTTTTTGAGAACAGAGATGAGTTGTTTGTGTGGGACCATGTCAAATGCTTTAGCTAGGTCTAGGAAAGTAGCAGAGGACAGATAGCCATTGTTTTTATGCTGAAGGATAGTGTTAGTAAAAGTGAGTAAGGCAGTGGTGGTGCTATGGTTTGGTCGAAAACCATGTTGGCTGTTAAAAAGGAGGTTGTTAGTAAGGAGGTAGTCTAAGACTTGCGAGTGAATGCATCTCTCTAGTATTTTGGAGAGTGGAGAGAGAATAGCTATGGGGTGGTAATTGGTTAGTTCTGTGGAGGGGCCACCTTTGTGGAGGGGAATTATATGTGATACTTTCCATAGTGTGGGAACGTAACTTTCTGACAGAGATTGGTTAATCAAGATGGATACTGGGTAGACTAGAGCATCAGCTGCGATTTGTAGGTATTCACTTGGGAGGTTGTCTGCTGCTAGTTTTGGTAGACTTAAGTTTAGTTAAGAGTTTCTTTATGTTGGAGGTAGAAACAGGAGAAAAAGAGAAGACAGTGGGGAGATTACTAGGTGAAGGTGTGGGGTGGAGGGCAGGGGGGTTGTGTTGTCTAGGTAGTGATGGTATGGTTTGTGTGTAGTGTGTGTTGAATGAGGTAGCAATATTTTCGGAGGAGCGAGGGATGTTAGGAGGAGAGGTACTGACTTTACATCAGTGGAGGATGGAGTTTATGTAGGACCAGAATTGCTTGAGGTTGTGTTAGGAGGAGTTAAGGGCAGAATGGTAGAATTGGATTTTGTCTTGCTTTATTAGCTTTTTGACTCTATTGTGTAGTTGTAGGAATTTCTGTCTAGCTGAGGCGGTTTTCGTTTTGCGCCAGTGATCCCAGGTATTATCTCTGTTTTTCATTACTGACCTAGTGGTTTTCTGTAGCCATGGGGAGGCATCTGAGAGTTTATTTATTTATGAATTTAATTATCTTTATTTACTGTAATAATACAACTGAACTGAAGCCCCTTTTCAAAGATGGCACAGAAAGAAAACCTCCACTAAAAATCAGTGTACATAAAAGACTAATTGCAAAACAGAGTTTTATACTGTAAACAAAAATTGCATAAGTGCATCCTCTTCAAAGTATGCATTACACTATCTTCATTATTTATAATATTTTGTATGGTTTTCAGATTGAAATCAGTATTTACTACATTTGTATTAAAATCACAATGATTGTTGAAGATTTTGAAAGGTGTTGATGTTAGTAAGACAAGTGGTGTGAAAGTTCATAGGTTCATAGATTAGTATTGGGCTAACTGCCCGTGTGGGCCATTTTAAGCCTAGCCAGTTACCCCTTGTGAGTATCAAACTCTGCATCTTATGTCTGTAAGGTTAATGGCGGTATTTGATTATTAGTTGTGATGCAATAACTTCCAGAAATGAGGTCAGCAGACAGTTTGATTTAAGCAATGACTCCATCTTTTGGAGTTTGAGACTATAAAGGCAGGACTATGTGAGTGTAGAGCAGTGCACAGCTATAGAAGAAGAAAAAGTAAAAGTCCCGTTGTAGACATTTAGGATTCTGATTGCATAACGGGTATGTACTTGAGCTGCAGGTGGCACCCAGTGTGTGGATCTGTCATTCGATCAGGGTTTTTACTAACAGTGTTGCTACCGGTACTTCATGGCACTTGGTTCTCCAGCTTGGTTCTCAGATGGGGTGCCTTCTGTGCAGCATGTCTTCTCTATGTCCACATTGTTTTTTTTCTGGATGCTCTGGCTTCCTCCCAAATCCAAAATACATTCCATAGGTGAATTGGTAGTCCTTCAGATGACCCATAAATGTGCACGCCATGCCTGAAAGAGAATTTATCTGTATGTGAATGCCCTTGTAGACATGGCCTGTGACAGATGCTACCCCATTCAAGATTCGTTTCTCCCCCTTGCTCTTACTGCATGCAAAAAAATGTTCGAGCACCTATGACCCAGTGGCCTTGATTTAGATTAAACAGGTAACCAAAGACTGAGTGAATGACTGAAGATCAAGCCAAACACCACTAGAGTAAAAAACCTGCTTCCAAAATGTCATGGTTTGCAAACTAAAGTTCATAACAAAGAATGTGCCTGTGCAGTCTGCAGTATGGAAATTTTCTAACCCACGTCACCATGACGTTTCTTATATGAGTCTCCAGTGGAATCTAAAAACGAAATATTAATACATATTTTTTAAATAAATGAAATGTTTAGAATCTGAATGTAATCCAAAAGTAGGTAATGCTTTTTTTGAATGTGTCTCAATAAAAAGGCCTTTGTTATTGACCACTGTATGTACAGTTCTTAAGAAGCTGAAACTACATACAGGCTCTAAATGTACATCAGAGAGGAAGAGAGTTGTTATTGCCTGCCTTCTTCTTTTTTGTTAATGTCAGTGTTATATGTTCATACTACTAACCATATGACTCTTTTGGATGGAATATTTTTTAATATTCGACAAGCAATTAAAACATTTTGACTGCAGGCATGAAGGTGTGTTATAAAAGTTCCCAGAACAGGGATGATTACAAAAGCTGCATGTTAGATTGTGCATTAATGGTTTACACATTTGTGCAGGCTGGATGCCTGAAGAAGACATGCCTTAATACAAACAGGATCTCAGGACTGCAGGGTCTGTTCTCACAAGTACCATGGGGGTTTAAAAAAGACAACCCTTTTTCAGATATTCATAACAAGTAAACTCTTTGCCTTTACTTGTTTGTCTTTAATGGCATGTCTCTCTTGTTTTTAATAATTTGCCTAGTTCTGCAACATTCAGCAGCTTCTATGGGAAACTTGCAATAGGAACTTCATTGAAAGGTTGCACACATACTGTCTAGTGCATCTGCAGTTTTATGAGGCAGTAACCAAAAATATCTCCCCACAAACCTAGAATGGAAAGAGCCAGACCTGTGGTCTGCTCTGCCGTCATGCTTCTAAAGAAAAGACCTGCATGTACCCTGTGCATCTGTACATGGTTGGAACTTCTGTCTGCCTATGATGGGGTGAGTCATGTCAGTCTTTGTCTGGTTGTTTATTTCTCTGCTGAAGTTTCCAGTTCCAGTGTAGCTCTATCTATTGATTAGTTTTACTAGTCTGCTAAGTCATCTCACAAATAAATATGTTTGCGTTAACTAGTCATGGTATTTATTGTTTTACTTGTTCTAGCTTCATTTTTGCAGCACTTTTTCTAGAGATATATGCATACGGGGTTGATTTACTCCATATATTGCTTGTACGTACCTGTTATATGACTGCTGTAAATATTTATATATATATATATATATATATATATATATATATATAAATATATATATATATATATATATATATATATATATATATATATGGATTCACTTCAGAAGCTCGAATCCCCAAAATCTCAAATTTCATATAATCGAGACCAAAAGATCGAGTTTTGGAAACTCGAACATCTGAAATGAAACCGTAAACCCCCCCCCAACTTAAATATACCAACTCCAAGATCGCGCTACAGTGGGGAAAAGGGAAATCTCCCATTTTGCGCTGTATGCGGAAGCACAAAAGGGAGATTTCCCACTTCCTGTCAACGCAGCAGAAAAGATAAAAACATTACGTGCACACAGACCGTACAGGAATCCTTGCCTCTGTGTGCACGTAACGTTTTAATATAAGTAAGGTCTTATTTTTTAACACTTTACATATTTGATTTACTGAAATCTCGATCATATAGGTTCATAAGGTTCATAGATTAGTACTAAGCTAACTGCCCTTGCTAGCCATTTTAAACACCTCCCATATAGTTTCAACCATATGAAATTCGAGATTTCAGTAATTCGATTATGTGAAGTGTTCCCATATATATATATATATATATATATATATATATATATATATATATATATATATATATATATATATATATATATATATATATATATATACATATATGGATATATATATATATATATATATATATATATGCATTTATATTATGCTGTCAAAAACTTAAACTGTCGACAGTGTAATAATCGACACAAAAATGTCAAAACCCCCGAACATCGAGCACACACAAAAAAAAAAAAACACCCAAACACAACACAAATTGCTCTATGCAGGGGGGCAAGCCCTCCTGCACCCCCACCTCCTCCCTACTTAAATATACCAACTCCGAGATCGCACTACATTGCTGTAAATGGAAATCTCCCCTTACGGAGATTTCCATTTACGCACGCAATGACTTTCGCTTTCGACATTTTGGTGCCGACAATATCAGCTTCGATATTGTCAGCCTTCGACAGGGTGAAGTAGACCCATATATATCTATCTATCTATATACATATATATATATATATATATATATATATATATATATATATATATACACACACACACACACACACACACACACACACACACACACACACACACACACACACACATCTAGAGAAACACACACACACACACACACACACACACACACACACACACACACACACACACACACACACACACACACACACACATACACACACACAAAACACACATGCACACACTTGTGTATGTGTATGTGTATATAGGTTCATAGGTTTATACTAGGCTATCTGCCCTAGGGCATTTATAAGCCTAGCCAGAGTGTGTTTGGCTTTCACCACCCATTTTAAATTAATTTTGATATGCCCTTTTTCGAGGTTAGTATACTGTGCCTCTGTCTAATAGTGACACAGGAGTGATACCCGGGGTAAACCTACGATCTCCCATCCACTCATCAAGATTCCTCTTGAAGAGAGTCAATGAGTGACTCTTCCTAACCTGGACTGGGATTTTATTCCAGAGTGAAGGGAGCCTCTGGGTTATGAATCTGTCCCTCCAGCATGTCCTATTTATTTCAGTGCTGAGGTTCAAGTCTCTCGAGCATGTCCATTAATTCCGGGTTGGACATGGCTTTATACGTCAGGCACAGATCACCTCTGAGCAGGGGGTATGCCACTGAGTAGAGCTGGAGTTTCTTTAACCGGGCAGCATATGGCATCTGTTTGAGCCCTTTGATCCTCTTGGTGAGGTACTTTTGGGGTCTTTCTAGTTGCTGCAGGTGTCTGGTAATGTACATCCCAAAAGGGGCATTGTACTCAATTATGTGCCTGATGAGGGATGAGTAAAGAGACACGATGACCTCCCCTGATCTAGATGTGAATCCCTTCATGATTAGGTGGGCTATATAAAATCTGAAAATGTATTACCCATTTGGACTTTTTTAGTAAAAAAATTTCAAAGAAATAAAATCAATAAATAAAATAGTGCGTCTCAAGTTATTAAAATGTTTTTTCTTTATTACATGTGCTGATGACTGCCTAGGCAAATGAAAAGCACGGGTAACATAGGCTGAAAACGTCACCTCACTTTCTATGTGTCCAGTGTAAAGCAATGCTACCTGCTTACAGGCTGTAGAACACGAGGCTCAATTCCTCTATCCACATGCATAAAACACATCAAAATTTGTTCTCAAAATGCAGAGCGATACTTAGTGCTGAAAGCTGGCACGTCGGCACGTCACTGGTCTGGGAAATGATACCTTAATCTGAGATGTTTTAGGGCGTAAACTATGAAACAAGACGAGCACTGAAGCTCTTTCAACTTTCATATTATTGTGACATCTTGACTGTGGGATCACAAACTTTCACCCTAACCTTGGTGCATTTTAAGAACATTATACACTTTCTTGCAAACACTAATAGAATTATACATATTTTATGTGTACCACAATCACAGAAACTTTAGAGAGATACATTTATTTTTAAGTGCAAGAAACTCATCTTGTTCATCCTCATAAATGAGTGGCAAACAAAACCCTGCTAGGAAAGAGAGAGCGCTGGTAGTGAACATGCTGTGTAATGGAGAAGCCTGGCGCTTTGTGTACAATCATTTTGTGGTTAGCAGGCCACTTGATGGCTGCATCATTATACTGTCTCATTTATCCGCCACTTTATAACCTGTTAAACGAAACAGTGTAACAGATTTATGAAACATAATAGACACATGATGGCTCCTATCTGAGCACTACCAAAGCAGAGAATTTTCAGACTGAACTTGCAGAAACAGTACAGTGTTCCCATCATTTCACTTACATGTTGTTTTATACTTTGACATAACTTTAGCAACGAGTCTGTTCAAACATGGATGTAGTGTCCTCTCACAGGAGGCCATTATCTATATGGAACTCAACTTCAAAGTGGGACAAAATGCATGAGAAGATGAAGCATTGAGACGCTGCTCTATGATGGGATATGGTTAGGCTCAAACAGGTAGGATCATTTTACCACATGACATCATCATGAATGGATATACCATTAAAGTTGGAAGTATTTTTATGTATTCTGTGATTTGATTCTTCCTTATTTTTCTACACATTACCTTGGACTTTTTGGCTGGACCATTTATCTACACCACTGTGCTTTTTGGTTTAAGTATAAATAGATATACATTGGAAGCTGCTGCAACCTACTGAGTAAGGTACTACATTTCGTGATCACAGAGCGCTATGAGATGCCACAGTGACTTACTAATTAGAACAACATCCAGGTGAACAAACCCAAGGAGAGTTCTCAATGCAGACAGTGTGTACTGTTAGTGTTGCTGGTTCTCAAATGGCAGAGTTGGTATATTTAATTTGAGGGGGGCAGAGCCCCCCACATGAGGGGTGTAGGGGGACTTGGCCCCTGCAGAAACAAAGGAAAAAAATACTTGCAGTCTTTTCCATTCAACGATACTCCCATTGCACTTGTCAGTCACTGAGGCTAAGCCCACTTCTGTGCAGACTGCCTGCGAGGTACTTTTCTAATACAATACCCAATTGTCTATATTAAGCTCCACAGGATATCTGCAGTCTTCTACATCATATTATCCCACTCTTAGCCCCTTCAGTGTTTTGTTTTGGGTCATATATCAATCTCTTCTCGGGGTGTTTCTGACAGAAAAAGTCAAAACTATCCTGATAGCAATGACAGCTAGACCGCATCTTCTAACTCTTTTCTGCAGAAATGCATTCTGGTTGCTGGTCCACTGCTCAGTCCTGATTTATTACCATCCGACAGAGGAGCTCTCCATAGCTCTCCCTGTGGAGAAGTGAATCAGGAAACATGTAGATGCCTGACAAAAACATATATTTTTAGAGATTAAGTACTACACTCTTTTTTGGAATTCTTTATAGTTCATTCTGTCAAATACACACTTGATTAAACACTAAAGTAATGTTTACCTAATTTGTTTTGTGAATATTATATAATGGCTCAATAGTTGTAAATACTTGCATATTTTTCATCAGATTTTCAACCACACCTGTATCACCATGTAGATCCAAAGTGCCAGATGGCACATAGGGGAAGGAAGACAGTAAACAGCTGATGGCTGGCTTACATTTTCTTGTGGGCATCATCTTTCTCTGCCAAAGCAACCTCTCAGTATGAGTGAAGTAGCTTTGAACTCATGTCTGAAGTGCACACACACCATTCATACAGAGACATGCCCTTCAGAGTACATACAGATATGATGCTCTGATATCAGCATAATGTGCATATAGAGGGGAAATGATATGGCGTAATATTAAAAGGCAGATTGTGGAGTGTGTCACTCCTGAGAGTGTTGTTATCGCCAGCCTTTACCCCTTGTAGGAAGAAATGACACAGCAATGAGCAGATGGTGATGAGAACATATAACTGGTTAATGATGACTGGATTGACATCATTATAATTCTTTATAGTACATGGATCTTTACCTCCTCTGGTGTGCTACTTGTTACACAAAAAAGCATTGATATATGATTTTTTTCTGGCTTTGAAAGCTGAAACACTTTGATCTGCCACATGGGCAGCAGTGAGAAGCTATGTGCTCCTCTGACGAATGAGCAACACGTGGTTGTAAGGAGAATGCCTGACTATATAAATTTGTGTTTCCTATTTTGTTACCTCTTCACCTATGCTAGGGGCAATGGTCTGTGACTGTGGTAAATTCTTAGCCAAGGGGGTAATACTTTAACAAAGAGAGTACCCTCTTGATTTCCAGGCCTTCCCGTTCAGTACTAGACTTCTTAGTTTCTGCCCTGATCAGCTGACAAAGCACATGGCATGGTTTTTGCCATCAGAGGTCTGTGATAGCACGGCCCTTAGTCCTTAGGCCTACATCTAATGTAGCTATATAGGCTATAAAAGGTCTGCTAAAATTCAGAGAGGCTGAGACAGGCTCTGGAATAATATGCTCTTCAACTGTTTAAAAAGCCCTGTCTCACTCTATGTCCACTTTACCTTCAAGGAGCATCTCCTTTTTGTTAAATATGTAAGAGGGTACATTATTAAAGTAAAATGGGTTACAAATTTCTGATAGTACTCAGATATCCCAAGAATGCCCCTGCTGCTTAGTGCTGGTAAAAGGTCCTTTTTTATTTAGGCTTAACAATCCTTCTACATATTACCTAATCTAAATATTTGACCTCTGCCATGCCTAATTTGGTCTTGAAGTCAGTTGAAGTAGTTTGTCTTACGAAGACTAATATACAGCTAGTACATTAGCCAGATGGAAGT
Organism: Protopterus annectens; assembly: GCF_019279795.1. Lineage (NCBI taxonomy): Eukaryota > Metazoa > Chordata > Ceratodontiformes > Protopteridae > Protopterus > Protopterus annectens. Next base: position 501,249,450 of record NC_056742.1, read on the forward strand.
CCCAGTCTTCAGAGTGTATTATGATATTGTCCTCATAAGCGATGTCATATTTGACAGAGGGTTTTATATCCATTGATCTCTGAAAGGTAAACACCAGCAAAGCCAAAAAAAACACAAACTGGATAAAAAAGCTAGGAAATCACTCCACTAGTCACCCACAAGTAAAAAATAAAGTCCATTTTGTTAAGCGCTTTTCGTCTCTCCTTATAGGGAGACTTCTTCAGATAACAGACATGTACAAATGCAAAGTTTAAATAAAAAATTAATCAATCATGTGACACTTACACACACCTCCATTTAAAGACACCCTTCTCTATGACATCCACATATTAACTGTAACATTTATTTCAATAGTTTACAAGTAATGCCTTAAATATACTCTTACTAAAATATTTAGCCTAAAATTCAAAATCAACATTATTTATTTCATGTATATTTTTATTTTTAATGTTTTCATTCTGATGAAAATTAAAATATTAAAATAATTTATTAAAATATTAAAATAATTTATCCTGGCCCATTCTGTCCACATGACAGCACCTTACAACCAGAGGGTATAGACTCACTTACACCTTTTATGAGCCTCCCTCTCTAGATTTTTCAATTTAAGAATACGCAGGATAGAATACACTTCATTCAATCCTGGAAAATGGCAGACGTCTGTACAAAGCTGCCACCTCAATTCAAGTTTCTCCAACATTAATGAATCGGGACCACCTCTTCCATTTGAATTCACACAGTCAATAGTCCTAAATGTGAATATATGATCTGGAAATGCTTTAACATGTCTAGCTAGTGCACTTTCTTTTTTCATTTTGGAAATATAATATAATATAAATGCACATATACTCTTTCCCATAATCTGTGGTCCGTTTTTCCAATATAGAAAGCTGGACAGTGTTGACACTTAGCCATGTAAACTACTGCTCTACTCTGACAGTTGAACTTATGTTTGGTCACATATTTCTGTTCCCTCAACGTGAAGCATTGGCCAACCTGCATGTGTTTGCAAAAGTTACACATATTACATTTACCCATACCTGTTCATGTACTTACACCTTTTGCCTTGTATTGTAATATATTTTTCAGGTTTTGCCCTCATTGGAACACTATTCTTGGTGCTTCACAGAATTTATGCCTGAGAACATTGTCATTCATAATTAATGACCGATTTTTGTTAATAAGGGGGTGTAAAGCTGGAGCATTGACACTATATCTAGAGAAAGAGAAAGGCTCATGAAAGGTTGTAAGGTGCTGTCATGTGGACAGAATGGGTCAGGATAAATTATTTTAATATTTTAATAAATTATTTTAATATTTTAATTTTCATCAGAATGAAGACATTAAAAATAAAAATATACATGAAATAAATAATGTTGATTTTGAATTTTAGACTAAATATTTTAGTAAGAGTATATTTAAGGCATTACTTGTAAACTATTGAAATAAATGTTACAGTTAATAATATGTGGATGTCATAGGGAAGGGTGTCTTTAAATGGAGGTGTGTGTTGTGTCACATGATTGATGACTTTTTTATTTAAACTTTGCATTTGTACATGTCTGTTATCCGAAGACGTCTCCCTATAAGGAGAAACGGAAAGAGCTTAATAAAACGGATTTTATTTTTTACTTGTGGGTGACCAGTGGAGTGATTTCCTAGCTTTTTTATCGGATCTCTGAAAGGTCTCAGGGGCACTGTGTAGCCCAAACATGGCAATATACTGGAATAAGACCATTGGTGTTGAAAATATAATTTTCCTGCTTCAGCTTTTAGAGAAATTTGCCAGTATCCCTTTGTTTGATGTAGTGTGGTGAATAATCTTTCCTTCTTGGACTTCTGGTATGGAGGCACCAAAAATAGTGTTCCCAATGTGAGATGCTACAAATAATGAAATAAGTCTGTAAAGCCAAAATTAAGTAATACTTGCTGGATAGGTTTGTCCCTTTCATGTGTACCTGTGGGAAAACTGAGATAAAAATCCAAGGAAACCACTAATAAAAGTGAAGAAAGAAGTAAAGCAACACGGCCGCTAAAAATGTGCAACAGCAGCAAAACAAATTTAGGTGAAACGGAGACGTCCACCACTGAACAAAATGTGCAATGCAGTACTCGCAATTAGTGAGACTCTAGAGGAATGTATCAGGAATAAAACAAGTTTTAGAAAAAGAAAATGCAGAGTTAAAAGGAAAAGAGATGGAACAAAAACTTAAACAAGAAGTGATGAGAATAAAGCTAATGGAACTTGATGACAGAAGCTAAAGGGAAAACCTAAGATTTACCACCATCCCAGTGAAGACTGAGAGATCTAATTCCAAAGGCTTCATCATAGTGTATAATAGCAAATGGACAGATATGGCAGCAAAAGAAATAAAACTATGGAGGAAGGACAAATACTAAAATAGAGCAAACCAGAGTAGATGTGGATAACAAAGGTGGCCACTTATCAATGCAGAGAGAGAAACACCATTCAGTTGTAACGCTACTAACAACATACACAGAAAATGTATTTCACAGCAAGCAAAGGAACATGGTATACCAGACCGCAACATTGCAGAGCGAGAGAGAGAAAAAACACCAAGCTTAACAGATCTGTTTCCCCCTGTAGTGAGTGTAGACAGGACTGTGTGTGTGAAATTTCCCAATTACAGGCATTGTCTAGTTAAATGACTTTGCTCAGAGTCAAACCCTGAACCTTAATTATTGATAGGAAAACTCCACACCAACTATCACATCTCCTTGAATTAAATTTTTTTGTTCTTTTGTAAATCACTATGGAGTGCAGTCTGTTAGTGTCAGTTAGAGTCCCATGGCTGTGTTGTTTAGTGTCAGTGGTTCAAATGATAGTAGTATACTTATAGGAACATAGGTCATAGGTCTTTACAAGCCTAACAACCACAAGGGCCTTTTTAAGCCTAGTCGTGCTTCCCAAATCTCTGACAAGTTCTGATACCCTTGATAAGTGAAGCAGGGGCTTTTCTGTATTAAATAAGAAATATAATTTAATACAATAAGGAAGATGAATCAAAAGACACATATATCTATGAATGTTCCTAAAAATGTGTGCAGGGGTCCATGATTTGAAAACAGCCCAGAGGTACACTGGGCAGAGACATTTTCAATGAATGTGAGTTTCAAATGCAGAGAAGTCTAATGTTGCTCATGCTAATTCTGTTCTCATTGTGAATCGGTATCGTTTTGTTTAGCAAAAGGCTATCAGTGTTTGTGCTATAAAATATGAAATAAAAATGTTAAGTTAAATCCAAATATCTGTAATCATTGTTGAGGTAAAGAAGAAAATATTCTGCAGACTGACAGGTTTGAACAGTGTTTATGGGAAGTGAGGAGAGAGATGAGTGATGGGACACTGGATGGCTATGGGGGATTGGGAGACCCTGATCTAGAGCCCCCATTGATCATGGTTTGACTGAAGTGGATAATGACTACATGGCTATTACTAGGCAATAGAAAAGTGAGGTTTGCCAGCAATCTGGAGGTGCAAACAAAAGGCACCACAAATATATTAATTTATCCAGTAACACGTAGAGTGTTTTATTTGAAGGGTATGAAGCTTCTATGGTAGTAAAACTAGTAACAAAAGACTGACAGGAAACAACAGAGGAAGGAGAGAACATTTAAACAGGAGAAGAGCAAACAGAGAAAGTGGTAAAACCAGGGAAAGTCACATAGACATTCAGAGAGTGCCAATTAAATCATTCCCAGTTTGGCAAAAGAAAACAGAGAGATGTGCAAGGTGTCACACAGAAAATGAAGGGATCTCTTCATGCAGTGTTGAAACAGAGTGCAAACGGAGGGAAAAACAGAGAAGACATTTGAATATAATGAAACAGAGCAATGTGTGAAAAGAAGGGACTAATGTTGGCCTGCTGGTGGAAATAAACACATTTAAAGCATACTGCTGAAAAAAAACTAATAAAACGCATGCAATTATAATTTTATGTACCCAAAACCAAGCAAAACGATCTCACCAAACGTTGTACTGCCAAAAAAAACAGTATAAAGAAAACAAAAGAAGGCAGCAACCACCACTAGGTGTAAACTTCAGCATTTATTCTACCACATAAAACACTGATAGAACAAAAAGAGCAAACTGATGAGCGCTTTTGGGCTGAGACCTTCTTCAGATAGTTTGTTAACAAGACAGAACCCTTTTTTTATGTGATGCATGCAACCAGTCAAAATCAATAATTTACCCTCCTCTTTTTTACGGCTGGTTTTAAAGGGATGACATCATTAAGGCCTGGTGACCTAAGAGCTGTAAGTTCAATTATCCATTTAGATTCCTGAAACTTAGTTTTGTTAACCAAATCTCCCCCTTTAATTCCCTTTTTTATGCATTGAATAACCATGACTCTAAAATGATGGCCCTCATGCTTTGAAACATGCTGATATAAGGCATTATGTTCACTTTTTATTCTAATAGAAGATGAATGATTTAATATCCTATTCTTCTGCATGCAGTTCATCTTCCCTATATAAAAACACATACATGATTGACAAGTGGCCAAACATATCACATTCATGGTTTTACAATCTGGGTAAAGATCAAAGTTATAGACCTTCCCCGTAGTCGGATGCACAAATATTGTATTGTGATTAATGTATGCATGTGCTTTACAGATCCTGCAGGGTCTAGTTCTCATATGTCTAGGTGTATCCTGCAATTCTTTATTTCCTTCATGGCATAGGAGGACTTTAAGGTTCTTATTCCTCCTGAATGCAAACGGTGGTACCTCACCTACAACTTTTTTCACCTTCTCATCAGAAAGCAAAATTTTCCAGTTTTGTCTTACTATATCACAAACACCACTAATGTTGCTGCTCTAGGTCAACATCAGTCTCACTTTGTCATCTTGCACCCAAATGCTAGAGCTACCCAATTCCTGTATCCTATTTTGAGTAAACAATGGGAGCATCTTATCTTTCCTGTGCCCCTTATTCCTTTGAATAACTTTGTCTACCCTGTCCCTACTATATCCTCTATCTATGAGGTTGTGTTCTAACTGAATAACCTCTTTCTCAAACATCCATTCCTCTGTGCATAGTCTAGAAATCCTGCCCAATTACCCATAACAATATTATCAAAAATGTATCTAGGGTGCATACTTTTCTGAGTCAAGAAACTATTGTTCCAGCAGCTCTTTTTAAAAAGAGTGAGCTTAAAACCCATGTCATCCTTTATGACCCTTACATCTAAAAAATCAAACTCCGTCCTGGAGTATCCCATGGTACATTTTAAATAAAAGTGGCTGTGGATTCTAAATATTGTAAAAATTCCAAAAGTTCAGCTTCGTCCCCCACCCACAACATAAAAATATCATCCACAAAATGCTTATAAAAGCACAGTTTATGCCTCCATTTATGCTGTCGCTCAAATATGTTTAGTTGCTCCCAATATGCTAATACTAAGTTTGCAGATGTATTAGCACAAGGGGTGCCCATTGCTACCCCTTGTATTTGGCAATAAAATATCCTCTGACAAGAGAAAAGATTATTTTCCAAAATGAGTGTTAATAACTCAGCTATTAAACTTTTCTCATCATCAAACAGCTGTAACTCACTCAACAAATGTACTATAGCATTTACTCCATATGCATTACTGATTATGGTGAACAGATTCTTAACATCAAATGTAACCATAACATGTTCTTGGTTACCATTCTGCTTAACACAGTCATTCAAAGCAGTCAGGAAGTGCCCCGTATCTTTCAAAATGTCAGGAAAACTTACAAATATTGGTTCAAGTATACACTCAGCACTTTTCGATATATTCTCAGTCAGCCATCCCCTCATTGAGACTATTGGTCTCAATAGAGGGATTGTTAAGGCCTTTATGTATCTAGGTAAAGCCTTAAAAAGTGGAGTCACTGGATGTTCGATCCACAAAAAGATGAACAATTCTTCATCCATTAAACCCACTTGTTTCAAATGTCTAAGCCTACTTCTGACCTTAACTATTATTCTATTAGAATAAAAAATTAACATAATGTTTTATATCAGCATGTTTCAAAGCATGAGAGTAATAATTTTAGATTCATGGTTATTCAATGCATAAAAAAGGGAATTAAAGGGGGAGATTTGGTTAACAAAACTGAGTTTCAGGAATCCAAATGGATAATTGAACTTACAGCTCATAGGCCACCAGGCCTTAATGATGTCATCCCTTTAAAACCAGCCCAAAAAAAGAGGAGGGTAAATTATTGATGTTGATTGGTTGCATACATCCTATAAAAAAGGGTTCTATCTTGTTAACAAACTATCTGAAGAAGGTCTCAGTCCAAAAGCGCTCATCACAGTTTGTTCTTTTTGTTTTATTGGTGTTTCATGTGGTAGAATAAACGCTGGATTTTACACCTAGTGGTGGTTGCTGGGTTCCTTTGTATGGTTTATAATTTTATGTACCTTTGGTAAGATATTATGGTTAAATACAGAACATAGCCATTAAAATTTAATTAAAACTGACTGTAACATATAGCAATTGTGTCTAAAACTTTGAACGGGAAGATCATCTGTAAAAAGTAGAAGTCCATCACAAGCCCCATTAACATGAAATGTTAGATTTTATTTATACTCACCTAAACAGAGTACTGTACACTAAATAAAATGTTTTAAATTTAAATATTTTATTTTTTTGAATATTTACTTTGATTCAAATTGTTTGTTAACATTGACATTCCAGGCAAAGGTCTGTGTACAGCAAGATTTAGGAACAAAGATCGTGAGGGACATGATTTCATCTGTGACGATATCAGGTACTGCCAGCCATGCCAGGAGAAATAGGGCAGTATATGTAAGACTTGTGCCAGCACAGCTAGCTGGAATTTTGTCAATAATTGTATGTCATTAGAATATCAAACTGATTTGTACAGATGCTTGCGCTGAAAATGTGTTTGTGAGGTTTGCTTGTGTTAAAATGTATCAACAGTGAACCCTGCTGGAATTAAAAGACATGTACATGTACTATTGTAACTGAATTAAATGTATATGTTTTAATAGAGGATACTGGGACAGTAAAGGTTAACCAGCTGACTTATTTTAAGAAAAATAAGGGAAATGTAAATGAGCTGTTAAACCGTTAAAATGGTACCCCACAGTGCTGAATAGGATGTTAGCTCTGGAAGAAGCCTTTGTTCATCAGCTCAGTAAAAAGAGGGAAAGCCTCAAGCATTGCCATAAACATTTCAGATGTGTATTGTAGCTGTCTATGCTAAATTCCTTTCTCAGCTTCAAAGGGGGTTACTTTGAGAACCTAGAGTCGGGTGACCAGATGAGGTCATTCTGCAAGCCATCTTGGATATTGTGTTTTACATGGAGTAATCTCTGAGGAGGTAGTATTCTGTTTTGGAGCCTGACTAGAAAAACTGCTCACATATTTCATCTTGCCTTGTCCAAGAAGGGAACAGTAATTATCTTGAGATTCAGTCAAGAAAATATAGTGAAGCTTAGTTTAGATATTGTTTTTCTTTGTTTGTCTGAACCTGTCCATCAATGTTGTTTTCAATATTTATTTATTTATTTACATTTGTTTACCAGGAAATTCCGACTGGATGCAGGTCCCTTTTCAGCAGATGACCAGGGAGAAATCATGTACATGATAAATAGAGATATAAGTTGCAGCAATAGTAAACAACCTTACAGTTGTTGGCTTTAATACAATAACAAGACATTGATTATCAACAGTAAATGTTGCAAGTTAAGATAGTTTCTTGCCATTTATAATATTAGTAACAAAGTTGCCAGACAAGATTTTAAAGTATGTAAAGACAACTAGCTAATTCTGACTGTGGTTAGTAGTGGCAGTAGTATAGTTGGGTTAAGAGTCTAGGTGCACAGGCAGGTAAGGGTGTGGGTGTTAGCCTGGATTAGACCAAGGACAAAGCCAGTGCAAATCTAAGTTGAATTTGAGCACAGTCTTGAAAAGGCTGCTGGAAGGCAGAGTAGTTATAGAGGGTGGAAGATTGTTCCAAAGTTTAGATATGGTACATGAAGATATGGCTTCTCCTGCTGAATATTTGGGTTTAATAACAGTAAGTTGATTTTTGTTGCTTGATCTTAGGGGCCCAGTGAAGTGGTAGGGTTGGAGAACGGTTTGAAGGGAAGGATGTTATGGGGTGGTTAATACGTTTATGAGCGAGGGTGATTTGATTAAAGTGAAGGAGTTGTGGGAGTTCTAGCCAGTTTAGTTCTTTAAGGGAGATACAATGATGGCTGCAGTAGGAGGTTCCAGTGGCAAATCCAGCAATTTTGTTGTAACAAGCATCCAGCTTGTGTAGGTCTGCCTGTCTAAGGTTTTTATGAATGGGGGATGCATAGAGTAGGATGGAGATTAGCTGGGAATTGGCTATAAAGATTCTAGCTGCCTTGGTTAGGAATTGGCGGCTTCGATATAATGCACCAAGTTTTTTGTGAACTTTTTTATTGTGAGAGATATGTGAGTGTCAAATCTAAGTTTTTTGTCTATTTCCACACCGAGTAATTTTGTGTGTTCTGATGGAGAAATTATGATATTCTCTTTGGCGAGAATGTTGAAGTGGGGGGGGGTGGTGTTTTGGGTGGCTTTGGAAGGTTGGAACAGGAGAGGTTTTGTCTTACTTGAGTTGAGTAGGAGCTGAGCATTGGATAGCCAGCTTTCTACAGAAGAGAATGATTCCTGTGTGATTTGTTGTAGTTCTGGTAGAGTGGGGGCAGAACAGATGAGAGAAGAGTCATCTGCATACTGTATAACTTATGCTTGTGTGGTGGCAGTATGTAGGTTGTTAGCAAAAAGTGAGAATAGCAGAGGGCCAAGGATAGACCCTTGGGGAACTCCGAGAGTAACTGGGAGGCAAAGTGATAGGTTATCATCCCAGATTACTGATTGCTGGCATCTGTGTAGATAGCTGTGGAACCAGTTGCAGGCTGATTGTGAGAATGAGAGGTTGGGGAGAGTAAAGAGTTGTAGCTCATGAGATACCATGTCAAAGGGCTTTGAGAGATCTAGAAATACAGAAGTAGAGAAGAGGCCATAGTTTTTGTGATGAAGTATAGTGTTAGTGAAGGAGAACAGAGTGGAGGTAGTGCTGTGATATGGCCTGAAACCATGTTGGGTTTTGGAGAGGAGATTATTACCTAGGAGGTGGTTGGAGACCTGGATGCTGATACATTTTTCAAGTATCTTGGAGAGGGGAGAGGATAGCAATGGGGTGGTAATTGGAGAGGTCGGTAGAGGGGGTGCATTTGTGGAGGGGAATGATGTGGGATATTTTCCATATCAAGGGAACATAGCCTTCTGTTATGGAATGGTTGATTAGAATTGAAATTGGGTAGGTTAGTGTATCAGCTGCAATTTTCAAGTAGTCAGAGGGGAGGTTGTCAGCTGCAAGTTTGGTAGGTTTAAGTTTTGACAAAAGTCTTTTTATGTTGGAGGTAGGTACTGAGGTGAAGAAGAAAAGAGGAGTGGGGGTTTAGTGTTAGGAGTTGGGGGGGTTGTTGTACTGAAGTGTTTGTTTAGAGATGTTATAGTTTCAGTGAAGTGTTTGTTGAAGGATTCAGCAATACTGCTGGAGGAGGGGGGGAATGGACGGCTGGGGGGTATCAACCATCCCTGAGTGGAGGATAGTGTTAATAGTTGACCAGAATTGCTTAGGTTTGTGGTTGGTAGAGTTTAGGGTGGATTTATAGTAGAGGGATTTGTCTAATTTTATTTGCTTTTTGGCTTTATTGCACAGTTCAAGGAATGATTGCCTATCTGAGTTATTTTTTAGTTAGTCGCCAGTGCTCCCAGGCCTTATCTCTGGATTTCATTAGGGTTCTGGTGGTCTTTTTTAACCATGGGGTACACCTGGATCTGACTCTGGCATTTCTTACAGGAGCATGGGTGTTTAGGATGGAGAGGAAGGTACTGTTGAAGAAGTGGACAGCCTCATCTAGGTTGAGGTATTTTAGGGGTGACCAGTTAATTTTTTGCAGGGAGGAGATGAAGGAGTTGGGGTTGAAGTTGGACTTATTCCGTAGTTGCCTGTGGATAATGGGCTTCAGACTGTTTATGTGGTGCCGAATTAGGAAAGTGGGGGGAGGGGTCACTAAGACTGTCAGGTAAGCAGCCTGCTAGGTAAGAGTGAGGGGCTTTGTTGACTAGGATCCAGTCAAGTAAGGTATGATTGTTAGTGTTTTTGTTGATTCGGATAGGGGATTGGATGAGTTGAGTGAACCCATGGAGATTAAGGTGAATGGTTGGGAGATTGTTATTACAGGATAGCCAGTTGATGTTAAAGTTACAGAGAATGATGGTTTCCTGGGCAAGAGATAGAGTAGCCTAGCTCAAGAGATTTTCTAGGGGTGTAGTATTTTGCCCTGGTGGGAAATAGCATCCTATGTTATTGATTGTTTTGTTTGGGTTTAGTTTGAGATTGGCCTAAATGATTTCTTCATTGTTGTAGTGAGGGGCAGATGTGTTCAGGAGTTGAATAGTGAGGTGGTGTTTAAATATCAATGCTACACCACCTCCTTTTTTGGACAATCTGTCTATGTGAAGGATATTGTTTTCAGGTGGAAGTATTTCCTCACTTTTGATGTGAGATTTGAGCCAGGTTTCAGTTATGAAGAGAATATTTGGGGAATATATACTTATGCTGGCATGTAGTTCTTGGATTTTATTGCATATGCTTCTGATGTTTAGGGGCATTGTAAGTAGGTCTGTTGTTCTTTTGTTGGCTAGGAGTTGAATTGTGTGGGGCAGGTTGCTTGGACTAGGGTTGTGGTTGAGTTAGATTTGGGAGGACCAGGGTTTGGATGGATGTCTCCAGCAAGGGCTAGTTTATAGAGGTTTTGAGGATATGTTTTATGTACATAGTAAATTGCTTATGGTATCTTAGGGATATTTTATTTTTGAGTGTGTTAGATGTTTGGTAATGAAGTGTGTGTATTGGGAGGATGTTTTTGGTGGCAGGGGTTGTGTAGTTATAGCGTAAATGTTTGAGGGAGGGTGTTGAGAGAGTACAGTGGAAGTTGTTGAGGCATGTGACTGTGCAGCCTTGGTAGGATGTAATGTGAGCTAGAACTATGCAGGATAGGATTGTTATTATATTGGGTAGTAGCATGATTGTGTTGGATGTAGGGGGAGGGTTGACTAGTGGTATAGCCTAATTGGTGATAATTAGGGGTGGGGTTAAGGCTTCTTTATAGCATATTGGAGAGGTTGGAATACTAATGACTATTTGGTACATAGCCATTATGTTAATAAAACAATTAGCATAAGCATTCCCCTTGAATCTAGAGGTACCTTTTGCTGTGGTTATTTTGTAGTTGTTTTTCCATAGTGAAAGAATTTCTTAAATATAAATAATAGAACGTGGGAGGATGTAAGCAGATATTCTTGTGACACTGTGGCAGTTATATATGCCCTAAGACGTCCATGCAGATTAGTTTATATAGGACAAACAAGCAAAACATTGAAAGCTAGACTGCAGGAACATATTAGAGATGCTAAACATAAGAAGGACACCTGTATTTCTATGCATTTTTGTATTGTACGTAATAGTGATTGTACACTGTTGGAAGCTACAGCACTGCGACAAGTGTTTTTAGGTGACATAGATAGCTGTAACATTAAGGAACTCTTGGTCTTTAAGGAGATTCTCCCCTGGATTCTGCAAGCCTTGCACAGCATGCAAGATTAGTGCAGGAGCTCCAGCAGGCAATATGTCTGCCGTGAGATCCAGAAATAACCTGTAGGGGCGTGCACGAGTGCTCCTGCACTAGTCCTGTATGGACTCAGCCTCTGTATGCAAATTATCCCATTTGCAGGAGAAATCCATGCAAATGAGGTGAATTTGCGATCCAGGAAGCTGGAAACCTGCCGTGCAGGACTAGGGTAATCTGCAGAAATATACTCTGCTAGTAACAAAGTACATTTCTGCAAATTACAAAATGGAGCCATGACAGCTCCAAATAAAGGGTGGATATCATGTATAAAGCATGCCAATGGCCAAACTATGAGGCAATTGGCATGGAAAACACTTGAAAAAAAAAATCAACTTTTATTTTTTTTTTAGCCGATCTCGGCTGTTTAATCGTAGGGCAGTGGCATGCAAACAGGATCGGGGGGAAATAAGCAAATAAACTTAAAATAAGCATTCTAACCAAAATCACTATTCTGCCATTATACTCAATGGCAGGCAGAAGACAACATGGCCAGTGAATATTGGTTGCTAAGGGGGGGGAGGCTCAGTGTGGGACATGTAACTATGCATTAGCAGACAATCCTATGCAAATGAGGGGGATGATAGTGAATCCAAGATTTCCCCTGCATGCTAGTCAGCACCCAACAGTGTAAGAGCAGGAATAGCTTGGTGCAAGCCTAGGAGTTAGCTGACATCATAGTGGGGTGTGCCAGGCATACTGTAAGCAGATTGGAGCCCTGTGGCTTGGGTTTGCTCCTAGCTTAGCACAGCTAAGCAAAGGGGTGTGTCTGAGGCTGCCTAGCACTCTTTACATTGCCTAAGCAGGTGTGTGCGCACTGGCTATTAAAGGAAAAAAAAAAAGTAAACCAGGAAATAGCACCTCTGTGCACATTTGAGCACTGTGTTTGCGCGGCGTGTCCCAGGGCTTAAACAGGAAGGCAATAGGAAGGGAAAACACCAGTAGGAAGGTAATCAGGGAGAACTAGCATAGCTGGCAGGTGAAATGTATCAGAATCAGCCAATTACACAGGCAGCAGACCAGGCCAGCCCAGAACACTACTATAAACTATGCAAACACCTTTCCCTCAGCTTTTTCCCATACTCTACACCACCAGTGTATACAAGCGGGGAAGTTTTAACAAACAACAAAATGATAGGGGCTGCAATAGCTATCATACAACAACAAGTGGAAGAGGCTGAGAGTGATGAGGATATGAATGCTGTCAACCAGCCCACAGTGAGGAGACAGAGAAGAGTGTACAAACCCAGGGTAACCTACCAGGGGCTACATGAGCTGGAGATAGTGGAGTGCTATAGGGTGGACAGGGACCTCATGCAGCAAATTGTTGAGCTGTGCCGGTCACGCCTGACACACAGAACTAACAGAGGGGAGCCCATCTCAGTGGATACCAAGGTATGTGTAGGCCTAAGAATACTAGCTACAGGTACCTTCCAAAGGCCAACTGGTGTTATGATGGGGATCTCACTGGCATCAACATCCAGGGTACTCCACAAGTTCCTGGATGCTATGTCAGCACATGCCGGTGAGCACGTATATTTCCCCAACACACGTGAGGCATTGGCCAGCAATATGCAACTGTTCCACCAAATAGCAGAATATCCTGAGGTAGTGGGTGCTATAGACTGCATGCACATAGGCATCAAAGCACCACCTGGTGAGCGGGGTAGTGTCTACATCAACAACAAAGACTTCCCCTCCATCAACTGCCAGGTTGTGTGCGATGCCCAGGGCATAATAATGAATGTGTGTGCTGGCTGCCCTGGAAGCTATCACGATTCCCACATCTGGCATCTGACACAGCTGTACCACAGATTTGCCAATGGGGATATCCCTCATTGTCACCTAGTGGGGGATGCTGGTTACGCACTGGAGCCATGGCTGATGACACCCATCAGAAATGCACAAACACCCGAACAAGAACTCCATAATGAGGCACATGCACAGAGCAGAATTATAATAGAGTGTGTGTTTTGGATGCTCAAGTCATGGTTCGAGTGCCTGGACACATCCGGTGGAGCCTTGCAGTACTCACCAGCTACATGTACCCAAATTGTCATCTTATGTGCCATGCTACACAATATGATCCTGTAGAAACAGCTGCAGCAGAAACAGCACAGGGGCAGGGCCACACAGCCCCCCAACCATTGCCAAAGCCTGCACAGGCACAGAGTGATTCGGAGGAGGAACAAACTGAGCTTACCCCAGTAGGCAGAAGGAGGTGTGCCCAGTATGCCCTGGCCTTGGCAAAGAGGCAATGCATAGCACATACTCTGACACAGGAGTGACCCAGGAAATGACACCTCTCTCTGACACGCACATACAGTAAAAGGGATGCCACACATGACACTACCTGTGCTCAACCATGTGTAGGGAGTGTACTATGTGTATCCAACATAGGCAGCCCTGCAGCACTACCCTCAATACTGGGAAACCCACAAGGTAAGTCATTCAACCTACCAATTGCCAAATGGAGTAGAATGTGTTGTTACCTGCATCCATGGTATGGATGTGAGCATGCAAGGGAATCAGGTGGTTGAATGGTATACTAGCAGATAGTAGACACCTACAGTGGCACCATGAGATCTGTAACAAATACTGGTGTCACCAGAGTAGCCAGTACTACACAGAGTGACAAAACCCACTGCAGGAAATGTGCTGGGCCACATGTGTGTCCATAAGACACACACATGACAGTCAGGGAGTCTCACATACCCAACAACAGTCTCAGCCAGCAGAACAGGTGTAGACAAACACAAACAAAGGCTGTGCTATGGCCTCTGAATGATGCATATGGGTATCCTCCACCCGCAGGCCTACACAGACAGACTACAGCAGGTCAGGCAGCGAGATGTTAGTTCTGAAGGGTAGGAAGTCAGAACCTAATATGTAGGTCAATCAAAGCTAAGTCCTGTAGTACACTGATATGCCTCTAGTCAGCATGATAGGTTAGAATACAGAATGAAATGGAGTACCTGACATACCAGTACAGTCATAGCAAATGTGTACAAGTGTCAAATGTGACCCCCATCCTATGTAGAAATGTAGAAACAGTCAGGTGTGCCCCCAATCCTATGTAGAAATGTAGTAACAGTCAGATGTGCCCCGCAATCCTGTGTAGAAATGTAGAAACAGTCAAGTGTGCACCCCCAATCCTGTGAAGAAATGTAGAAATAGTCAGGTGCACCTCCCCAGTCCTGTGTAGAAATGTAGTAACAGTCAGGTGTGGCCCCCAGTCCTGTGTAGAAATGTAGAAACAGTCAGGTGTGCCCCCCCCAATCCTGTGAAGAAATGTAGAAATTTTATTTATTTTATTTATCATTTGTTGACCGGGAAAGTCCGACTAGGTTCCACAGAGCCTGTTTTCAGCGGAGGCCCCCGGGGAGAAAGATGCATGATGCATGTCTTTGGGAGGAAACTGAGTACCGTACCCACCCCCGCCACACACAGGACACACAATGCCCACTGCACACAGGCACCCCCCAGGCACCCCAGGCGGGGAGAACCTCTTGCTGTGAGGTGACAATGTTAACCACTGCACCACTGTGCCACCCCTAGAAATAGTCAGGTGTGCCCCCCAATCCTGTGTAGACATGTAGAAACAGTCAGGTGTGCCACCCCCCCCACAATCCTATGTAGAAATGTAGTAACAATCAGGTGTGCCCCCCCTCCTATGTAGACATGTAGAAACAGTCAGGTATGCCCCTACCCCCAATCCAGCATAGAAATGTAGTAATAGTCAGGTGTGCTCCCTCCCAACCACTGTGTAGAAATGTAGAAACAGACAGCTGTGCCCCCTCCCCCAATCCTGCATAGAAATGTAGTAACAGTCAGGTGTGCCCCCCACCCACAATCCTGTGTAGGAATGTAGAAACAGTCAGGTGTGCTCCCTCCAACCTTACACAGAAATGTAGTAACAGTCAGGTGTGCCCCCCAAACTTATTTAGAAATGTAGTAATGGCCTGGTGTGCCCCCCAGTCTGATGTACACATGTTGTAACAGTCAGGTGTGCCACCCACAACCCTATGTAGAAATATAGTAACATGTATGTGTAGGTATAATACCAGGGGAGCACAGATGCACAGAGGTGGCCATGGTAGCAGGATAGGTTGTAGCATCTGCACAATATGCAGGTATGTGTTTGTTAAGTTGGTGTGTGTTTCATTTTGTGTGAGAGTGGTCAGTATGTATGCATGTTGAGATAAGACCCGGTGGCCATTGCCCATTACTGCTGATGACAAGGACAAGTCCTCACAACTGCAGTGCCAAAGACAATGCCCACCAGTATAACACATGCTAGAAGTAAGCCATTGTAAATGTATGGTTGTAATATGTGTTACCATCTGAAACACTGACATGGTATGGCTGTTGGGCTAGATATACAAGCAGTACACAGGGGAAAGTATCCCAGACATACAGTATATATTGTGTCACTGTGAAATGGCGACACTCTTGGAATTGTACATATAGGTATGCATCACATTATCTGGTCTTGTAGTAGGGGGTACCTGTGTTGTCTGCCCAAACACTTGCAGATAACAAAGGAGGTAGTACTGATAAATTGGGAAACAGCTGATGTACCTGCACATGCCAGCATAACTGGAATGCCCAAAGCATATTTTTGTGTCAGATGCAAGTAGTGTCCATAGCACACATGCACCAAGCTTATGCAAACACCAACCACAGGTACCTCTCTGGTCGTATCCCTGCTGTGGGGAATGGGTACAATATGACCCCACCTGTATATGGCAATAGCAAAAGAATGCAGCATGCAGTGCAGGTGTCCCATGCAGGTGTGTCGCTAGCTGTAGGTAGCACCCTGTCAACATCCACACCACCTGATCAAGACTGATAGAAGGTATTGGCATGACCACCTAGCACACCCACCCTGTCACCCCAGGGGAATATACTGTATGGTGGTCTGAGGCTGTAGGACTAACAGAATGCAATGGCCTGCCACATCTGGCCCGCATCAACACCTAATGGCCCACAGGCCTCTGCCAAGGGCCTGTGTCTCACACGCACTGCCAATTCATGTTATGTCATGGACACCCAAATAACAACACAACACACTCCACATAAGCCATATGCAAGGCCATGTGGACAAACCACACTAACATGTCAACCATGTTCCACTGCATGAACTGTGGACCAACACATAGCTGTGATGGGGTGATAACCTTAGGGAAAGTATCACAGAATGTATGCATAATGTATAGAAGAGGACAGAATAACAGAGGGGGGTTGGGAGCGTGGGCAGCATGGAATGTGCAAGGTCCGACACAAAGCTGTGTGCACACACTATCCCTGGCTGCAATCACATAAATGGGTGGCTACATACCTGCCCATACACCACAATAGGGGTAATGTCCTGACTCATGGCCCCTGCCTCTGGGTAACCTATGCAAATCTGTACAGCTGTGAGGTATTGCCACATCAATATAAGGCCATATTGTCATACTGATGGATGTACAAGTATGGAATCCTCTGTCAGCACTGTGCCAAGGTGCTGAACCAGATACATAGACCCAGCAAGTGTCTACAGCTCCCCTTCCAGAATGTCATAACTTACCATAAATATGTAGGCATCTGCCCACAATACTGCACACAGATGCAGTCACCCTTGTCCCCCAAGAAATCGCTGTGAGCAGGAATGTCCACCTGAAAGTACATGAGGACAGAAAACATTACAGTGTATAACAGTACACATGTCTGAATATCTCTGCTAACAGCAGTACCATGTAGCTGAAGCAGCACAAACACAATCAACTACAGTACATACGATCCCCTGCACACTTTGTTCCCATATTGCCAAATGATCAACGGATACCCTGCAGAAACAGTTTGCTACCTGTAGGTGTACAACACAAAGGTCTGCACTGGAGTACAAACTACCTGGAATTGATCCACACATTCAGTACAGAAGGGCATACTGGGCATGCTCACACACCTAGAGAAATGAAGGCAATGTCAGACAACAACATACTGAAAGGTCATACAGGGCATGCTCACACACTTAAACAAATGAAGCCCATGTCTGCAAACAACAGTGGACCATACATACCAGGCAGTTGCAGATGTTAGTGCAGACACTACTCAGTATGCACCAGTCATGCTTTTCACACACAGTGGATAGGAATACAGACATATATGTAAGGACAACACACTATAATAAGCCAAAGGTAGACATACATAGATGTGTGGAAGAGAGTGACTGTGACAAGGAGCCATCCATTATGAGGCCTGTCCCACCCAGCACACAGCCAAATGGCTACAACCACATGAGGTCTAAATGTCACTCACTGTAGACATTAGCCACCAGTATCCATCAGCATTGCAGACTATGTGGTGCACGTGTTAGCTGTGCAACATGACTGTACAAGGAAGTAGCCATCTAGCAGCTATATACATGTACCTGTGGAATATAACCCTGCATGTGCCTGCATGTGGTATATCAACCTCTAGATGAATGGGTTATGGCCCATGTACACACACTGCCCTCCCCATAGCCCTACTGTGACAAGTCTGCTGAGGTCATCTACTTTGAAATACCTTTTGGAAAATTGTAGCCCAGTAATCTCCATGGTGCAGCCTATAGCTGTGCACTGCTGTAGTGTGATAAACTAGCTAGGTAGGAGTTCTAATCTCAGACATGGGGAAATGAGTGTGTGGGTGTGTGTGTGTGTGTGTGTGTGTGTGTGTGTGTGTGTGTGTGTGTGTGTGTGTGTGTGTCTGTAAAGAGCAATGCTTTTTAGACTAGTCAAACTCACTACAATTCAAATGCCCTACTTTGGCAAGGCTGCTGATGTCATTCACTGTGAAATACACCTTTCAGAAAGCTGTAGCCCAGTAACCTCCATGGGGCATACTATAATTGCGTACTGATGTAGTGTGATAAACTAGTTAGGTAGGAGTTCTAATCCCAGGCATGGCAGCTGTGTGTGTGTGTGTGTGTGTGTGTGTGTGTGTGTGTGTGTGTGTGTGTGTGTGTGTGTGTGTGTGTGTGTGTGTGTATGTATGTGTGTGTGTGTGTGTGTGTGTGTGTGTGTCTCTGTCTGCGTAGAGAGCAATGCTTTTTAGGCTACTCATGCTCACTACAAATCCAATGTCCTACTTTGGAAATCCTGTTGATGTCATTTACTGTGAAATACACCTTTCGGGAAGAAGTACCCCAGCAATCCCCATGGTGCATCCTATAACAGCATAATGCTGTAGTATGATATAGAACTCTGGTAGGGGTTCTATTCCCACACATGGCAGTTGTGGATATTTTTGTGTGTGTTCCTATGTCTCTGTAGGGAGCAATGCATTTTAGGCTAGTCACACTCACTACAATTCAAATGCCCTTCTTTGGCAATCCTGCTGATGTCATTCACTGTGAAATACACCTTTGAGGAAGGAGTACTCCAGTAATGTCCGTGGCATGTCCTATAACTGCATAGTGCTGTAGTGTAATAAACTAATTAGGTAGGAGTTCTAATCCCAGACATGACAGGTATGTGTGTGTCTGTGTTTGTCATTCATATTTTGTGTGGTTGTGAGTGTGTAACAACTGGACTCAATGTGGAGTGGGTTTTGCATATTTCTTATATGGTGGCCCTAGTATATATCACAATGTCCACAGTACAGGGATAACAGATGTGAAATAGGTGAGAGGCTGGGATGCAAATCCATACCCCTACATGTGACATCAAGGCCAGGTGAACAAAGTTAGCATCCCTTGTATTACCCAGAGAACACTCTCAACCCATGTCTCAAACACACACACACTTTCCAAGGCAACAGCCACGGTGTCGGTAGTACCCTGTATATTGCCCACTGATAGTAATCATGGTGTGATTGCAGTGGGCTACAGAGGGCATGGCACCCTGTCCATCAGTCCAATAGGCACATACATGCAGACGGTGAACTTTCCCTATGTTCCCCACTGGACACCTGCAACACCTGTGGTGCCATCAAATGTGACCCACAAAAGACATACCATGCCTGAAAAATATGCCCTGTATGGACAGATGCCACTGACACCAGGGAATACCTGTATCATGCTATCAATATAGGTGGAGGGACAACCTGCTGTTCATTAACAGTTCCCGCCACATGAGGCCAGGACTGGCACATCTGATGATAACAATCTGTGCATACAACATGGGCCAGACACCCCAGGTACGGTTCCACATGTCACTGTACATGCATGTGGGAGGTGTGCACATCCCAGACACCATCCATGTCATGGACTAAGGAACACATACATAGCAAGCAATGTACAGCAGTGGTCATATGCAATAGTTACCCAGGTGACTGGATGGTAAATACAGTACCAACCTGTGTGGGCAAATCCAGACACTACACCCCTGAGCCACACTGCAGACCATTGTCAAGTAGCCTGATGCCAAGATATACCCATCACCTAGCCTTGTATAGCTGTCTGGCACAGTCAACCACTACACACCCATGAAGCAATGCACCCATGCATGTCAGTACTGGCACCCAGTGTCTGCGTGTGTGTTGTATGATGCCTATGACCACATTCACACTCACTACAACCCCCAATGGCATACTGAAGCATGCTGTCTGATGTCAGACACCTCCAAATACCCTTTGCTCATATAACCTCTGTATGACCCCTGTGATGCATGTAATACCTGCACAGTACTGTGTTGTGGCAACCTAATTAGTGATGAGTTGTATTCCTAGCCCTGCCAAGTGTGTCAATGTGTGTGTGTCCCTGTGAGAGTGTGGCTGTGTTGACCATGACACCTGTTCATGCAGCCAGGCATGTGTACTACACCTACCGTATAGCTACAATATCACTGTTGTGGATGTCACTCACCATCATATATATGTTTGGAGGGCTCCTCAACATGTAACCTATGTGGCACATCCAATAACTGCATAGACATGTCATCCCACTACATAGTCATCAGGGGTTTGATACCCTGTACTGGTAGATGTGTGACACAAACATGCTTAAGCTTTACTCTCCCACCCCTCCCTGACTTATCTTTGCCTCTGCCTGCCTCTCTCACTCTCTCTCTGGTGGATGTGGAGACTTACACCTGCTTTGCTTAGGCAGCAACATGTGTATTGTAAGTAATGCTCATGATCAGCTGATGGCCTCTGCACGAATTGCAGCCCTCCTCCAGCTGATTGTATGTGGTACAGCTGTGGTAACATTCCCATAGGCAATTGCATGGAAACACACTCCAATATCTAGGAAAATCATGTTGGTGTTGGGCCTTTCATTCACTGTGAGCAGGAACTAGATCTGTTGTTTGGCAAACAGCATCACAGATGGATTGGGGATTTACCTCTAACAACATACACTGTGGAAACAGGCCAACACACAGGAGGGGGATATGCCTGACTTGACTACAGACTGTAAGTGCTGCTATACTGCAATTGGAGTAATGTTAGTTTAACAGGGTGTGTGTGGATATTGCTGTCCTACATGTTTTAATACCTGTCATGTCAGTGCTATGTTTATGAGGAAACCCCCATCTGTAGGGTCATCTGCAGACTGGACAGTGTGTGGTGCCTTTTGTTTCTTGTGTTACCCACAGAGCACCTATCTGTGAACTGCAGAAGGTAGTGTGAGGATTGCAGTCTGTAGATGGTGACAGCCATGAGAGTTACTAACTTCATATCCCCTCACAGGACATATGTTGCAACAAACCCTGCTACAACAGTAAATGTATGAGGTTATCACAGCAACATGTCAATATTGGCCCTGTGTTTGTGCCTCCAGCCACAACTCTGTCAACCTTTGTACATATGTCATGCAGTAAGAGGCGCATATGTGCTGTACACCATATTTATTGACATCATATCTGATAACAAGCCAGTGAGACTGCTACACATGTTATGTACAGTAGGGGTTATATTTGATGATATAACCTGGACATTCTGTGGTTGTGTGTACAGTACTGAGGTCTGTGTATTTATGGTGATTGTCGACAGTGTATGCATTGTTAATATGTACCTTGGCCTGAGTGCAGACTGTGGTAGATGTCATTGTTCTTGGTCCTGTTCTATCTGATGTTACATGCTGCTCCACTGTATGTTACCCTATCGGCTTACATGTTTGTAGGGCCAAACACACACATGTCCCATACCACAGTCAGTCAAATAACCAAACTGTGTAGCAGCCCTCTATATGTAGGGTTGTTGTGTAAGTGGCACATATGAGGATGGTGCTGAACAGATAGTCCATATACTGTACTACGCTAGCTTACCATATGTGGCTGTGGCTGTGTTCACATTGGTTGTGGTTATGCACTTTCACACAGGTGTCTGTTACTCTGCTGTGCCATGCCTGTAGAGACTGCTATATATGCAGGTGCATGTGTATTCCCCCATAGGAAATGTAGGCGAGTGTTGAGCCAATCTGCCTGTAGCCTACACAGTGCTTTGTTACATGCCTAGCAGCTTAGTGTACTTACCCAGTGAGATGTCATGTCCAGATACTTGCCAGATGTACTGTTGCTGGGCCACTGTAACAGTCATGTATGTCAGACAAAGCAGTGGGATGCTGTACAGATGTATGTCAATAACTAATGGGTACTAGTGCTTACCCAGGCAAGAACAGAGTGCTAAATGTAGTACTGACAACAGGCACACCTGCAGGCATAGCTGGACACTGAGGCCTCCCTGTTGTATCCCTGGTGTGTGAGCTGTGTTACAGTATATAACTCCTACTGGATAATGATCTGACATGTGGAATGTAACTGTAGACTACCATCTGTACAGCACATTAGTGAGGGCTTCTGACCATGTAGTCATGGCATACATATTGTTGTCAAATGTCTATCTGTCAACACACTCATCCTACTGCACAGCTACTTGCCAAACTGATGACTGTCAGTCTCTGTACAGATATGTAGATGGCAGGTATCCAGCTGGGATATGTACAGGCTACTTAAGCTTGATTGACACTGACATGTGTGCCCAGCTGTGTAAGAACTGGCCCATATAGGAGATGTCACCCTGTACGCATCACATGCCATGGGTACCTCCACTACACTACCACAGTCAACAGAACATGCTTGGGTAGAGGTCTCCATCACAGACACTAACTATGTGTTGTAATGCATGTTGCATACATGTCAACCTAATCACCTCAGTGGTCATGTGCAGGAGGCACCAGGAGGATTGGCTGATGCATGTCATTCTTACCCTGAGGGTCACCACAGTAGTGTCTGTCAATAGATTGCCTGCTTCCACCTGGCAGGTGGCTGGATACCACTGTACACACAACCCCTACACAACCCATCTCCCCTTGGACAATAGCTAGGTACACAGCTACAACCACCTGCAGTGATGCACCCCTGTACTGACACATGTGTGTGTCTGCATGACTGAGTATAGCAGTGTCTGTGTGTTAGCACACCTGTACTTGAGAATTCCATGAGGGCCTTCACAACCAATGCAACATCCATTGCCATAGTTAGTTATGGCTACTGCTGTATGGGACATTACATGTACCCTGTTATGCTGTTGCCCTGTTACACTCCTCCCCATACCGGCTACATGAGGCTTACAGTGTCAGCACAACAATGTTTTACAAATGGGTTGATAGGCATGGGATACCCATTGTGCTCTGGCATGTGTGTGTAGTTGTGCATGTCCATATATCTGTAGGGTACAGCATTCCAAGGCCACATACTCCTATTACAATACCCATTGCCACACAGTAGTACAGATAGTGTTGTTGCTGCCCATAGGTGGGGCATGACAATGCAACACCCTACTATGCGTGTGGCATGTGCATTAGATGCATATCCCTGTAGTACCACTGCTGGGCTATACTATGGGTTGTATTGCAGTTGTGGCCAATGTGTGATGGTGGGTATGGCAGAGTGTCATCATGGGGTTCAGGGAGTACAATATCCACTGGGGGATGTGGGTGCTGTGTGCATGGTCAATACACCAAGGTACACTTGGTATATGTCCCATGTATCATGTTATGGTTACCACTGTCACCATCAACTATACAGGTAACTGATACCACAATCTAAGCCAGTTATGCATGTACTGTGTGCAGCCAACCTGTAACACACTGGACACATGGTCACATTAGTTAGCAGCGATAAGCCCTGGTATCTTGGATGTGTGTCTGTCTGTTATGTGTCTGTTAATGTGTATTTGAAGGTATGTCACACTATGTATTGTCCATATACACCCATTACATCCCCCATTAGCATACTGTACATGTCTGGGGATGTTCTGCATGTAACATGTAACCTGGGACATACCTCACCCTAAATGCTGTGTGTTGTGTGCAATGTAAGCCACACACTTCACTATTACTACATAGCTAGGTAGGGGTCTAGTCCTAGTGTTGCCAAGTAACAGTGTGCATGTATGTGGATGGGTCTACATCAGGTTGTAGGGTATACATGCCTCAGTGGATCACCTGTCCATGTGGCACAGGCAATAACCATTTTAGTAACCTGTGACATGTGTTCAACTGTACCCCAGATATGTCACAGCCATGGTGTTACCACAGTGCCATACCCGTTGTGGAATATGACTGCAGACCATCCATGTGCTGACACATGTATACCTGCAACAAAAATGGATAACATTATAGGGACCACAATCAACCAATGTTACTAACAGCTATAATGCATCATTGCTGGATGACTACACTACTTGCCATAGGTTCATACTAGGCTATCTGCCCTAGGGTATTTATAAGCTTAGCCAGAGTGTGTTTGGCTTTCGCCACCCATTTTAAATGAATTTTGCTAAGCCCTTTTTCGAGGTTAGTATACTGTGCCTCTGTCTAACAGTGACACAGAAGTGATACCCAGGGTAAACCTACTATCTCCCATCCACTCATCAAGATTCCTCTTGAAGAAAGTCAATGAGGGACCCTGCCTAACCTGGACTGGGATTTTATTCCAGAGTGAAGGGAGCCTCTGCATTATACTTTACTCCTTACAACATGTTACACTGCAGTACTGTGGTACACTGTAGTACAGTCACCGTGTGCATCAGAACCATATTAACCTGTCCCTGCATCGATGGTATGGATGACAGGGATGTGGCACAGGTATCATCATCTGCACAGGGTGTGATATTGGTTTGTCTGAGTATGGGCCACACATTTAACACCATGTGTGTGGGTGAGGGGTGTACTGCAGTGAGCTGGGCATGTTGCTGTGGTGTGTGTAGGTATGGGGTTGCCCTAGGTGAGTTTGTATAGTCTGTGGGTATGCATGCACATAGTTCTGCCATGTGGCTGCCCTACACAGGTGTTTATGGACAGCTGCAGACCATATCTGGTAGGGTGTGCAGTTCACTGTCTCCAGCCATGGACACATGGACTGTGCCTGCCAGGGGTTCCATGGGCATGTCCAGGTACAGGCCTCGATGTGCTACTCTCACCTGCTGATGACAAATGTCCATTTGTACCACACCCCTCCTGGGACTGGCCAGGACCACGTACACATGGCCTGCTGTAGTGTGGTGTGGACAAACCCCCCCCCGCACTCCAGGGGTTGGTACTGCCACTACAGGAGCCCCTTGGTGTCCTAGCACATACATGTTGACTGCCAGCTGTTGGCATTGCTGGCCTACGTCCACTCAGCTGTCGCCACACTCCCACCACACATTCAAGCACGGACAGAACATGTTCTATGAGGGCCATCATCTCACCAGACCATCTATCCATGAACTCAGTTAACGCACAGATGGCACCAGCCAGTTCACAGGCGTTGTCACTTGCAGATGTGAGAGCAGCCCTCTGCAGCCTCAGGCCCTGTCTTGTGTAACATTCTATACATGACTCCACCTCCATGACAGCCTGAAACATGCACCTGCTGGTACCAGCTATGCTGCCTCTGCCAGGGGCATGATGTCCAGTGACCCTACCACGAGCACTCTGGGACATTTGACTATGTGGTGCCTTGCCGGACATCCAGCTATGCCTGCTGTGACTGGACACAGTAGGCATGGTTGCCACACTTTCCTGTGCACTGCCACCAAATGCCAGCTGTCCCTCCCCTATGACCACTGATGATGGGGTTTGTATAGGCACTGAAATTATGTGCGGGGTTGGGGTGGCTAAAAGGGGGATGTCAAATGTTGGTGCAGTGTCGGTCCCTGACAACCCCACCTGTGCCTCAACAGTACTATCATCATCTTTGGCATCTGTATGGACACCAACATCAGACTGCATGCAGGAGGGACCCTGTCCCACATCACCACCTGTGGGGGAAAACCATAAATGCACTTTAAAACCTGTACAGCATCGCCTAAGAGTACCCCCCTACAAACACACACACACACAGACACACACACACACACACACACACACACACACACACACACACACACACACACACACACACACGCACACACACGCACACACGCGTGCATGCACACACACACACACACACACCTCCGTAATCCCTACCTGTCCATGGCTTTACAGACAGTCCCATGTATACGTCCATGTGGTTCCCTATCCTGCATCACACTTGTTAACATACACACACTGATGCCACTCATTAACATATCACTCCTCTAAATGCCTACACAAATGGTCACAACACAAGATCTGTTACTACATTACCTGCCTGGCCTGTGTGTAGTGGTTTTACATGGCCTCACTGCTGTCATTCAGTATGCCACCTGTATACATCCGGGCATCATGATCATGGCCCCTATATGTGTTGGCTACTATGTTCTATCCATAATATTACTCACTGGAGTGTCATGTGCATGTAATGCTCCGTATATGCCAGATATGCTGCTCATTCAGCCTGTCATGTGACAACTGTAATATTGGATACACTCCCTAGTGTTGACTAGTACTTCCCCAATGCATCTGTACTGCTGCATATGTGGGTTGTAGATGACCTCTCTGCTGAATGTGATATTAAGGATGTACCTGGTGTCTACCTTCCCTCTTGATGCCTGTTCCATGCTACAGACCATATTATACTATCAGCTGTCCTGTGATTACACACATAACAAGTATTCCTGGTGTGTAATGTGGCAGTCCATGTACATGTACTGCATGATCACAGAGGGAGGTGCTGCTGTATGAATACCCCACAATCATACATGTGCATACATGGCCAGCCACACTAACACACACACATGCACACAAGCATCCTGCATGCATCAACCTCCTTTCACGTTACTAGAGTGACCCTACAGACAAACTAACTACCCACCGGGGTGCACACACACACACACACACACACACACACACACACACACACACACACACACACACACACACACACACACACAGGTGAGGTTGTACAATGATAGTACAAACAATCCTCCTATTAACCCTCTGTCAACATGCATGACATATGGTACCCAGCAGCATGCAGTGCATCTATAGTCAATCCATGCTGGCAACAGTATACATGTGTGTAATGCATGTGCTGTGTCACTAGGTGAAGCCCCTTTCCCTGGATACCACTGCGCCCATGAATACGGTATTTCTGTGCACCTGTTCCACACCCTGCCATGTACTGTGCACCACACCTCACAGGTGTACCGCCCATTTCTGAATGTGTACTACTGTGTCGGTTATGTCAGCTTTAATGCTCACAGCCCGTATGTTTTCCAGCAACACATACCTGGTATGATATATGGACAGATGTTATTTGTGAATGCCTGATGTCTGATGCACAGCTCTCAACATCAGTGGATTATGTATGACCAATCCAATACTCTTACACTGACAACCATCAGAGCATACCTTGGCTATGGAGGTTGTACACATCTTTATTCATATGACGCACCCATCCTTGATCTGCCATGGGACCACATCACTGCATATCTTAGCAGTACATGAGCCTGATATGTGACATATGTCCTGTGCTTTAACATGCAGTGTCTACAGAATGTGTTAGGTGTGCGGATGCTGACCATGATGCATACACACCGTGTGGGCATATGTGTGCACACCCTTAACATGATGGTTTGTCGCACCTCTTGTTGTGTGTACTCCAGCAGTCACTACTCCTGGCAGGGGTATACCAGCATGGGCCATCTGCATTTGCCAGTGTATGTTCAGTCTGCCCTACACATGTCCCCCTATTCTGCATTATTGCAAGGTATACTCATGTGCACTTCCCTTGGTGTTCACACACTGCCATCACTATTGCTGTGGGGGTAGGGTTATGGCTACCACAGGTCCTGAACCTGACTATGTGCAGATACAGCCATTCCTAGCATCCTTAGGATCACTGCTGCAGTGCACTGGTATGTCATGCTGACACCCCCCATCCTTCAGCCTTTTTGCAGATGCATGACAAGTAAGCCCTACACATGTGTGTCACTTTGCAGTGTCCCATACACTGAACACCACATGTTACAGCCTAGTCCCACCTGATAAAGTGGACCACTGTAATGCCTTTTGCCATAGCGTATCTCTGCAGCAGTTGCCATTGTCCTACAGGTATATACAATGGTGTTGCACTGTATATGGGTGTTGCTCCAAGCATGTCCCTACTGTAGGCCATGTCTCCCACCATTATACTACTCCCTGTGAACACATTCTGCAATGACATGATGTTAGTTATCATGCAGGTGTCTGACATACCCTTCCAATACCCCATCATGGTCACCCCTGTAATGCTGTGCATTTCACAGCAACAATACGTGCACATGCACAACATGAATTCTGGGTACGTGTGTTAGATGTGTGCATGGCATATACCATAGCCATTATATGCCTGGTGTATTGGCAAGCATCTACATAAACCATACTCACCAGCTACAGGCTGCTGCCTTGGTGGTATCTTGGAGGGACCTACATAAGAGGGTGAGAGATGCATAGTCAGTGGCCACAACTGTGGCAGTGTTATGGGGTGGGTGAAGTATTACAATACATCAACAGTACATTTCCACAATACTACCACATATGGACATCTGTTTATCACTACTATGCAGCAACAAAAATATATCTATGACATGTCAGATATGCATGATCTACCTGTACCGATGTGGATTTATACAGAACAGTGGTCTACGGATGTGCCCTGTGGCCTTCCTGCATGCTCCTCAGCCGGTGTGTGGGTGACACCCACCTTCACAAACGTGTCTGGCAGTTGGTGTGTGTCCGGATGGGCTGGTGCCACGAGGCTGGCCAGGAGCTCCTCCACACATGTCAGGGGGAGATGGATGGCATGCCCCCCCTTGTGGCAAGGTGATCCCCCCTGGACTGCAGCAGCACGCTGACGGGCATTGTGAAGCAGGTCAGAACAATGATGCCGGACCTGCTCATAACTGCGGTTGTGCAGTCCAACATCATTGACCCTGTGGACTAGGTCGTTCCACAGGGCGGTCTGCTCCTGCTGCTTATGGGTGGCCCGGCCAAACAGGACAGGGTAGTGCTGGAATAAATAGGTTAGCACTACCTCATTTTCAGCAGTTGAATACTATGGGAGCCATGCATATGACATCTTGCCTGAAAGACATAAATATGGAAACAGGTCTGAGCAATTCATACAGAAAGGTTACCACAGTTCTTAGTACACATCTCTGTCACCCCTCCACCATATCAGTGACAACAAACTGTACACACAACTCATTAGGTATGGATACAGCTTAGCTACCAGTGGGACAGATATTGTATTGTACCACACTTTGTGCTATGTGTTTGTAGCCATGTTCACTGTGTGGACACTATCATTGCTGGCCTGTTACAGACTATTCACCTGTGTGCCATTGTCAGGGCCACTATGGTTCCATATAGGCCTGTGGTATGGCTGCTTTGTGATTGCTGCACATCTGACATTCTGTATTATTGGAGATATCTATGCATGCTGCTGGACATGTTCTGGGATTGTGTAGACTATTACTACCAACATATGTTCTATAACAGTAACACAATAGCATGTATATGTACTATTGCCCAGCAGAATCACCTCTCCAAACCCATCTGCCCATCTTACCTGGCCACATCACATGTGTGTCCCACCCTGGAGCCTCTTCATGTACTGGTCCAGCAATACCATCAGGTGGAACCAACTCAGGGGATGTTGTTCCTCCCCTGGGGGCACACACAGACATGTTCCTGTCCCCTGAGGTCAGGTCCAGGGTCTGTTCCATAACGGGCTCCACATACACATGTGAGATGTGCTACATCACTCTGAGGCACCCAGTACACATTCACAGGGCTGACATACTCCTCCTGCTCAGCCTCCAGGCCAGGCACCTTTAGGATGTGGAGTGCTGTTGGGAGTAGCAGTGGGTGGGAGGCTTGTTCCCATTGTGTCCATATTGGGGCCCATGAGGCGTCCACATCACAGACCACACATACCATCCAGGGTGTTTAACCACCACATGTATCACATATCACCCCTGTAGACTGTTCTCTATATCTACCAGCCCTGACCACCTCCACAACTATACCTGCCATACTTCCCCATATCCCCATTCCATACTTCAAAGACAAGGGCAATGTGGTCCCAACAAGGGGTTCACATGTGACATACCCATCCATGTTGTACACACTGACAGCTGTAGATATCTGTGTGCATTATTATGTGTGCTGTTTCCTTGCACATAGCATGCAGCACCGTGGTAGTAATATAGGGGACATGTATTTGCATACATATATGTTTGTGTGTGTGTTTGTATATATGTAGACATGTGCATATAGGTATATACCTATATATGTGTAGATTTATGTGATGTATGTATGTGCTCATATATATGTCTACACATGGGTATCTGTATATTTGTGGACATACATGTATATATATATATATATATATATATATATATATATATATATATATATATATATATATATATATATGTGTGTGTGTATATATATATATATATATATATATATATATATATATATATATATATATATACATATATATATATGTATATGTATATATATATATATATATATATATATATATCTCGACTAGCATATGTCCGAATCACAAAACATCGAATACACATACACGAAAGCGCTTAACATTGAAAAGCGCTTCCGTGTATGTGCAGTTCAAAAATAAAAAAAAATCTATGTTTCTGAAGGGGAGCTTCACCCCCGTGTGCCCCCCAATCCTCCCCTACTTTATTATTCTCACTCCGAGATTGCACTACATGGGGAAAAGGGAATTTTCCCTTACCCGCACTGTAGTCCTATCTATGAAACAGGCACACATACACGGAAGTGCTTGTTGATGTTAAGTGCTTTCGTGTATGTGTGCTCGATGTTTTGTGATTCGGACATATGCTAGTCAAGCATGTGTCTGGATCCCATATATATATATATATATATATATATATATATATATATATGTACACATATGCATACCTATATGTGGGGTACATTCAGACATCAGGTACACAATCTCACAACGCCTTCCTGCACAGTTGCACTGTTCTGCCTTGCTACAACACAGACAGGTGCCACATATGGACACAGCCTGACATTAGAGGGGTATATGTAGGGCCAGATTGCAGGTAACCCTATTACACACCTATGGCATTCCTGCATGCTACAATACAGGTTAACCTGAGTATCCTGCAAGGGTGGGCTGTGGATCCCACTTGTCCATCATAATGGCATTACTTCCACCACAAGCTATTGGCCATGTAATATCCATACTTTCCATTACACAACACACACTATGCTGGCTTACATCTTGTCAGTCAGTGATGCTCTGCACAGTTGACAGGTATGGCCCATTACCCACAGGGACAGACTCTATTGTCCTTAGCAGTTGTTCAGCTGAATATCATTACAACAACACATGATGGCACATATAAAGCATTCCACATCATCTATCTCATTATTATGAACCAAGTACTACATTCAGTTACATGCATATATACTTCACATACCTGTTGTGGGAATGATGTCTGTTCTGGATAGTTTGCTGGATGTATTTCTTTTTTTTTTTTGCTTTGCCTTTGGCTTTCTCTCTCTCTCTCACTCTCTCTCTCTATCTCTCTCAGTCTCTCTCCAGTAAATGGAATGAGCTGCTTTGAATAGATTGCAGCATGGATTTTGTAGGTGATGCACATGATCAGGTGATGGCCTCTGCACCAATCAGTGTCCTCCACTTGCTACCTGCATGCAGCATGCTGTGTAGTACTTCCAATTACCACTGTCATGGCAACCACCTACTATAAATCCCTAAATCATGTGGGCGTGGTCCCTTTACCTTTCCTGTATGATGGACATCCTTCCTGTGTGTGGGCATTAGTGTTACAGACAACAAGTAGCAATACCTCTTACAGGGGAACCTGTACACTTAGGCCAGCTACATATTTGTAGGTGGTTCCAGAACTACAGACAGAGTGAGTAGAGTTGTTGTATGCATTATATAGCACTGGTGTTACAGGGTTTGTGTATACATATTAATTTAACTTGGAATGCAGTCTATCTGTATAGCTCTCAACTGTGGGCCTATCCTCTTGATGGCCAGAGGTGTACCTGTTACATTTTGTCTGCCCACCACACAGGTCTTGTGTCAGATATATCACTGGCAGTGTGTGTGTTGAGTGCTATCAGTACATGGCTACACCCATTACTGTTTCTAACTTCATATTCCTGACTAAGGATATGTTGCAGACTATCCTGTAACACCAGCGACTTGCTTAGTGTATGACAACAGTTTTACACATATGGGCCTGTGTTCCAGCCTCTGTCCCCCACCTACATACTAGACTTTTCACATATGACATGCTGTCAGGGGTTATTCAGTAGTGGGCTGTGAGTAGGTCATGCTGACATTCCTGCCATCAGTCCACTGCTGTTGTGTCCCCCACATACACTGTGGGGTTGAGGCCATATATGTGTGGGCTTCACCTACACAATACATGTGTGCCCTTATGCACTCCAGAGGCCAGTGTATGTAACAGTGGTATATGGCTCTGTATTATTGAGTCTGGGGGGGATGCACCATAACTATCCTAGGCTGTTACAACATGTGGGCGTATCAGGGGTAAGCTGTCTTAAGGTATCTGGATGTACATTATCATACAGTCCACCGTGGGTAAATGCAGGCCTACTGCCTCCTGCCTCCTGCCATACAGACTGTTCTGTTTGTCAGTGTGCTTGTGATGGTGTCAGTCATGCCTTGTTATGTAACAGTTACATCCCATTCTGTCAACTGAGGTCTATACCCCTAGGGATTGTGTACAGAGTGTAGATAGAGGCTGCTGGACTATACATCTGCATTACTTACTGTTGATTGTTTGGTATGCTGTGGCACAGTCTGTCTTTAATATTGTACTACCTGAAGGCCTCAGCCTGGACAGCAACATATGTCAACCTTGCCAGACTACTGTATTAGTATAACTGTTTCACAGTTGCATTACTCTGTTTATATGGATGTCAGTGTCTAAACAGCAATATGACATGACATACACAACTGTAATAGTACACAAATAAAGCTTTTCCATGTATGCAAACCTATGTGTGGTGTTATATCTTTTGACCTCTCTGTGGGTATATGTTGCAGGCAATGATTGTCATTTGTATGTGTGGCTCATACAGTGTCCAGTTGGTAAGGTGGTAACTGTAGGCATGGTGGCTGTTCCATATTGTGTGCACCTTCTACATATGTATCTTCCTGTACATATATCTGCGTGTGTATATGCAGTTATATGTATATATATATATATATATATATGTATATATATATATATATATATATATATATATATATATATATATATATATATATATATATGTATATATATATATATATATATATATATATATATATATATGTATATGTGTGTGTATTTCTGTATCTGAATATATGTGTCTGTGTATATGTATCCTAGGGATGTTGATTGCTTCCACATTGTACATTCCCTATAGGAGCCAGACTGAACTGCATGATATGTTATTGATACCACCTTGACATCATACAGGTGGGATGGAGTACTGTTAACTTCTTGTGCCCATGTTGTTTCTGGTCCTGGTTATGGGATCTGCAACAGTTGGTTGGGTATTGCAGGGCAGACGTGTGTGGCTGTGGGGGGGTACCTATTCGTACAAGACGTATATTGTTTGGGGCCTCTCAACTCCATTAATGGTGCATGTGGACATATATGTTTTTGCTATGTTCTCATTTTTATCTACAGATGTATGTCTGTATAGATATATATATATATATATATATATATATATATATATATATATATATATATAAACATATAGATATAGACATATGTATCTATAGATGTATGCATATGTATGTATATATGTTTATATTCATATGTATATATTTATATATATATATATATATATATATATATATATATATTTATATCTACATTTATAGATATGTTATATCTATTTAGATATTAATACACACACACACACACACACAAACACACACACACACACACACACACACACACACACACACACACACACACACACACACACACACACACACACACACACACACACACACACACAAACATACATCTACTTGTTGAAATACATTCCTGTACTGTTGAATGACTGGGCTGGAAGATATGTTTTTGAAAACATGAGGGTTTGGTATATCTGATATGGCTTAGTGGTAAATCCCTTTGGCTATGGTATGCATGGTCCTAGGTTTGAGCCTTGCAGCAGCTGTTTATTTTGTTGCTGGGCAGAACAAAGGCCATTGGATACAGAGTGATTAAGGCACTTTTAAGCAGTTGTAAGTGTGTTTGCATGTGTTTGTGAGGAGGTATGCACTGCTAACTTCTGGTTACAGTTTCTTATACTCAGTTAGCTTCTACATTGCTTAACCTGTGCAGGCATTGCCCCACGAAAACAAGCTTAAACCCACTTACTGCTGCTTAAAAGTTCTTACTGCTGCTTACTCCTGTGCTTATTTCTTTAAAAGAAAAGAAAAAAAGGGTTGATAAGAAAGTGGTGAAAAAGGGGCACAAAGAGGGAAATATAGTACGGAAAATAGCTAGGGATGTGCAGGAAGGGTGTAGGGAAGGTCCATAGGTGCCCATTTTGTCTACAGCAACAGCTGTGCATATACACTAAATTTGGAGGTAGAATTGGACACTCAAACCCCTGAGAGAGGGGTGGGGGCAACAATAATATGTTCTGATGCCAGTTAGACTAGATTACATGTGTCCAGTGGACATGTGTGTGAAATGGACAGCTATGTATGGGGTGAGATTTTTTTGGGAGCAGATTGCCCTTTTTTTTTTTTCCAAGTAAGAGTGGGATGTTGGGGAGGGATAGTATTTGGGGAGGTAGGTTGGGTAGGTTAACAGACAAGACAAACAAGCCATATACAGGGGCAGTATATGACATATGTGGGGGTAGACATCTTGATGGGGAGGGGTGTTGGGGAATCAGAAGCCCATGAGCCCCCTAGTGGAAACAGTGGGACTGAGATCCCCACCCATGGGCAGTCACCACTGCACCTTAACAGCCCGAAGGTGGTGTGCTGGGGGCCGAGTCGGAGAGCCAGACCATCCATCTAGTTGTGACACATGGCCCTCGAGCTGGCATGAAAGATCTCCAAACTACCGATGGAGCTCACTATGCACCAAAACCCAGACCTGGTGACGGGTGACAGATTCCTGTCTGCACCCACTCCCAGGGGCGAGCCCCACCCCCTGATGTGGTTCCACCCAAAGGTGGTGCAGGACCAACAGATGAGGAGGTCCTGGGTTGGGCCCCAGATGTACTGGTGCCCGGTACCATGGCCAGCTGAGGAGGGACGGGGGGGTCTGCTGGGACCAGCCTTCTCAAACGTGCTGTAGTGTTTAGATTTTATCATCATATGTGGGTTAATAATAGTCAACACATTCCAGGGTTAGGTATAACAGCATGCATAGATATTCCCATTAACCCAGACACCAGATACTGAACAGTTGCATAGCAAATGGAACACATGCATATATGGGACCACAGTGGTAATAACAACAGCATGCAGGTACATTGATAGCACCATGCCACCAATGTTGGAATATTTCAGTATAGCACATGCATTGAAACCGATTTAAATATTTATCAACAGTGAAGTCATTACATACCAGTTGAGGTGGGGATGTAGTTTATTGTTGGAGATATGGTGGGGGGGTGTCAATTAACAACTAATATATTCCTGTAGTCCACATTACATTCCTTGTCAGTGCTGTTATCTGTACCTTACAAGTATTGCTATATTACCCTATAGCCTTAGTTTGGACAGTGATATGGCTGTCGTCATCTTTATACATGAACTGGTTTTACCTGCAGTATACACCTCTTACCTGGTATACCTGTGGATAAAATGTTTGTTAACACTAACTAACTGTTTCAACACATACTCCAAGATTCTGGGTTGATGTTGTGCACATAGCTGTCCATCTCTTTTTGCACAGACTCTGGCCATGTCTTGATCACATGCAGGTGTACCGGGACATATCTAGATTATTGCCCTCTTCAACCTTTCATGACTTACCACACACATATACATGCTTTCCTACACAGTTATATTATGTAGCACAGTGTGGGTAACAGTGATCAGTCATACTTTATTATTCAGAGCAACTGCAACACTCACAATTCCATACAATACCAGAGAAAACAGTACCAGTACAGGGTGTCAAGGTTTTTTTCTCGGCACAGTGTTCGTATCCGACGTACCTGTGGGATCAATGTTTGTTAGCACTAACTGAATGTTGCCACACAAAGTTCCAGATTACACATTAGTATTATGCACATACATCTCACTCTGTTACTGTACACACTCTGGTCACAGCTTGACAACATATGGGTGTAGATAGGACATACTTGGCTTATTATTCTCATAATAGTTTCAGGAGTTTCTAGAGTGACAGGTTTGTTCTCATAGATGTGTGACAATCAGTTGTATTCCCTGTTTGCTGCCTAAACATCTGGGATCATCCCACTGACTTCCCAGGGGGACAGGGTGACAGGCAGCAGATATGGGGCCATATACTGGACATTCTGGTTATATCTGTACAGTTGTGGGGTATGATTCTGCATGCAGCCTACTTCCACTCCCAGGATTCAGACCTTGGCTGTGTCTGCTACAACTAAAACACTGTTTATCAAAGTTGTGTGTGCTATATAGATATTGCTGTATATCTCTTATCTGCTTTCTGTCTTATAATTCTCCTGTGATTTTGCATTCTGACCTTGTATTACAACACTGTTATACAGGATTTCCTAGACAGTTATATTATGTAAAACAGTGTGGGTGACAGTGATGAGTAATACCTTATTATTCAGAGCAACTGCATCAGTCACAATGCCATACAATACCGGAGTAAACAGTACCAGTACAGGGTATAATTCTTGTATTACTGGGCACAGTGTTGGTATCTGACAGACCTGTGGGAGAAATGTTTGCTAGCAGTACCTGAATGTGGCCACACACAGTACCAGATTCCACATTACTATTATGCACATGCATCTCACTCTGTTACTGTACACACTTTGGCCACAGCTTGACGACATGGGGGTATAAATGGGACATACGTGGCTTCTTACTCTCATAAGATTTTGGGGAGTTGCTAGTGTGCCAGATTTGTTCTCATAGATGTGTGTCAATCAGTTGTATTTCCTGTTTTCTGCCTATACGTCTGGGATCATCCCACTGATTTCCCAGGGTGACAGATTTATAGGCAACAGATATCTGCCACTTTACTGGACATTCTGGACATATCTGTACAGTTGGGTATTTGTCTGTCTGCAAACTACTACCACTGCTAAGATTCGAACCATGGCTGTGTGTGGTAAAAATACAACAGTTCACATCTCAGTTGCATGTGCTATTCGGGTATTGTTGCCTGCCTTTTCCCTGTTTTCTGTCTCTGTGTCTCTCAGTTATACTAAATGGCCTCTGGGGATTACACCAGTCATATACAGGCATCCCTACACATTCTATTTATGGTGTACAGTGTGGGTAACAGTGTTTGGGCGGCCACGGTGGTGCAGTGGTTAGCATTGCCGCCTCACAGCAAGAGGTTCTCCGGTTCGATCCTTGGCTGGGGTGCCTTCTGTGCGGAGTCTGCATGTCCTCCCTGTGGTCGCGTGGGTTTCCTCGGGTGCTCGGTTTCCTCCCACATCCCAAAGACATGCTGCAGGTGGATTGGACACTCTAAATTGGCCCTAGGTGTGCGTGTGAGTGTGCCTTCTGTGGAAGGTTGGGCGCCGGGCTGGCAACTCGACACCGTAAAACTCCACTGCCATTCAATGTGCGGACAGGTGATCCGCTGTGGCGACCCCTAACCGGGAAAAGCCGAAAGAAGAAGAAGAAGAAGAAGAAGAAGTGTGGGTAACAGTGTTTAATACAACAGTAGTATTACATGATTGCAAATCTACATTACCATATGATACCAGTGTATACACATGCAGTCCAGCAGTTATACCTTTATTGTCAGGCTATTATGCTTTTATTTACATACAAACTACTTGCCTTAAACAATACAGGTTTTACACAAGCAATTCATTTACTAATACTTTTAAATTTATTTCCTATGACAGTACATGCAAGAGTATTACTGACCTGCCTCGCATCACAACCTCTCCAGGCGACTTCCATGGGCCTCCTGGTTCATGGCCCGCTCACTTGCAGCTGTGGAGGACATAAGAGGAATATTTAGTCATACCCTTCCATGATATACATGAGCAAATATTACACACATAGTGGAGTGATACTTACACACAGCTGGGACAGCCCCTGCTATTCTAGCCTCTTGGATCCACTGCTCCAAGAGGTCCCCCTTATGCTGCTTCAGGTCAGCATAGTGATGCCTGACCTGCTCACCAGCTCGGGGTATGCCAGTGGCACTGGTGAGGTCACAGGCGAGAAGGTCCCAGGCTTCTGCCTTCTATTGTAAACCCTGGTACTGGCCCTGCAGCAGCCTCTGCTCATGGTCTTTGACAAGAAGTCCTGCCATGACTCCTGGATGCACCAGCGCTGTGCCTGGAAACGCACACCTTCTCCCCTTTCTGCCATTGTGCCTGCAAGGGGAAGCTACAAACAGTTCTGAGATGTATTCCCGCCTGTTGGGTTTAAGGAGGCCGATTTCCTGTACTTTGGCATGATTGGCCAGTTTTGAAAAGGCTAAGCTATGGGCAAACCTGCTTAACTAAGGTTGGCATTGTTTAAAGGGGTATACCACTGGGCACATTGAGTTAGCTGGTCTACACATTGCTTACACCTCCTAAGCTGGCCTGTGCAGTGCTTAGTGTTGCTTACAATAGACTATGCATTATACTTTCTTTTTGGAATTGATTTATTATTTATTACATCTTATATATATGTCTGGTATCCATGATTCCTGTGTACGCACACTGTATGGGGTCCTTGTGTTTTACTGGGGACTTCAACACTCTTTTACAATTACACCACACATCTGGGCTTACTGCTGTACTCCAGTTCACATATTTATGTTATGTAGTGGGTTATAGAACATATGACTGTATACTAATTCCTTTCACAGGTTCAGTTTGATTTTACTATAGTGAGGATTTGTTTGGTGATACCTCACTTTTCTGTACTGCTGTGATGGCTTGGTGGCTAACTACAGTGTATAGGGTCCTGGGTTCAAGACCTGCAAGACTGTTTATTTTGTTGCTGGGCAAAACAAGGGCCATTGGATACAGAATGATTAAGGCACTTTTGAGCAGTTGTAAGCAGGTTTGCTAGGGTTTGCGTGAGGGTAAGCAATGTTAAACTCCAGTTAACTATGCTTACAGAGAGTTAACTTCAATATTGCTTAACCTGTGTGTGCATTGCTTACTCCTGCACAAACAGGCTTAAACTCGCTTACTAGTGCTTAAATATGTTTACTACTGGCTATTGGTGCTTACACTTGCTTACTAGTCCTTACTTCCACTTACAACTGCACTGATTTAGACAGTAATGTCTAATGGTTCTTGGGAGGTGGGGGATTTAGATGCTGTATGGAGTTATCATTCATTACACATTTTACCTTTCATTTGTATCCATGATTCCTGTGTGCATATACTGTATGGGGCACATGTGCTTATCTGTGGACTTTGCAACATTATGACACTAACACCTCACATCTGCATTTAATGCAGTACTCCAGTTCAGAAATATAAGTTATTTAGTAGGTTATGCAACTAAAATATTGATCATAACGTGATTTGCCATGGAAATGGAATGTGCTGCAGTGGGGCTCAAACTGGGAACACCTGCTTGTAAGACAAATGCTCTGCCCACTACACTATTGCTATACTGCTTCATTTGCATATATCTTCCTTGTTATCCTCTTCAGCCATTTAAGCTGCATTAACCATAGCTAAGTGACGGGCAAACCTGCCCACCTATGTTTAGCTTTAATCGGATTCATAATAAAAAAACGGGGGTTGTTTATTTGATTTGTATTTACTATTGCTGTTGTACACATGGGGGAATGTTGCTGGGGATATGAGGACACCTATGAGCGGTCTCGCTCATTCCTTTGGCCTGTCTACTGTTCCTCATTGCAGGGGCATGTATATTCTGAAAGCTCTGCTCTCAGACACCCCCCCTGCACTCTTACACTCTCCATGTAAGATTAGGAGCTTGGGCAATGCGCCTTCATTAATATGCATGGCTCGCTGCTGTCCTGCTCCTAAATGGCTGCTTCTGTGCAGGACTAAGCTAGTCCTGCACAGAAGATTAGTAAATCCGGGGGACTGATTTATCATCTGTTTAAAACAGTGACAATATTTAATCTATTAAAATAATATTAAAGAAATAATTTATGCCCCTTTCTTTTCTTTAGGTTTCATGTCTTTATCCCCTTGAGTGGAAAAAATGTACTTCATGTCGGGACTTCCATTATATGTTTTACTTTTATTTCTTTGAAAATACATTTTTTTTTTTTGGGAAGCAATACATTTTTCAATGTGTACCTACAAAGGAGTAGTTTTAATGCATGTCTTCAAAGTTAATAGCTATGTTATTGTTTTTCAGAGAGGTTCATATATTAACAACCACTAGGGGCCCTTGCAAGTCTAACCACATACCTCAAACCATTTGGGTCCTGAGTATCATGGGCATCTATGGGATGGCAACTGAGGATTTTAGGGGAGTTGTTAGTTAGAATAATGCTTTTCTAATTGATGGCACCTGTCCATAAGGGACATAGGGATTAGACCTGGGGTAAATTTATGATTTCCCATCCAACTGTAAAGTTTATGTTTGAATAGGTCAGAGATGAACTTTGTTTGCATGGATGGGGAACTTATTCCATACTGTAAGGATCCTCTGGGACACAAATCTGTCTCTCCAGCACATTCTATTTATGTCAGAAATGAAGTTCA
This sequence comes from Protopterus annectens, assembly GCF_019279795.1. Lineage (NCBI taxonomy): Eukaryota > Metazoa > Chordata > Ceratodontiformes > Protopteridae > Protopterus > Protopterus annectens. Next base: position 501,290,416 of record NC_056742.1, read on the forward strand.
TATCCCTGTATCCAGTATTTCTGGTGCTGTTTGTTTTGCAAATGTGCAACAGATCCATCAGGGCTAGGTCTGAGGAAGCCCTGTAAGCCAGGCAAAGATCTCATCTTAGTAGCCTGTAGGAGACTGAATACAGAGACAGAGCCATTAGGTGATCCATGTAGGACCGGGTATTCATGCCTTGAATTCTACTGATGAGGACCTTTGTGGACATTCTAACTGTTGCAAGTATCTAATTAGATACATGCTAAAGCTGGCATTATATTCAATGATAGGTCTAATAAGAGCTGAGTAGAGTGGTACTATAACTTCCTTCCTTGGATCTGGATGGCATAACCTTACCTATAAACATGGCAACATTGAATAATTTTCTGACATTCTAAGCTACATGTTGGTCAAAGGTCAGATTGCTGTTTACATATGTTCCCAGATCCTTTACTACTGGGTCAACTCTTAGGGGTGTTTTATCAATGGAGTACTTACTTTGGGTTGACAGTTTCCCAAAGAACATTATATTGGACTTTTTGGCACTGAGTTTTAGGTCATGGCTTTGACACCAGTAATTTACCTTTATTAAACCCTTTTGTAAGATTTTAGTATCTTGGGAGTAATCTATAATTGATCCCAATGTACAGTCATCTGTGAACTTTGTGAGCCTGAGGCCTTGAATACTAGGCTTGGCATCCAAGAAGTAGATGCCTAACAGGAGCACAGAGTCCTGGGGTACTCCACTGATGACCAATCTCTTGGTGGAGGTGACTCCACTGATCCTGACTTCTTGGGACCTGTTTATGAGCCAGCTGGCAATCCAGCAAGTTATGTAGGAATTTATGCCTATCTCAGAAATCTTTGCAACAATGCCTGAGAGGTGTATTGTATTGAATGCCTTGGCTAGGTCAAAATATGCAGTATGTACTGTTTTACCCTTGCCCATTACCTTGATCTTCTCAGAGAGGTCTACCAAATTAAATAGGAATGATCTTCCCTTAACCACAGTGAGAGTAGTACTACCACATGTCTACAGAGCAAAGTAGATAATGCATGCATCCCACAGCCCAATTCTGGCTTTTACAGTGTCAGATAACACTGTATCGCTGATGACATTAGCAGTGTTTGGTGAGAAGAAGATGGTAGCAGTGTTGTTCTAAAATGGTCCCTAGAATGTGAACCAACTGAATACAAACACACATACACACACACACACACACACACACACACACACACACACACACACACACACACACACACACACACACACACACACACCTACAGAGCACAGTACTTAATGCAAATGCCACAGCACAAGTCTGGCTTGATCTGGCTGATGACATCATCAGTGTCTGGTGAGAAAAAGATAGTATTAGGAGTAAAAACTGCCAGTTCACAAGGGACCATACAAACAAAAATAAAAAATAACAATAAACGGACCACTGCGGTCAATTGCTCTTACTTTATTGAGACACAAACCAAACGAACTTAGCGCTTTCGCCAGGTACTAAGGCCAACTTCATCAGAGTTGTTTGGTCAGACAATATTGCATATTTATATACGTAATTAATAATTTAAACAAATCAATGACTGATGCTCAATTAATGATCTCACAGTCTAATGTCACTGCATATTTAAAGACACATAGTATAGAAATTCATAACTTTATTTTCCATTTTACATAAAAAAGACTTCAAAATATTATTACTAAACATTAGCTATATTTAATACATATTAAAAAACTACACTAAAATCTATAAAAATAATAATAATGAATGTGCATATAATTCATATATAATTCAAACAAATTAAACATAAAAATATATCTACCTTAAATTATACTATACTAGCCCTGTATTTTAAAATGGGCATCAAAGTAATACCATCATTGAGTCCAGGTGCCTTCAAAGCATTTAGCCTAAGTTGCCATTGTAGCTCTCTGTTTTCAACTTCAAGGTTAATGTCTCCCCCTCTTTCGCTAGTCATAACTCTATCTATAACAAAAAATATATTTTTTTTAAATTCATACAATGTTGACTATGTGTATAAAGTGCATTGTGCTTGTTCCTATTTTTAATACTTCTCAAATGTTCAGAAATCCTATCACGCAGCCTGCGAATAGTCTTTCCTACATAGAAGGCATCACAGGCTGTACAGGTTTCACATATACCAATCTGGTACTATTACAATTACATTTACCCGGACATGCAATTGAAAACTGATAGTCCTTAATACACAAATAGGGACCATCATTAATAAAATGACAATACCTACATGAACCACATTTTGTCATAGGTGATACACTTAAATTCTTTCTGGCGGGGTTACTTTCCAGAATATTTTTCATATTCCTACTTCTACCATAAACTATTTGTGGTTCAGTACCCAGAATGTCCTTAGTAGGTTTATTTAAACAAAATCTCCACACATTTCTTAAAGTAGTCATAAGTTGTGGAACTAATGGATTATATTTTAACACAAAGACATCTCCTGCCTTGTTTTCATTAATTACTTTATGAAACACCAATACCTCACTTCTTAATATTGGGATGTACACCTTTCCCTTTTCCTCAGAACTTCTTTTTTAACACTTAGTAACAATTTAAGGGGAATCACTGTAAATAAATTAATAACAACAACAGTCAAAAATATATAATTAGTTTCATTTTTGACTATTTTTAGTCTTTGCAAGCAGTGCCACTTTAGACCATGTATCCACAAAAGATGCTGAAGGTTCCATTTTGGAACCAGCAGCAGCTACAGGGGGTCTAAAAGGCAGATTCTGACTTCCCTTGTGCACCTTAGGTATACCAAAAATAACTGGTAAAACTGGATTCTTAAATGTTAAATAATTAAATTCTACTTCATTAATCATTCCTTGAAAAAGTGCATCATACAAATACGTATCCATTTTTAAATAAGCCCTATTCATCTCATTTCTAGATGCCCTATAATAGGTTACTTCATCATTCAATATTTCATTCATCTTGCAACTGTAGTCCATAGTTGGCATTACCATCATCTCACCACCCTTGTCCAGTTTCATAAACCTATCATTTCTATTGTTAACCAATTCCCTCAAAACTACCCTTTCATCCCGAGTAAGGTTTTCAATATTCTGTCTGTCGTGACTTAATATACTTCTAAAATCACTTTCAATACTTCTTTCAGGGGATAATATCTCCGGATGTAGTGGGAGAATAATGGTATTTCTTCTTTTTAATAACATTACGTTATTGGCAGCCTGTTCATCTAAACCCATAACTGAGAAATACATTTTTAAATTTAGTTGTCTCATAAATAATTTTAAATTAATAAGCACATTAGCTATGTCCAAATGAAAGTTCAGTACAAAAGTTGTTCCTTTACTAAGAAGTTGAAAATGTACATCACCAGTCCTCATTTCTGTGTAGTTATATATGGTAAAATGATGTTTTTTCAGCACTTTACATTCCAGTTGTTTATACATATTATTAAAATCCATAACATTCAAAGAATCTAAACTTGATTCAAACATTTTGTCACTTTCACCTTGAGCATCCGTTAGACTTTCAGCAATATGGTCAGACAAAAAAAATCACTATACAAAATAGTTGATACATCATTATCAGAACAAACAGTGTGACACAAATTCAGTGATAACCCCTCCTGTTCCCTCTCCCCTCCTGGCCATTTCTGTTGTAGTAGTTCTGTGGAGCAAACCTGCCTCCACTGTTCCCCCTGTTCCCCCTGTTTAAAAGTCTTTCTGACCTCCTTAGTTCCATTGGATGATCAAAAAACATTCATGCTTATCAAATACTTCTCCATACTCTGTTTCAGTAATGTTTGCTGTTTCACTACCATTGTTGTCAGTATTAATGTCTCTTGGTACAGCAAAATACTGCTTGTGTTTTGATCCTACCAGGTAAGCACAGTTCTCCCTGTAGTCGTTGGTGTCCCTCAACAGTTTCTTTTGCATAATACTGACATTTATGTTAACAAAAGTTTCAACATTACTGAGAATTTTACTAAAATGATCCCTATGTTGAAAAAACGATAAGTCTTTAGTAATACTTTTGTGGAGACCAGGTAGTTCTTCCTCTAACTTTGCTAATTTACTCTCATTATTACGGATAATAATATTCATCATTTCCATACCTGTATGATCAAAACGTTCAACCATTTCACGGTATGCTGTTGTCCTTCTTCCACGCCCATGGGTTGTTTCCATATCCTAAAACCTTTCGGTTCTTGCTTCAGCATCAATGACTTACTTAAAAACATATTATCCAGCTGTAAGGCTCTAAATTTGGTATATAGCCTCTTGAAATTGGCCATCTGTTGTTTGAGTGTTGGCGTCTCCTTCCTTGCTCTTGCGAGCCTGTTAGTTCCATATCCGGTTTGCGGAACCAACTAGTGAAGTCACGTACTTCTGCATCAGTCTCGGAGATTGGATTATCCCTCATAGCCACTCTTCCGCCCATTTGTTGAATAGAAGTCACGGCATTGTTCGAATTAGCAGCAACATTCATCCCTGCATCTGCAATTGGTGAATGCAAGGTAAATAACTTGGCTTGTGTGCTAGTAAGCATGTCAGCGCCAGCACCACCAATAGCAATATTTCCCATGTACATGGTTTTTAGTCTCTCCACAGCAGTAGCTAGTTCTTTAATGGCCACTTCCATCCTAGTGACAAAAAGTCAAAGCAACAAAGCAGCAATCAATATGACCACAGAGCCGAGTAAACACTAAAGAAAAAAACTGCCAGTCTACAAGGGACCATACAAACAAAAATAAAAAATAACAATAAATGGACCACTGTGATCAATCGCTCTTACTTTATTGAGACACAAACCAAACAAACTAAGCGCTTTCACCAGGTACTAAGCCCAGCTTCATCAGAGTTGTTTGGTCAGACACTATTGCATATTTATATACGTAATTAATAATTTAAACAAACCAATGACTGATGCTCAATTAATGACCTCACAGTCTAATGTCACTGCATATTTAAAGACACATAGTATAGAAATTCATAACTTCAATTTCCATTTTACATAAAAAAGACTTCAAAATATTATTACTAACTGTTAGCTATATTTAATACATATTAAAAAACAACACTAAAAATTATAATAATAATAATGAATGTGCATATAATTCATATATAATTCAAACATATTAAACATAAAAATATATCTACCTTAAATTATACTATACTAGCCCTGTATTTTAAAATGGGCATCAAAGTAATACCATCACTGAGTCCAGGTGCCTTCAAAGCATTTAGCCTAAGTTGCCATTGTAGCTCTCTGTTTTCAACTTCAAGGTTAATGCCCCCCCCCTTTCGCTAGTTATAACTCTATCTATAACAAAAAATATTTTTTTTTTAAAATTCATACAACGTTGACTATGTGTATAAAGTGCATTGTGCTCGTTCCTATTTTTAATACTTCTCAAATGTTCAGAAATCCTATCATGCAGCCTGCGAATAGTCTTTCCTACATAGAAGGCATCACAGGCTGTACAGGTTTCACATATACCAATCTGGTACTATTACAATTACATTTACCCGGACATGCAATTGAAAACTGATAGTCCTTAATACACAAATAGGGACCATCATTAATAAAACAACAATACCTATATGAACCACATTTTGTCATAGATGATACACTTAAATTCTTTCTGGTGGGGTTACTTTCCAGAATATTTTTCATATTCCTACCTCTACCATAAACTATCTGTGGTTCAGTACCCAGAATGTCCTTAGTAGGTTTATTTAAACAAAATCTCCATGCATTTCTTAAAGTAGTCGCAAGTTGAGGAACTACTGGATTATATTTTAACACAAAGAAATCTCCTACCTTGCTTTCATTAATTACTTTATGAAACACCGATACCTCACTTCTTAATTCTCATTCAAATATTCAATGACTTGGTCACTAGGATGGAAGTGGCCATTAAAGAACAAGCTACTGCTGTGGAGAGACTAAAAACCATGTACATGGGAAATATTGCTATTTGTGGTGCTGGTGCTGACACGCTTACTAGCACACAAGCCGAGTTATTTACCTTGCATTCACCGATTGCAGATGCAGGGATGAATGTTGCTGCTAATTCGAACAATGCCGCGACTTCTATTCAACAAATGGGCGGAAAAGTGACTATGAGGGAAAATCCAATCTCTGAGACTAATGCAGAAGTACGTGACTTCACTAGTTGGTTCTGCAAACCGGATATGGAACTAACAGGCTCGCAAGAGCAAGGAAGGAGACGTCAACACTCAAACAACAGATGGCCAATTTCAAGAGGCTATGTATCAAATTTACAGCCTTACAGCTGGATAATATGTTTTTAAGTAAGTCGTTGACATTAAATCAAGTACCGAAAGGTCTTAGGATATGGAAACAACCCATGGGCATGGAAGAAGGACAACAGCATACCGTGAACTGGTTGAACGTTTTGATCATACAGGTATGGAAATGATGACTATCATTATCCGTAATAATGAGAGTAAATTGGCAAAGTTAGAGGAAGAACTACCTGGTCTTCACAACATTATTACTAAAGACTTATCGTTTTTTCAACATAGGGATAATTTTAGTAAAATTCTCAGTAATGTTGAAACTTTTGTTAACAAAAATATCAGTAATAATATTTTGAAGTCTTTTTATGTAAATTGAAGTTATGAATTTCTATACTATGTGTCTTTAAATATGCAATGACATTAGATTGTGAGGTCATTAACTGAGCATCAGTCATTGGTTTGTTTAAATTATTAATTACATATATAAATATGCAATATTTTCTGACCAAATTATTCTGATGAAGCTGGGCTTAGTACCTGGCAAAAGCGATTAGTTTGTTTGATTTGTGTCTCAATAAAGTAAGAGCAATTGACCGCAGTGGTCCATTTATTGTTATTTTTTATTATGGTAGCAGGAGTGTTTGACATGCTGTTCTAAAATGGTCTCTTGAATGTAAATCAACTGAACATAGGTGCACACACACACACACACACACACACACACACACACACACACACACACACACACACACACACACACACACACAAACACACCAGTTGACTGCAGTGAGATAAGGATGCCTACAAAACTAGGTACATAAGCTAGAGAACTCAGTACTTAATGCAAGCACCATAACACAATTCTGACTTTTACAATGCTGCTGGACAATTTATCGTGGATGACATCATTGTTGGATGCATGAGAGAAGATAATGGGAGGCCTGTATGACATGGATGTGTAGGCAAGTACAACTGTATTTCCATGGGACTGTATTGCTGACAGTAGGAGACACAGTTACACTTTTCAGACTACACACACACACACACACACACACACACACACACACACACACACACACACACACACCAGTTGATTGGAGAGAGATTAGAACCCCTACCTAACTAGGTACACCAAATAGAGAACCCAATACTTGACACAAGCACACAGCAGAAATAGTCTGACTTTTACACTGCTGCTGGACAATTTCTAGTGGATGACATCTTCATTGGATGTTTGTGCAAAGATATGAGGCCTGCATGACATGACAGGGTAGGCATGTATGACTGTAAAGATATTAGTTCTGCATGTGACAAGATTAATGATAGTAGGATACAGACTGATGATCCTCTGACTGTGCACACAGATGTACAGATACACAGACACACCATACAGATGAACAGATACACAGACACACCACACAGATGTACAGATACGCAGACACACCACAGAGATGTACAGATATTTAGACACACCACACAGATGTACAGATACACAGACACACACACATATGTACAGATACACAGACACACACACAGATGTACAGATACACAGACACACCACAGATGTACAGATACACAGACAGACCACACAGATGTACAGATACACAGACACACCACAGAGATGTACAGATACACAGACACACACATAGATGTACAGATACACAGACACACCACACAGATGTACAGATACACAGACACACACATAGATGTACAGATACACAGACACACCACACAGATGTACAGATACACAGACACACACATAGATGTACAGATACACAGACACACCACACAGATGTACAGATACACAGACACACACATAGATGTACAGATACACAGACACACCACACAGATGTACAGATACACAGACAAATAAGATAAAAGATAATCCACAGACAGGAAGAACGGAACCAAAAAGCACAAAGTGCAGCTTTATTGAACAACAAACAGGTCAATAAATCAAGCGCTTTCGCCGGGCAAATACCTGGATTTCTCAAGATAAAAAGTAGTGTGACTGAAAAGTTTAAATACTTAAGCATCTGATCACATGGTACTTAATTAGTTCAACAAACATCCACTTAAGAAGGCAGTTAATTAGTAACTGAACTCAGTGAGTGAAAAGTATGCATATGAAAATGCAGAATAAAAGTTGAAATAGTGAAAACACTAAAAAATCATTTAAAAATCATTTAAAAATGATGTACAAATGTGTGCATAAAAAATCACAAATATGTAAGATAAAATACATTTACTAATTGTAACAAGAAAATCATAGCCTAGCCCTTCTCAGCTTTAGTACACTGGATATATTAATGGCCTCATTGAGACCAGGGGATTTTGCAGCATTAAGTCTAAGCTGCCATAAACGTTCTTTATATTCAAGGCAGGCTTCCCAGTCACCTCCTCTGGCATCCTGGGTCACCTGTTCAAGAACCATAAACTTAAGTTTCATGTTAGGGCAAGAAGCAAGATGTTTAAAAAAAAGCATTAGTGTCCTTCTTTTTTGTAATGTCATATTGATGTTCATAAATTCTTTTTCTAATGGGTCTCTCAGTCTTCCCTATGTAGAAACTGCAACATTCTCTGCATAATCCTAAATACACCACCCCTTTTGCTCCGCAGTTGTAATATCGGTCAGCGTCAAATCTAAATGTTCTAGATGGAAGATAAAAAGAACTATCATTCATGATAAAGGAACACTGCTTGCATGCCCCACATTTATAGGTACCATGTTTAGGGGAACAATGCCTTGAATCTGATAGATGCTTTCTTTCAAATAACCTTTTTAGGTTAATATCCCTTCTAGTCACAAATTTGGGACGTTCCTGTATTATCCCTTTAAAGTCATCGTGCAGCGTCAAAAGTGGCCAGTGTTTAAGCACTGTGTGTTCCACCAGTTGGGAATCCTGTGACAATGTGTGAATAAAACTATTATGCAAGTTAAAGTATTCCAAATTCTCAAACTGCTCAACTTGCTAAAAGCCACTACCTAACAGCGGAAAATACTTGGTTTGTCTATTATCTGTCACTTCTTGGACCATGCTGTTAACCAAGGAGGCAGGGTAACCTCTTTCTAAAAAAAGTTTTTTTAAAAACTAAACTTCTTCAAGAAAATATTCATCAGTGCTAGACATCTTAGATGCACGAATGAATTGCCCTTTAACCAAGCCCTTCTTCTGGTGAAATGGGTGACCACTGTCAAAATGAAGGTATGAATTAGAAAAGGTGGCTTTCCTAAATACCTTGGATTTAAAGGTGTGATTACAGTAGTCCTTCTGTATTGATATATCCAGGTAGTTCAGTACGTACTTACTAACGTTATAAGTGAAAGATAGAAAGTGTGTGGTAGAATTAATATAACTCATGAACTCAAGAAAGTTGCTCAGGGTTCCTTTCCACAATAGGCAGATGTCATCAAGGTATCGCTTATAATGGACTATGTATTGTACCTAATGTGTGGAAAATATAAAATTGTTCTCCCAGTAATGCAAAACTATGTTGGCGTATAATGAGGCACATGCAGCACCCATCGCAACCCCTTTTCTGTTTAAACAGTTCTCCATTGAAAAAAGAAAATTATTATCGAGAACAATTTCCATAAACTCAACAATTAAGCTGATTGTGTTGGAACTAAGGCGGATTCAGAGGCCAAAACTTCATTGAACCACTCTAATCCAATAGAGTGTGGGATGCTGGGGAACAATTCTACAATATCAATGGTTGTCCATAAGTAAATCAGGATGAAATAACCTAATTTCTAAACCCTTGAGAAAATCCCAAGAATCCTTGCATACATGCTGTAGCGTAGAAGAGAATTTCTTTGTAATGTGGTCAATAAACTTGCTCAATGGTTCAGTGATACCTCCAGCCCCCGAGACAATATGTCTAAATCTCATGGGGTCTAAACCTTTATGGGTTTTGGGTATTCCAAAAATTACCGGGGTCCTAGGTTTATTGACGTGTAAATAGTTATATAACCTTTCGTTAATAACTCCCTGTAATAGGTGGTCCGATAACAAAAAAATTGATCTTGGAATAGGCTAAATTTAACTCATTCCTGGAAATCAATTCATACTGCTCAGGATCCTGCAACATGTTGTGGAGGTAGGTGTCATATGCAAAATTATACATCAGGACCACCCCCCTCCCTTGTCAAGTTTCATCACCCTAACACCGTCCTGGATAAGGGACTTGATTAAATGCTGTGACTTAGAGTCCAAATTATTAGATGGAGAATGTGTTCTGCTAAAACACTGCTTTCTTAAATCCATTTCCACCACCTCCTCAAAAACCTTAAGAGAGGGGTGTAGAGGGGGATTGTAGGTACTAGCCCTTACTAGCTCTTCTTTTGTGTGTGGTTGTCCCTTAAATTGTAATGCTAGATTTAAATGTCTGACAAATAACTTTAAATCCACTAAATCATCAGTCAACTTTAAGGGGCGTAGTGGAACAAACTTGAAACCCTTAGTAAAAAGCTCAAAATAGTCCGAAGTTATTACTAAATCAGTAAAATTAAATATAGTAAAATTATCTTTTTTTATTATAGTGTACTTGTTGTCAGATGATTCAAGTAGTAAGTCAGAAGGTTCAGATCCTAGCATGTTACCTATCTGCGCCCCCTGTTCCATCCTTGCCACTGGTGAGTGATGTCCCTGCTCCCTGGTCTGCCCGGGGGATAGTGAAAATCCTGAAAGCTGTTATTATTGGTCTTCTGAGCTAATCTTTCACTTCTCCTAGGCAAATCGGTTGTTGGGGTACCCTGAGCATCTACAGTGTCATAGTTGTTAGCACCAACCTCTTTGGTGTTAAATTTACCCTTGCCAGGACCCGGATAAGCCCTTCCGTCCCTATATTCAATGAGATCACGTTCAAGCTTTCTTATTTTCCTATTAACTATTTTGACACAGTATTGATCAACTTCATCAAAAATATTATCATAATTCCTTTTAATACTTAAAAAGTTCTTATTTTTAACAACGGAATTATTTAACGTATTCACTTCCTTTAACTAAGTATCGGCTTTCGCCTCATAATCCTCAATCATAAAATTCAACATTTCTAAGCCGACTTTATCAAACAAAACAACCAATTTGTTGTACAGTTCAGAGCCAGGGAGAGCACTATTTGGAAATTTCTAACAACGTAGTCCTTTCGGAACATGTTGCACCCGAACACATTCTTTAAGATAGTCTATTTCCAACTGCATGCTTTTATAAGCATATAGCTTGTCACTTAGATTATTAAATTCGTTCTCTGCACCAACATGAGCATTTGTTGTAGTTAAGACAGTACCTTGTTTAAAAAGAAATGTCCGCTCAGTCCAGGCACTAAAACTAAAATCTTTTTTAGAAGATGCCAAACTGGTAGCATAGTTGGCGTGTTTACTTCCGGACTTCTCCTGTAGATCGGTGTTGCCCAATAAGATCTCGCCAGGAAGTTCCATTTGCAGTAAACCATTCAATCCTTGTTTCGGTGATAATGTAGATTTCTTCCTACAGTCTAATTGCTGGTTGCCCACAAGAAGCCATGTAAATGATCCAATCCGTACTGCAATTTGCAAAAAACTTGATGTCATATATGGTACTGCAGTTGCTACTGGAAAATTGTTTGGTTTTTAGCACGTTTGCAATGGCTGCAATGACCACATGGCATGCAGCCCACGTTTATCAATAGAAATTAAGGTTTGTGTCATATTCTGATTGATGGCATCATGATGGTGTTTATAGTGGCTCACTATAAACACCATCATGATGCCATCAATCAGAATATGACCCAAACCTTAATTTCTGGAGATAAACTTGTGGGCTGCATGCCGCATGTGCTAAAAACCAAACAATTCTCCAGTAGCAACTGCAGTACCATATATGACATCAAGTTTTTTGCAAATTGCAGTATGGATTGGATCATTTATATGGCTTCTTGTAGTTGTCATGCATTCTATATAGGACAAACATCCAGACCTCTTAAGTTACATATTTCTAAACACCTCAGTGATGTCAAATGTAAGAGAATGAGTAATGCCCTTTATAAACATACTCTCAAACATACTACAGCAAAATTTCATTTCACCATCATTGATAAAATAATAGGTGACAGATCTAATAAATCTGGATGGCACAGCAAATTAAATGCAAAAGAGAAGAAATGGATTGTGAAATTAGGTGGACTTTTCCAGCCTGGTCTTAATGAATATTTATGATTTGGTATACTAATGAATATTTATGAGCTCACCAATGAAACTTTCTGATTAATTATTTATATGTGTATAAAAGAACCTCAAGATGTTTTGGGGAATTTACACTGATGAAGGCTAGGTTAACACCATAGTCTGTTTATTCTTGTGTTTTTTTTATTTTCATAACTAATTAAATTAGTTTATACAGCTCACAGTTGCTGGCTTCTGCTTTTTGTCTTCTATATAAGCCTAGCCAATCGTGTACTGCTATACCATCTGTGATAGTAGCACCAGCGTTAGTTTGCTATCTTATATTAAACTGTAGTGCAGGTCTTCATTTATTTCCTGTTTTTGCTGCTTATTATCACAGCTGATCTTGACAGCGGAAGTGCAGGACTTTTACCAGCTGATGTCAGAATAACTGCAGACTCTGATGATGGTGGTGGCCAAACAGAGGCACAGCTGGGGGTGCATAGGTTGAATCTGACACTGAGGTTGACATTCAGCCATCCCCTGTATTTCCCTTAGACACAGTCAGTAGGCCTACCATACCTATTCCTGTGAGTCCTCACATATTCAACATGTGGAGTGTGACACACTTGATCAGGGTAGTGTGGTTAATGTAGCTTCAGTGCCGGTTGACTCTGGCTATAGCTGAAGTATGGGTGAACTGCCACACAGGAGGGTTGTTAAGGTTGCTCAGATGAGGCCTGCTGTCCACCCCCACCTGATCCTGGTGTGTTTTTACATGCAACTAGACATATGTTTAGGGCTGTCGTAGAGGAGCAGGCATGTTTCAAGAGTTCCTCAGAGGACATGCTTACAGTTGTAGATGTGCCACAGGCTGACATGCATTACTGCCTCTGCTGTGTTGTCAGTTCAGTGGATTGAATGATAACTCAATGGAACAAGCAGAGAATGTCTGTTGGGCGGGGACAGCATCCATGTGGATATAGGTGAGCATCATCATCTGATGTTAGCCTATATGGCCATGTCCGATCATGTGCCCGTAGAGGCACTATTTCCACTGCTCCATCAGCGATTGAGGTGTTCACACACAGACATGGTAGGCCATGGTGTTGTGGCCCTGGGCATCATCATGAGGAGAGGTCATCCAGCAGACATCAGTGGCATTCAGGTTGCAGCAGTGCATCTGACCATGGGCATGGATGTGTTAGTGCAACTCCTAGCTGAACCAATTCTTGAGGCTGGGGATGATGATGATGAACTGTTACCTCTGCCATGCATGGCACACACCTGTCTGAACACCAGGACATAGAGCTATCACAGAGCTTGGCTGTGTTCATGCATGACTCACACCTGTCTGACATACCAGGACACAGAGCTAACACAGAGCTTGGCTGTGTTCATGCATGACTCACACCTGTCTGACATACCAGGACATAGAGCTAACACAGGGCTTGGCTGTGTTCGTGCATGACTCACACCTGTCTGACATACCAGGACATAGAGCTAGCAAAGAGCTTGGCTGTGTTTATGCATGGATCATGCCTGTCTGATATACCAGGACATAGAGCTAACACAGAGTTTGGCTGTGTTCTTGCAAACACTTACACACATTTCACCTTGAGTGCCCATAAAGACACACACACATATTTACATTGGTCAGTCATGAGGCTTACAGCTCATTCTGTCTCAGTGGCCATTTGATACTTCATCAAAATTTCTGACTCTCTGTCTTTCTTACTCACATACACTACCTTTTGTGTCAGCCTTGGACTTCTGCCCCACCAAACAACACCCTGTACAAATGATGATAACTGAGCCATCTACTTGATTGTATGCTTATTTATTTTTACATTTGTTTACTGGGAGTGTCTGCTTGGGCCAGGAGCCCATTTTCAGCAGAGGCCCAGGGAGAAAAGCTCCAATATAGATTGCAATAATAACCAATTATCATAATAGAGCATATAGTAAAATGTATCACAAATCTAGTCGCACAAAAACAGGGCCAAATAAGAACAAAACGTTTATTAAAATTGGTAAGTACTTTCACACTTTCTTGAGTGCTTCATCAGACCGTACCGTAAAACCAAACCTAAACATTTAAATAAGGGCATATAACACTAGCATCCAATCAACTATCAAAAACACTTTCAAATAGATCAATCAAAAACATCAAACAATATAATATTCTTCTTCTTTCAGCTTTTCCTGGTTAGGGGTCATAACAGTGGATCACCTGTCTGCTCATGATTGGCAATGGAGTTTTACAGTGTTGAGTTGCCAGCCTGGCACCCAATGTTCCACAGAAACCACACACACACACACACACACACACACACACTCATACCTAGGGCTAATTTAGAGTGTCCAATCCACCTAGAGCATATCTTTGAGAGGAAACCAGAGCACCCGGAGGAAACCCACACGACCACAGGGAGGACATGCAAACTCTGCACAGAAGGCACTCCAGCCAAGGATCGAACCAGAGAACCTCTTGCTGTGAGGTGACAATGCTAACCGCTGCACCACCATGGCCGCCCATCAAACAATATAATAATAAAATCACTTAAATAGCCCCCTCACTTTCAAGACAGCCCTGCCATTCAGTTCTGGGAGCTTGTCAGCCTGTAATTTAATTATCCAATACAGGTCATGTTCCTCTGTAAAATTTCTAAAGTTGCCCTTCCTTTCATTCATCAATACTTTTTCTAATACTCTAAAGCTAAAAGAATGGTTATCACCTTGACCCATAATATGCTTCATTAAGGCACTACTAACATCTCATTTCTGTATATAATAAATATGTTCCCTAATACACTCCCTAAGGGAGTGATTTGTCTTTCCAACATAAAAACTTGTACAAATCTCACAAAATTCGCAATATAAACTACATGAGTAGTGCCACAGTCAGCTCTAACATCAAACCTAAATTCAACCCTGTCAATGGATGAACAAATAAATAAGGGGTGTCAATATAAATACAAAAATTACTTTTCTTGCAGCACCGCATCCCATGTACATCTATATCTGGGAATGTTTCATGGCTGTTTTTCCTATAACATAGCTGTCTTTTAAGGACTTCCTATTTTTAAACAGAAACAAAGGTCTTTCACCAATAACATCTTTTATACATTCCTCTGTCTGCAGAGTTGACCAGTTTAATTTTGATAGCATCACATATTACCTTAATATCACTAGTATAATAAAGAGAAAAAGGAAGTTTACGAGATGGAATGCAAGTTCCTTCTAACATAACCTCATTACCTACGCTCCCTTCACTCCTACTAGAAGAAAAATAGGGACATGCCGTGCTTGTCCTATGGTTCAACATGTCAGCACACCTGTTTCTAACCTCAGTATGGCTATAGGCCCTTATAGGGACATGCCGTGCTTGTCCTATGGTTCAATGTGTCAGCACACCTGTTTCTAACCTCAGTATGGCTATAGGCCCTTATAGGGACATGCCGTGCTTCTCCTATGGTTCAATGTGTCAGCACACCTGTTTCTAACCTCAGTATGGCTATAGGCCCTTATAGGGACATGCCGTGCTTGTCCTATGGTTCAACATGTCAGCACACCTGTTTCTAACCTCAGTATGGCTATAGGCCCTTATAGGGACATGCCGTGCTTGTCCTATGGTTCAACATGTCAGCACACCTGTTTCTAACCTCAGTATGGCTATAGGCCCTTATAGGGACATGCCGTGCTTGTCCTATGGTTCAACATGTCAGCACACCTGTTTCTAACCTCAGTATGGCTATAGGCCCTTATAGGGACATGCCGTGCTTGTCCTATGGTTCAACATGTCAGCACACCTGTTTCTAACCTCAGTATGGCTATAGGCCCTTATAGGGACATGCCGTGCTTGTCCTATGGTTCAACATGTCAGCACACCTGTTTCTAACCTCAGTATGGCTATAGGCCCTTATAGGGACATGCCGTGCTTGTCCTATGGTTCAATGTGTCAGCACACCTGTTTCTAACCTCAGTATGGCTATAGGCCCTTATAGGGACATGCCGTGCTTGTCCTATGGTTCAATGTGTCAGCACACCTGTTTCTAACCTCAGTATGGCTATAGGCCCTTACAGGGACATGCCGTGCTTGTCCTATGGTTCAATGTGTCAGCACACCTGTTTCTAACCTCAGTATGGCTATAGGCCCTTATAGGGACATGCCGTGCTTGTCCTATGGTTCAATGTGTCAGCACACCTGTTTCTAACCTCAGTATGGCTATAGGCCCTTATAGGGACATGCTGTGCTTGTCCTATGGTTCAACATGTCAGCACACCTGTTTCTAACCTCAGTATGGCTATAGGCCCTTATAGGGACATGTCGTGCTTGTCCTATGGTTCAACATGTCAGCACACCTGTTTCTAACCTCAGTATGGCTATAGGCCCTTATAGGGACATGCCGTGCTTGTCCTATGGTTCAACATGTCAGCACACCTGTTTCTAACCTCAGTATGGCTATAGGCCCTTATAGGGACATGCTGTGCTTGTCCTATGGTTCAATGTGTCAGCACACCTGTTTCTAACCTCAGTATGGCTATAGGCCCTTATAGGGACATGCTGTGCTTGTCCTATGGTTCAATGTGTCAGCACCACATGTTTCTAACCTCAGTATGGCTATAGGCCCTTATAGGGACATGCTGTGCTTGTCCTATGGTTCAACATGTCAGCACACCTGTTTCTAACCTCAGTATGGCTATAGGCCCTTATAGGGACATGCCGTGCTTGTCCTATGGTTCAATGTGTCAGCACACCTGTTTCTAACCTCAGTATGGCTATAGGCCCTTATAGGGACATGCCGTGCTTGTCCTATGGTTCAATGTGTCAGCACACCTGTTTCTAACCTCAGTATGGCTATAGGCCCTTATAGGGACATGCCGTGCTTGTCCTATGGTTCAATGTGTCAGCACACCTGTTTCTAACCTCAGTATGGCTATAGGCCCTTATAGGGACATGCTGTGCTTGTCCTATGGTTCAATGTGTCAGCACACCTGTTTCTAACCTCAGTATGGCTATAGGCCCTTATAGGGACATGCTGTGCTTGTCCTATGGTTCAACATGTCAGCACACCTGTTTCTAACCTCAGTATGGCTATAGGCCCTTATAGGGACATGTCGTGCTTGTCCTATGGTTCAACATGTCAGCACACCTGTTTCTAACCTCAGTATGGCTATAGGCCCTTATAGGGACATGCCGTGCTTGTCCTATGGTTCAACATGTCAGCACACCTGTTTCTAACCTCAGTATGGCTATAGGCCCTTATAGGGACATGCTGTGCTTGTCCTATGGTTCAACATGTCAGCACACCTGTTTCTAACCTCAGTATGGCTATAGGCCCTTATAGGGACATGCTGTGCTTGTCCTATGGTTCAATGTATCAGCACACCTGTTTCTAACCTCAATATGGCTATAGGCCCTTATAGGGACATGCCGTGCTTGTCCTATGGTTCGATGTGTCAGCACCACATGTTTCTAACCTCAGTATGGCTATAGGCCCTTATAGGGACATGCCATGCTTGTCCTATGGTTCAACATGCCAGCACACCTGTTTCTAACCTCAGTATGGCTATAGGCCCTTATAGGGACATGCCGTGCTTGTCCTATGGTTCAATGTGTCAGCACACCTGTTTCTAACCTCAGTATGGATATAGGCCCTTATAGGGACATGCCGTGCTTGTCCTATGGTTCAATGTGTCAGCACCCCATGTTTCTAACCTCAGTATGGCTATAGGCCCTTATAGGGACATGCTGTGCTTGTCCTATGGTTCAACATGTCAGCACACCTGTTTCTAACCTCAGTATGGCTATAGGCCCTTATAGGGACATGCCGTGCTTGTCCTATGGTTCAAAATTTCAGCACACCTGTTTCTAACCTCAATATGGCTATAGGCCCTTATAGGGACATGCCGTGCTTGTCCTATGGTTCAACATGTCAGCACACCTGTTTCTAACCTCAGTATGGCTATAGGCCCTTATAGAGACGTGCTGTGCTTATCCTCTGGTTTGTGTATAGGGACGTGCCATGCTTGTCCTATGGTTCAACGTGTCAGCACACATGCTTCTAACCTCAGTACAGCTATAGGTCCTTTGCAAAAAATCAGAACCCAAAATTAGCAAATCATGTTGAAAATCTACCTCAGAACTAATGAGTCTGGAAAAAAGGGGAGTTTGGCAGATATATGATACTGGGGCATGTGTGTGTGTGTGTGTGTGTGTGTGTGTGTGTGTGTGTGTGTGTGTGTGTGTGTGTGTATGCACGTGTATGTTTATATATGTGTGTGTGTGCGCATGCACGTGTGTTTTTATATATGTGCGTACTCGCACGCGTGCTGTGTGTGTGTGTGTGTGTGTGTGTGTGTGTGTGTGTGTGTGTGTGTGTGTGTGTGTGTGTGTGTGTGTGTGTGTGTGTAGGTGTGAATAGTGTGTGCTTGTGCTAGCATGGTGCATTTAATGCCAGTAGTGATTACAGCAAGGGCCGCTTGCAAAAAAATGATCAGACTCAAACTTAAAATGTAAAATACAAAATATACAGGGCCCTTCAATAGTACATTTTGTAGTTTAGTTTTGTTAACACTAGTACAGTCAGTGGAGCATCTAGAGTTCACCTCCAGTGTTTTATAGGCATTTATCTTAATCTGCCATCGTTGCTCCATTTGTTTCTATGACTATATTCTTGTGTCCTTCCAATTGTCCCAGTTTTCTTGTAACAAGATTATGGAAGGTGGGCTTGTGGTTGGGATATTCAGAAGAATGTTTATCCAGAGGATTTTTTTGTTTTATACTACAGTGAGGTTACAATGTAAGTGTTTTCTAGAAAGAAAGGGCAATATAGTTGGCTTATCAACTAATTTAGTGCAGATCATTGACTTTATGGACATTGACAAATTTTCTATTGGATGATGCCATAGCACATTTAGTTATGCTAAATTTAAATATATATTTTTGTTGTTGATCACCATCAGTTTAAAACCAGTTAAGCATTTCTGAAGCCATACTAATGTCAATTATAAAAAACATAAATAGCCTAAGTTGTTATTGTTCTTAGTAAGTTATACAGGACACATAAAACTTAAAAAATGTAGGCTTGCTCATCTGAAAATCCAGGGTCCACTAGGACAAATCCTGTCAAGCTAAGAAAATCACAAACAAACCCAGTAAGAGGGGTCCCCTTCTTTATTCATCATAAAACCATCAAAATCATATTACAGCCTGCATGGGGCTAGATAGTTAAATAGCATGGTGGAGTGTTATTCCTTGTGTGTGGAACTGTGCTTTGTGTAGGAAATAATGTTACTGGTTTTGTGGTATAAAATAAATAGGAAACTTCTTTTTGCGACTTTTGTGATTATATAAGAATGTTAGACTTATTGGCTTATAACATGGTAGCTTGGCTTAAACCCAGTTTTCCTATTTTGGGGCAACTAGTACACACAAAGAAATGTTTGCCGTTTCTGTTAAATATAAAATTAATATGAAGGGTGTCAGATTTACTTGTGAAATTCTTCAGCTTTGTCTTCAGTTTATTAAGATGCCTGATCTTGTAAGCATCAACACAAAACAATAAAATATTAAGAGAAACAATGACATAAAATATAACCTTTTCTAAGTACCTACTTTTGTATTACAATATATGTAACCTGGGCTGGGTCTGCAATCGGTCATTTATATTCAGGACTCTATCCTAGTAAACAAATACAAATAAAATAAATAAACATATAAAATTAACACAGATTAATATGTAATTAATAAAACTATGACAGCTGCAGAGATTGATCAACTGGGTCATTCCTAAATGCAGGGTCAGATAAAAAATACTTCAGGGAGCTCTTGATGGAGGCCAGAATTGTCCAGTTCCTAGGCAATTAAGGTAATAGTTTCCAAGGCTGTGTAGGGTATGATAAGCAAATGGTCAAACTCCAGATGTCTTGGATCACAAACAGTGAATTGGTAACATCAACAAAGTAGAAGAATGTAAACTTTGACATGGAGAGTAACAAAGTGTTAAATATTTTATGTACTAAGTAGCCATTATCTTACGAGCAGAATAAGGCCAATACCGAGATTTTGGAAAAATACAATATCGGATATGAAGTCAGTGCAGATTGTGCTGCATAGGATTTGTACATTGGCAGCAGTATATACCACTGAGTAGTGTGTCTGCTGCAGAATTTTGCATCAGCTTTATCTGATGCAGTTCAATCCTTGTAAGAAATCCCAAGCTAAAGGTCATTACAGTGGTCAAGAGAAGAAGAGGCCATGATCCACAAGAGGTAAGAGTTGTTTAATTGTGGTGATAATCCTCAGACAAATGTAAAATGTCTTTATATGGAAGATACCTGCAGTTTACTGCCATCGTAAGTACTAAATGATGAAAAAATCATAGATGTTTTACCTCCTTGTATACAGTTGTGTTTTGATAGTGCCTACATGCTAGAAGCAATATATTAACCTACCTATGACAGTGTGCGTTTTGTACAGTCTGTACACTATTGAATGTGTTGTTTTTTGAACATTTTTTATTAGTTTCACCATTGTAGAATAGTCAATTATATATAATAATAGAAACATAAGTGATAAAAGATATACATTATTTACATTTGACCTGCATAAAATTAAATTATAAAAAGAATCAATTTATAAAATATTTTGCATAGAATTTTGACAAATTTCTTCTTTCTTTCTTTCCTCCTTTTTAAGAGTCTACTGAGCCCATTTTTAGTGTCAGTTAGAGATCGTATCTTATTCCAGGGATTATTGGACCAGACATTTGGCACTATTCTTAGTTGCTTGATCTTACCTTCCATCAAACTGTTTCTTTCAGGAGACATTAAAATTATTCAGTTGTTGGTTTAGACGATGATTTCCATTTTCTTGTAATGCATTTCCTCACCACAGCTAACACAGTCCATAATAGATGTAAATCATTGTTGTTCATTTATATTTTTTCATTAATATTTAACAAGATTAAAGATTTTGTTAATATAGATGTGACTGTGAATGTAGCTTGAAGAAATGTACTTATTTCTTCCCAGTATTTTTTGAGTTTTATACAATCGTATAACATATGTATCCAGTTTGCCTCACATTTTTGTAAACACCTCCAACATATAAGTTCTTTGGTAGAGTTACACTTGGCTATTTTGTTAGGAGTAAGAAATTGTCTATGCAGGAACTTCCACATATAAATCTTCCAAAATTGTGAATTAGAAGTTAATTTTATGGAATACAATAAATTAGTTTTACTTTCCATTTATACATTTATTGTTTGACCTTTTGTAATGAAATCCCAGTGGTTTTGGTGAGTTTTAACTTTATAATTCATTAAAATGTTATAGTTTTGAGGTTATATTTGTCCAATTGTAATTGTAAATAATTTCAAACATTAGTTGTGTTATTTTGGGAGTTGTTACACTGCTGAATTTGTGATGCATATCATATTGTAAATTTGTATATTATATTGTGGCTTTTCTAATTGTATCTGTATGAAAATAATAAGTCTTCTCCATGTAGTGGCTGAAATTTGTCCATTTGGTATCAGATGACTACCCCACTTAGCACACATTTCAAGCATATAAAAATAACTAAGTGGCAAAGTGGAAGAATCCCTTAAGGCTTCATTGATAGCAAAGGCCTCAGTCTTGGATGTCTTCTGTCTTAACTGATTATACCTAAACCTGTGATACACAGCCTACAGGTAATCTGTAATGGAATATGCACAATCTCAGTATATTCCTGATACAAATGGGTGCTATCCAAGTAACAGTTGTATGATGACCCTCTTTTAATTAATCATATCCCCGAGGGGCAGCCTACACTTTATGCACATTAACAGACCAGCAAATAAATATGAGTAAAATGATCTGTCGAGCCTATAGCTCCTGCATGATTCAGCGCTGTAATAAAATGGTGTGTTAGTGTCATTAGAATGCCATGTTTCAGCAGTTGTTCACATTTGTGCCTTTAAGAAATGGCGGTTCTAAACTGGTAATTTCGTATTAATTTTCCTAACATTGTATAGTACCACCATCTCATTATCATATGTAATCTCTGAAGTTGTACAGGTCTGTTAGGTCTGCAGTGCCAGATGGATTCAGGTGTGGCATACAGAGCTACATGTGCAGGTATCGTGTGTCATTAGGGTAGAAGACTGACAAAATCTACAGTCTGGGCCTCTAGAAAACTACCATTCCTTTTCTTATGTCACCTTGCAAGTGCCATAATGACCTCAGTATGCAAAAAAAAAAAAAAAAACAGTAGCAACAAAGCACTCATATGCATCAAAAAAATTGTCCATACCTATCAAGTATGTCTGTCTAGAACATTAGCACAGTCAGACAAGTATATTTTTGCAGCGTAGAATAAATGTCAATGCAAAGCAGTCTGCTCCTGTACTCTAACAGAAGAGATAACAAGCCTGATTAGATAAAAACATGGCTAGATGTTTGTTGTCATTTGCAGTGAAGTGTTACCCTGTATGGCTGTGATGCCACAGGATTCATTTCACTAAATACATTCTTTAGACAATGATTTCACTGTGTAAGTATTTGAAATTAAAAGTCCCTTCAAAGCTATTTGTGAGATGACCAGTGCCTTTGTTATGTGAAACACAATATTCCAGATTCTTGGTAGTCTAAGCACAGTGCACCTGTACGTCTGATCATTTGAGACAGGATTATTTTGACAACTGATTGTTAATGAATTTGTCCCAAAAGGCAAAGTGTAATAAAATGCCCTGTGATTAGGTGCTACATGAAATGGCATGAATTGTTTGCATATTTCATTAATGTATCACAATTTCATGTAGTATTTAATAACAATGCACTTTCTGAGCACACACTTTATTTTACAGTATGACATTAAAAGTTCTAGTGTTCACCAAATTTGTTTGCTTCTGCCAATGCATATATATATTTGATTAATCGGCATAACCTTGACATTGATTCTTTATTTATTTATTTGTTAACCTGATAAGTAAACTGGTTCTTCACCTACTCTTTTAATCCATAACTTGATGCACAGAGTAAA
The DNA here is from genome assembly GCF_019279795.1 of Protopterus annectens. Lineage (NCBI taxonomy): Eukaryota > Metazoa > Chordata > Ceratodontiformes > Protopteridae > Protopterus > Protopterus annectens. Next base: position 501,313,864 of record NC_056742.1, read on the forward strand.
GTGTAAATATAATATGTATGAAAAGGTACAGAATAACCAATGAACCGGAATGTTCTTAGAAAGTGGGAGGAAACGAGTAGAAAATGCCAACACAGACAAGTATGTGGCATGTGAGTTCCTTGCAGATGGTGTTGGGAGGCCAAGGGTAAACACTGCATCTCTGAGGCACAAACCTTAACCATTGAGACATCAGTCCTGGGTTTGATTCTCAGAGTCCCCATTTAGCTGTTAAGTGACTGTGAGGAAAGTATGTAGCATGACAGTGCTATGGTGACCCTGAAAACAGGCACCTGTGTCTAGTGGGTTTATCAGGTCGCCAGTTTTAATAAAAGTACAAATATATGATTTCATGGTGTCAGTAAAGATTAATCAGATTGAGGAAGTCTGATGCAGGGAATAGACACGTCATGTATTACATCAGTAAATCTTGTTGCCATATCCTGATGTAGTTATACAACAGCTGAAACAACAGTAATAGACATCATGGAGTGCTGTTTGGAGGTTATACACTGGAGACCACAACCCCAACACAAGGCACATAGGCTGTAGAGCAGAGGAATTATCCCAGTAAGCAGGGTTTCAACTTACAAGAGGTGGTGGTCATTATTTTTTATATAACTGATTATGAAAATAAGGGAAAATAAAGGGGCACTCCATTAGTTTAGTAATACATATATATATTCTGTGGATTGTCTTGGGAGAAGACATTATTAGTAAAACCTGTGGTACTTTGAGGAGGAGGGCAATAGGTTCTTGGACTAAAGGAGTAGTTTTCATTTATAGTCAAGGTGCAGTGATTTGTCTTTACAGTTTATGGCACTGTTTGTTATACAGTCTCTCCCTTTGGGTCATGGCTGGAAAGGGTCTGCCTACTCAGCTAACAAATAATAAATATAAGTGAATACTTAGTTTGGAAACAAAATATACTATTGCCTTTTAAGGGAAGTCAGCCCAGAGACAGACAAAGAGGGATTGATGGAGGAAGACAAACAGACAAACAGAAAGGACACTCACAGTGAGTAAGGTATTGGCAAGGTGTGTGTGAAAGTGTTGTTATAAGCAATGATATGTGTGGTTAATTGTGCAGTGGAGGTATTCACACAACTAGTAGAATAATAACCTTATCAGGGTAGATGTCACTGGGCCACAACCAGGCTGGCTTCTGGTGTCAGGAAGCATTTAAAGCAATGGATTACTGTGTTTTTAGCTGTGTGCCCTTTACAAAGACACAATGTTTATTTCATTTTGAAGGAATTGCAGGGATACAGCAAACTATTCCAAAGATTAGACCTAGTATGGATTAAGAAATCTTATGCTGACATGTGATTGTTGGTTTTATAATTTTCTTCTCACAAATACTTCATCTTTCACCCTTTTACTTCATTCAGTAGCTTTAATTTCTCCCATCACAAGTTGAATATATGACTACACTCTTTATATATGCTTTCTCTTTGTCAAACTCTGTTTCTTCATTTCCTTGTGCACACATTCAGTTCTCCTCCTCTGTACTTATTCCCGACTCCACCTACTGAATATCATTTCTGACTGCTGTATGTCCACTAAGTATTTCATCTTCCCTTATATAGTTATGAGAACAGTCTCCAATGTATGCATGTAACTATCTGTATGTAACTACACAAGACGCAGTAGGCTCTAATTCTCTACAATTTGTCTGTTTTACTCTCTGCTGTATTTATGTTATTCTAAATGTTAGATGTTCTTCACTAGATCTCTGTTAACGTATTCTTTACATGTAGAACTTTCTCCATAAAGGCTTTGTGCATCCATCCATCTAGGCTGTCAAAGATCAGGATCTCAGGTGGACACCAGCATGTTGGTTGAAAAGGAGCTTACCTTCATATCAACTTCACAACTTTGTCGCTGTGTTTGTATATACATGCACTTATCAGCATCACAAACAGTTTTCACATTTCATCTCTCATAACTTCCTTTTCTTAGTTTTTCTGGTAATTTTCTGTTAAGTTTGTTTGAAAATAGAGAAAGTGCAACTGTGGAAGGCAGATTCCTTACCATGACTACCATTCTAGCTGTCTGTTTTGTTTTAGGTTCATAGGTTCATAGGTTGATACTAAGCTATCAGCCCTAGGGCCTATACAAGCCTAGCCATAACAATTCCCTGGCTATTTCTTCCCACATTATTTACTTCTTAAATCTTGCAAAGTCTGTCAGGGATGTGTTCCTAAACATTGAAAAGTCACCTAAGGACCCTTGGCTGTCATTTAGAAAGCAAATGGCTGTCACTCTTGGTATGCAACACCATGTTATGTGCTTTTTCTGGTTTAGTGTTTGACCCTTTAACCGATAACAAAACACACTGAAAAGACACGAAAAGAATCAGATGACTCAAACAGGATTTACTTTTCTTCTTCAGAGTCAGTGACATGCTTTTGCAGCCTCCAGACCATCCATTAGTTTCACCTGGGCCCTGAAAAAATAAATGCATGTCCTTGACCACCAGCCATCCTTCAGTCTTGTCCCCCTATCAGCCAACCAATGCTGACTCTGTCTGAGAATGAAAAGTCATTATTTCTGAGGGGGAAGATGGTGAACACAAACTTCTTATGAGGTAGGAGTTAGAAGATAGTGGCGTGGAGGTTCATCAATCACTACAAAAGCCTCAGGTGGACATTCCACAAAAAGGGCAACTGAAAATAGAACATTTATTCCGCCTCCTACTCCTACAAACATTTCCTCTGACAAATGTACATACTCATAATTCTCAGGGTAATTGGTTCTCTCTGGCTCAAGATTTGTTAAAAGCTGTGTGGGCTTTATAGCCTGGACAAACATTCACATTTACCTTCTCTTTCTTTAAAAATAAAGGGAATCTTTTTCTGAGGAACAGAATGTTTCGGTACAGTAGACTTGCATTATGCCTTTACTTCAGAGTTTACATCAGATGTTGAAGAGTCTCTTTCTTCTGACTGCCATAATGAAGAGATTTCATTTGGTGAAACCACTTCCAAAATGAAGTGGGAGAGAAAGGAGGGAGATTTCTCAATTCAAAAAAGATATTTTGATCTCCTTGACATGGATATTCCCATACCAGTTGCAATTCCTCCTTTACTTAGGGTGCACCTTTGTTCAAATTTCTAATTCTCTTTATTTTCAACTTCCTGATCCAAAAAAGCCCAGTAGATTCTGCAGGGTTAATGACTGACATAAATGTATGTACAAAACCCTATTGCTGACCTTGCAGTCATTTCAGTTAATTTAGAGAAAGAACATTTTGGATTGGAAGGGGGTCTATCTGCACTTTTGTGAGAAAATTGTGTTTGATTGGCATGTGACTGGTAAAGGGAGACCAGTTTAGGGCTTGGAATAAGCATCATTACTGGTCCTTTTGAATTTTGTTACAGTTTTTTTCAAGTTTTGAACTTATGGTATTTAAGCCCTGCATCCGAGCAGGTTTCTGCTTGTTTGTACTGAGCTGAACTGAGGTGGGCTACCAGCCACAACTCTGAGCTGAGATACCAGATGACTAGAGGATTCTGAGCTTCCAAAAAAACATAAGTTGCCTGTTGTTTCCTTATTTATACTATTTACTGCGCTATTTTATTGTCTGCCACCTACTTTTATACTGTATTCATTTACTGTGTACTAAACTACACTGTTATACTGCAAATGCCTGCTATACTGTGCATGTAAAATACAATTTTATTGTGGTTTTAACTGTTTAGCAAGTTTTTTTGTTGTTTTCACTGTTTAAGTATTTACCAGTATTTTTCACTGTTTTAAAGCTATCTATTCTGCCTGCTCTGGTTTTCCCACCAAACAGTACTTAATTAACTTGATCTGTTTAAATTATTATTATTACATTTTTTCAGTGTCTCACTGCTATTTTTCTATTGTGTTAAATATTCTCTCATGTTTCCCACTAAAACTAGTGTAGCTAGTAGCTGTAGCATAGTCCATATCCAGGCCTGCGGCTTTTGGGGCTGTTTGTAGTGATTTGTTTGTTCTGAGCACATTTTCCAGGCCATCTTGGACTGGAAGGGGTCTATCTCAAAGTCAAAGTCAAAGTGAACTTTATTGTCATTTAGAACTACACATGTGTAACCTAAATTAAATTTCGTGCATCAGCTCAATTCTTGAGATTACAAAGGAAAGTGAAACAATACATACAAGTAGAGGAATAAATATAACTAACACATACAGTCCTACTCACAATACACACAAGAAAGAGCAGAGACATTTACCAACACTCATATATATGAAAAGAATACCCTCCCATGAATTAAAGTAACTGCCCTATTTAAAGTAATAAAAAACACACTAAAGACTGAAATGCGTAAATTATTTGTCTAATATTGCACTTAAGTGAGTTAAATAATACTGACTATGGACATAATAAATAAATATTGCCCTTACTTGGAATATCTGTAAGTATATATTGCACAAATACATAAAAATTGACTTATTATGTGTCCAGACCCTGAGTTCAGAAGTCTAATCACTGTAGGGTAGAAACTGTTACTGAATCTTGTAGTCCTGCAGCGGATGCTGTGATATCTCCTGCTCGATGCTAGATGCTTAAACAGTCCCTGCGCAGGTTGCATGTTGTCCTGTATTATTTTGATGGCCTTTCAGATGCTTCTTGCTGAATAAAGATGTTGTATTGATGGAAGACTGGAACATATTACCTTCTCTACAACCCTCACCACTCCTTGTAGTCCCCTCCTTTCTGTAACTGTGTAGCTTCCAAACTACACTGTGAAGTTGCAGGTGAAGATGCTCTCTATTGCACCTCTATACAAGGTGGAGACAATATAAGGAGGAAGATTAGCTTTTTTCAGCCTTCTTAAAAAGTGATGGCATTGGTGCACTATCTTGAGATCCTCTGATATGTGAGGAGTTTCATACTCTTAACCCTCTCCACACTCACACCATTGATCCTGAGCACTGGATGGTTTATTCTCCTTTTCCTGAAGTCAATGATAATCTCTTTGGTTCTTCTTACATTCAGGTCAATGTTTTTCCCCTTGCACCAACTGATCAGAGATGCCACCTCCTCTCTGTACGCCCTTTCATCCTCCTTTGTGATGAGCCCCATGACTGTGGTGTCATCCGCAAACCTGATGATGTGGTTGGACTTGTGCTTAGCATAGGAGTCGTGGGTCATGATGTTGAATAATAGTGAGCTGAGAACGCATCCCCATGGAACCCAGGTCTTTATCGTGATGCACTTTGATGTGTTCTTACCTGAACACAACCTCTGTGGTTCTCAATCAGGAAGTCCAGGATCCAGTTACAGAGATATTCACTGATTCCTAAATGTGCCAGTTTGTCTATCAGCTGCATTGGTACCACTGTATTAAATGCAGATCTGAAGTCTATGAAGAGCATCCTCACATAGTTGTCTTTGCTTTCTAAATGCTTAAGGAGACGTGTAGTGCTACTGTTATGGCATCTGCCGTGGATCGGTTAGCTCTGTACTCAAACCGCAGAGGGTCAAAATCAGGAGGTAGGCATGATGAAAGATGTTCTTTGATGAGCTGCTTGAAACATTTTATAGCAATGGATGTCAGAGTGATTGGTCTGTGGTCATTAGGGCTTGAGGGAGTGGTTTTCTTAGGTAGTGGGATGATGTTAGTTTCCTTGTAGCATAAGGGTACTTTTGCCATGGCAAGAGAGCTGTTAAATATTTCCTTGAGCACTGTGCATAGTTGATCGGCACAGCCTTTTAACACCTTACCCAGTATGTTGTCTGGGCCAGCAGCCTTCCTGGGGTTCACTATCCTTAGCTCTCTTCTTACCTCCTTTGTGCTGAGGCTCAGTACTGCATCCTTCTCATCAGTGGGTAGTTTTAGTGCCAACCTGTTGTTTCTTTCCTTAAATCTACCAAAGAAGATGTTCAAACTGTCCAGGAATTCAATGCTGTCCTCACACTCTCCTGACCTGATTTTGTAGTCAGTGATCTCCTGTATGCCTTGCTATAGTCTCCTCGCATCCTTCATGTCTTCAAAGTATCTCTGTATCTTTCTGCCATACTCCCTTTTGGCTCCTTTATACCCCTCCTCAGATTACCTCTTGCTACACTTAGGGCTGATTTGTCCTTAGCCCTGCAAGCTGCATTTCTCTCTTTCAGAAGCTCATATACCTTAGGGGTGAGCCATGGCTTCTGGTTAGCTCTAATAGTGATACTCTTGGTATTTGTTACCCCATCAACACAGTTTGAAATGTATGCCATCACTACCTCAGTGCATTCATCAATGTTCAGATGCTGATTCACTGTGGCTGCCTCCTTGAACATATCCCAGATGGTTCTTTCAAAGCAGTCTTGGAGGGCTTCCATAGCACTCTCTGGACATACACTGATTTGGTTCTTTGTGGGTTTCTGTCTAACCAGTGCAGATTTGTAAGCTGGGGATAGAAAAATGGTATAATGGTTAGAGTTTCCCATTTGTGGAAGTTGCACTGCCTTATAAGCTTTTTTACGTTTATGTACACCTTGTCCAGGATATTATCACCCCTTGTAGGAATGTCCAAATACTAATGGTAGTGTGGGAGTACGTCTTTCAGATCTGCTTTATTAAAGTCAGCAGCTGCCATTTGTTCAAAGTCAGGATACTTGCTCTGCAGATCACCATGTGATTACATAGTTTATTTAGAGCCTCAGGGGTATTAGCACTAGGTGGGATATACACCACTGTTATACTGGTCCCATTCAGCTCCCTGGGCAAGTAAAATAGTCAACATTTAATGGAGAGAAGGTCTTAAGTTCTCACAGCAGTGTGATAGTATGATGTCACAGTTGCTGCACCATGTTTTGTTAACATAGATGCAGACTCCACCTCTTCTGCCCTTTCCCCACAGTGAATGTTTTCTGTCTGCATGAAACAGCATAAAATTCTTTAAGTTTATTGCAGTATAATTTATCTTGTCATGCAGCCACTTCAAAGTAATCAGAAATAAACAAGTATTTCTTACCTTGTTCTTGTTGGCGAGTTCTAGTCTCAAGTAGTCCATCTTGCTATCCAGTGATCTCACATTAGCTAGCAGTATAGTTGGTAGTACAGGCCTGTAGGGGTTTGCTTTTAACTTTACATCAATGCCTGCTTTGCAACCTCTTTTCCTTATTCTCTGACATCTCTTTTTGTTTTTTCTTGTCCAGAATATTCTAGAAAGCTGTTCTACCAGTTTCAGGCACTTTAGAGTGTGAAGAGTTAAAATACCCAGCTGTTGTAGCTCTGTGCAAGTAGTAGGCCCTAGATAATCTGCAGACTTCAAGGCATCCAACCAGCAACATGTAGATGTCGGCTGTTTAATTTCTAATAACGTCTGTCTACTATAAGTTATTGCACCTTCAATCAGAAGTACAGAAACTGATTTTTTCAAGACTTTCTGTGCAAAAGAAGACAAAATATGCATATCTGTAGAAGGAGCTGACACAGCAGCAGCCACACAGGGCGCTGCCATTTTTTAAAATTATTTGCACTTTTTTGAGAGAACTGAATATAACCTGACTGGTAAAGGAAGGCTTGTCTAAGGCTTGGAATAAGCATCCTCATTTGGTCCTTTTGAATTTTGTTAGAGTTTTTTTCAAGTTTTAGCTTTTGGTATTTAGGGCCTGCGTCTGAGCAGATTTCTACTTGCTTGCACATCACACAGCACAGAGCACTGTCATGCAATTGTGTGCCAAAGCCGGACAGTTAAATTTAATAAATTTCCCTTAAAACTAAGGCAGAAATATCCATTCACCGAGCTACTTTGTGATCGTTTCTGAAAAGCAACACCTAGACACAACAGTCTTCAACCTAGCATTATGGACAGTTGGACCACCCTTGTTTTTCTCTTGTTGACTTGGGTCTCTTGAGGCAGTATAGCAATTGCCTCATATACACAGACAACCCTCTACTAAAAACACACTGTCCAAGAGATGTATTTACACCAAAAATCTAGACTCCATGCTGTCTGTCACTCAAAACAGTAACATGAAGAAGGTTGTCAATTCACCCAGCACTACATATTCACATAGTACCACTACTCTTATACATACCACTACTCATACACTTAGAACCACTACCCATACACATACCACTACTCATACACATACCACGACTCATACACATACCACTACTCATACACATACCATGACTCATGCACATACCACTACTCATACACATACCACGACTCGTACACATACCATGACTCATAGACATACCACTACTCATACACATACCACTACTCATACACATAACACGACTCATACACATACCACTACTGATAGTCATACCACAACTCATACACATACCACTACTGATAGACATACCACTACTCATACATTTACCACTACTCACACACATACCACTACACATACACATACCACTACTCATACACATACCACCACTCATACACATACCACTACTCGTACACATACCATGACTCATACACATACCACTACTCATACACATACCACTACTCATGCACATACCACAACTCATACAAATACCATGACTCATACACATACCACTACTCATACACATACCACGACTCATACACATACCACTACTCATACACATAACACGACTCATACACATACCACTATTGATAGACATACCACGACTCATACACATACCACTACTGATAGACATACCACTACCATTACACATACCACTACTCATACACATACCAGTACTCATACACATACCACTATTCATAAACATGCCACTAGTCATACACATACCATGACTCATACACATACCATGACTGAGACACATACCATGACTCATACACATACCATGATAGATACACATACCATGACTCATACACATAGCACTACTCATACACATAGTACCACTACTCATACACATACCACTATTCATAAACATGCCACTAGTCATACACATACCATGACTCATACACATACCATGACTCATAGACATACCACTACGAGTACACATACCACTACTCATACACATACCATGACTCATACACATACCACTACTCATACACATACTACCACTCATAAATATACCATAGCTCATACACATACCACTATTGATAGACATACCACGACTAATACACATACCACTACTGATAGACATACCACTACTCATACACATACCACTACTCATACACATGCCAGTACTCATGCACATAGTAGCACTACTCATACACATACCACTATTCATACACATACCATGACTCATACACATACCACGACTCATACACATACCACTACTCATACACATACCATAGCTCATACACATACCACTATTGATAGACATACCACGACTAATGCACATACCACTACTGATAGACACACCACTACTCATACACATACCACTACTCATACACATGCCAGTACTCATGCACATAGTAGCACTACTCATACACATACCACTATTCATACACATACCATGACTCATACACATGCCATGGCTCATACACATACCACTACTCATACACATACCATGACTCATACACATACCACTACTCATACACATAGTACCACTACTCATACACATACCACTACTCATACACATACCACTACTCATACACATACCACTACTGATAGACATACCACTACTCATACACATACCACTACTGATAGACATACCACTACTCATACATTTTCCACTACTCACACACATATCACTATGCATACACATACCACTACTCATACACATACCACTACTTGTACACATACCACAACTCATACACATACCACTACTTGTACACATACCACCACTCATACACATACCACGACTCATGCGCATACCACAACTCATACACATACCATGACTCATACACATACCACTACTCATACACATACCACGACTCATACACATACCACTACTCATACACATACCACGACTCATACACATACCACTATTGATAGACATACCACGACTCATACATATACCACTACTGATAGACATACCACTACTCATACACATACCAGTACTCATGCACATAGTACCACTACTCATACACATACCACTACTCATACACATACCATGACTCATACACATACCATGACTCATACACATACCATGACTTATACACATACCCCTACTGATAGACATACCACTACTCATACACATAGTACCACTACTCATACACATACCACTACTCATACACATACCATGACTCATACACATACCATAGCTCATACACATACCACTATTGATAGACATACCACGACTAATACACATACCACTACTGATAGACATACCACTACTCATACACATACCACTACTCATACACATGCCAGTACTCATGCACATAGTAGCACTACTCATACACATACCACTATTCATACACATACCATGACTCATACACATACCATGGCTCATACACATACCACTACTCGTACACATACCACTACTGATAGACATACCACTACTCATACACATACCACTACTGATAGACATACCACTACTCATACATTTACCACTACTCACACACATATCACTACTCATACACATACCACTACTCATACACATACCACTACTCATACACATACCACAACTCATACATATACCACTACTTGTACACATACCACGACTCATACACATACCACTACTCATACACATACCACTACTCATGCACATACCACAACTCATACACATCCGATGACTCATACACATACCACTACTCATACACATACAACGACTCATACACATACTACTACTCATACACACAACATGACTCATACACATACCACTATTGATAAATATACCACGACTCATACACATACCACTACTGATAGACATACCACTACTCATACACATACCACTACGCATACACATGCCAGTACTCATGCACATAGTAGCACTACTCATACACATACCACTATTCATACACATACCATGACTCATACAAATACCATGGCTCATACACATACCACTACTCTTACACATACCATAGCTCATACACATACCACTATTGATAGACATACCATGACTAATACACATACCACTACTGATAGACACACCACTACTCATACACATACCACTACTCATACACATGCCAGTACTCATGCACATAGTAGCACTACTCATACACATACCACTATTCATACACATACCATGACTCATACAGATGCCATGGCTCATACACATACCATTACTCATACACATACCATGACTCATACACATACCACTACTCATACACATAGTACCACTACTCATACACATACCACTACTCATAACCATACCACTACTCATACACATACCACGACTCATACACATACCACGACTCATACACATACCATAGCTCATACACATACCACTATTGATAGACATACCATGACTAATACACATACCACTACTGATAGACATATCACTACCATTACACATACCACTACTCATACATACACCACTACTCATACACATAGTACCACTACTCATACACATACCACTACTCATACACATAGCATGACTCATACACATACCATGACTTATACACATACCCCTACTGACAGACATACCACTACTCATACATATAGTACCACTACTCATACACATACCACTACTCATACACATACCACGACTCATACACATACCATAGCTCATACACATACCACTATTGATAGACATACCATGACTAATACACATACCACTACTGATAGACATACCACTACTCATACACATACCACTACTCATACACATGCCTGTACTCATGCACATAGTAGCACTACTCATACACATACCACTATTCATACACATACCATGACTCATACACATACTATGGCTCATACACATACCACTACTCATACACATACCACTACTGATAGACATACCACTACTCATACACATACCACTATTGATAGACATACCACTACTCATACATTTACCACTACTCACACACATATCACTACGCATACACATACCACTACTCATACACATACCACTACTCGTACACATACCACAACTCATACACATACCACTACTTGTACACATACCACGACTCATACACATACCACTACTCATACACATACCACTACTCATGCACATACCACAACTCATACACATACCATGACTCATACACATACCACTACTCATACACATATAACGACTCATACACATACCACTACTCATACACACAACATGACTCATACACATACCACTATTGATAAATATACCACGACTCATACACATACCACTACTGATAGACATACCACTACTCATACACATACCACTACACATAAACATACCACTATATGTACATATACTACTACGCATGCACATACCACTCCTCATGCACATACCACTCCTCACACACATACCATTACTGACACACATAGCACTGCTCATACACATACCACTACTCATAGACATACCACTATTCATACACATAGCACGACTCATACACATACCACTACTCATACACATACCACTATGCATACACATACCACTACTCATACACATACCACGACTCATACACATACCACTACTCATACACATACCACTACGCATACACATACCACTACTCATACACATACCACTACTCATACACATACCATGACTCATACACATACCACTACTCATACACATACCATGACTCATACACATACCACTACTCATACACATACCACTACACATACACATACCATTACTCATACACATACCATGACTCATACACATACCACTACTCATACACATACCACTACTCGTACACATACCACTACACATACACATACCACTACTCGTACTACTCTCAAAAAATATACTGAAATACTAGACACATCCAAAACACAAATATGCTACAGCTAAAACAGTCTCCACAACACCCATGGCACATAGCAACAACAGTGTCTCACCCATCAAGCCTTTAAGGCACAGCACTCAAAAACAAAGTTTTCTTGCCATTGGAGACTCAATAGTTAGACATGCAGATGTCCCACTGACCAGGATGGACAAGGAAAAAGTCATAGTCAGCTGCCTGTCCAGTGCCAGGATTCACCAAATTATGCATGCACTCAGGTCTCTCAGCAACAAGTACCATTATGTCTCTGTTATAGTTGATGTTGGTGCAAATGACCTGAGATGTACCTCTCTGGACTATATGAAGAGAGACATGGTCAATCTCTCTGAGTATGTGTCCCAGGCAGGTATGTCCCTAGCCTTGAGCAGCATACTACCCTCACCTAGAATGATGCCACAGTGTAAACAAAAAATGATTGATTTCAATAATTGGCTTAGTTTTTGGTGTCATTCCAAGGGGATCCATTTCCTGTCTGCCTGGGAAGCCTTGGTTGACAAACCTCGCTGCTTTGCCCGAGACAGTTTGAACCTGGCACCCTTAGGCATTCGGCTGCTGGTAAAGGCTCTTGCCTCCCTCCATAGTGCCTTTTATAGGCAAGGTCTTGAAAACAACATTACCAACATGAAATTAACCAATCAGAACAAAATAAGGGTCATGCTGTAAATGCTAGGAGCTTAAACTAAAAACTTCACTCCCTGGAAGCACTTCTATCACTAGAAGATATAGATGTCTGTGCAGTCACAGAAACCTGGTTTAAGGCTTCAGAAACTACTCCAGCCCTGCAAGGCTACAATGCTTTCTGCACCTTTAGGCCACAAAAGGAACATGTGAAACCAAAGGCGGTGGTGCTTCAGTCTATATTAGAGATAAATTCAGCTCACGTCTAGTTAGACTGGACAACTCCATGGAGTTACTGCAGATCCAGGTTACGGTGGGTAAGACACCCATTCAAGTCTTAGTGAGTTATAGATCACCCTCCATGGGTCACAACACAAACAAAGCCTACTTAACCAAACTGAAGACAATCCAAATTTTACCGAACACAATGGTTAAGGGGGATTTCAATTATCCCACCATCAATTGGGAAACCTACTCTAGCCCAAACTCGCTAGCACAAAAGTTCCTTGACTTTGTGGATTCAAATGCCTGAAGCAAATTGTCCACACCCTGACAAGAGGAACAAACATTCTAGATCTGGTCCTCACCAACATGTCAAACAGGTGCACTGCTGCAATTGTTGGACCCTCATTAGTTAAAACTGGTCACATATCAGTCACTTGCAAACTGACACTAACACCAGAACTCACAAAGGGTGAAATCAGACTAAACAACTTCACCAAGGCAAACTATAATCTCCTGGATGAAGGTATAAATGCATTCCAAGCCCCACCCTGAGCTGAAAGTGGTAACTACGATGAAGCTTACACTAAAGCCCTGTGCAATCACTTGCATCAGTTTATACACTCAACTGTACCAGACAGAATCAAAACCAGAGTCCCAAGTAAAATCAAGCTGCCATGGTGGATTTCCAGCATCAACAAACTCTACAATAAATGCAGAAAGTTGTTGTCCAAGAAAACAAAGACAAGGACTCAAGAATAGAAAAGCACCCTCCTCAGCCTTAACAGGGAAATAAGACAACTTGCTAAATCATCCAAGAGCTCTTTTGAGAGAAACCTAGCAAGTACTTCCAAGGAAAACCATAATGCCTTTACAGCTATGTACGTAACCTAAAGGGTTGGACCCAACCATGTGCAGAACTGGTGACCAATAGTATCACACATACTGACCCCACAGAGATAGCGAACCTCATAGCAGACAGGTTTGGCAAAAATGTCATTCTCTTATCCCCTCCTAACTTACAACAAACAATCCCCCAAACTTCTCCCAACCTTACATTTCTGAATAGTAGGTCCTCAAAGCCCTGTCCAAAGCAAAGAATATGGCTTCTGTGGGACCATATAACATCCCAGGCTGTCTTCTAAACAGGATAAAGCATGAACTAGCATCAGCACTAAGTACCCTTTTCAATCATAGCCTAACCACAAGGCTTGTTCCTGCGGAATGGAGAACAGCTACAGTTATTTCCCTCCACAAAGGTGGCCTAGCAACAGACCCGGGGAACTACAGACCCTTACGCCTGACCAGCCTTATCTGTATGGCCATGGAGCGTATCATTATGGACCTCATAAATAAAGACATAGGTGACGTCCAGACCCTGAACCCTACCCAATCTGGCTTCGTGAATGGCAGATTCTGCCTGTTAAATCTGGTGGATTTCTTTGAAAGTGTGTCCAAGGCCATTGATGAGGGCAAATCTGTGCACACAACATACCTTGACTTAACAAAGCCTTTCAACACAATCCCACATTCAGGCATTACCAATAAACTTATCAAGCTGAATATAAACCCCTTGGTTGTAAGACGGGTTGCCAACTGGCTCACAAACTGGACATGCACTATCAAAGTGGGTGACTCCACATCAACCAGCAGACCTGTTTGCAAACAGGGTGCCACAGGGGGTCAGTGCTGGGTCCCCTACTGTTTGTTATATACTTCTCAGAAGTTCAGGTCAAAACTAAAGGGTTGGGGCTGACCAGGTTTGCAGACGACTGCAAACTAGGTGCAATCACTGAATCCTCAAATTATGTCAGTATAGTCCACGATGGTCTCACATGGACCGACGACTGGTGTATTAGGAACAGTCTCAAACTGAATGCAAAGAAATGCATCATCATTCCCTTTGGCACAAAGAATGTCCCTTCACACTGTCAAATCAATAACAATACCCTAAGTACTCATGAAGTGGTAAGGGACCTGGGATCACAGGTTGACCACGACCAGCTCAATAACAAAAGAAGTTATAACCCCCCTATACTCAGCACTTTTTCTGCCCATAATTGAGTATAACTCCCTATTTGGTATGTACAGTACTAAGCACCTACAGCAATTAGAAAGACCTCAGAGGTTTCTAACAAAGAAGATCAAGGGCCTCCAGCATGTGCCTTACATGGACTGACCAAAGTCCCTGTCACTATACTCCATATTGTATAGACTTTTAGGGGGGACTTATGCCTGGCCTACAGAGCAAACCAAGACTCAAACCTAATGCAATTACTGCATATCCATAAATCAAATGGGTCTATGGCTACCCATTCCAGAGACTTAAATATGGCCTGCGACTTAAATAAGACATACTGGAGGGACAAATTTATCTCCCAGCGACTGTCACATCTCTGGAACAGGCTACCAATTCATGTGAAGAGTAGCACCTCTATGACACTGTTCAAGAGGAACCTGGATGAGTAGATGGGGCACTGTAAATTCTTACCAGGGATAGAAATCACAACCCTCCTGGACATGGGCAGTCATCATTAAATGCAATATTGGGTATTGACTAGTACATTTATGGTATTACATTGGGTAGAAATGGAGAGGCTTAAAATGACCTTTGGGTCAATAGCCTATGATCCTATGAACTACTTGTAGCTCCAAACTCTTTTCCTAATGAGAAGAAAGCAGAGCCCAAGACAGATACAGTAAAGAATGGTTATACCTCTGTCACTCTGGCCTTTAGGGCTATTTACTGTCAAATTCACATGATTAAAATTCTTTTAGCGTTGTTGGATAGTTTGGGTCAGAAAATGGCTAAGATCCACAATCAAAGCATGAGATCCAATTTGCTAGGCCTCTCCATTCTTCATGACGAGTAAACATTCTATTAAATTTTATTTATTTATTTATTTATTCTACATTTGTTTACCAGGATAGTCCGACTGGATGCATGCCCATTTTCAGTAGAGGCCTGGGGAGAAAAGCTCCAAAAAGACATTCAACAAACTGTTACATTTTTACAGTTTAAAACACCAATAAAATGATTTTTGCACAGATGCAAACAAACACAAAAACAGATACACAAACAAATTATTAAATTTCTAGACAGTGTTTTTAAAAATGATAGCGTATTGAATGCCTAGTAGGCTAACCTGGTAGTAGAGCCAATGAGATCATAGGATTTATAAGTTAAGAAACAATAAAGTGTAGGCAGTAGTCCTCCATGTACACACAAGTGATGGTTAGAGGTAGTCTGGATTAGGACAAGGACATAGTCATTGTTTTTTTAAAGTACTGAATCAGACTTTTCTTGAATTGAGATAGAGAGAGTTCAGATGTAAGATTAGCAGGAAGAGAATTCTAAGTTTTGCCAACAGAGTTAGCAAATAGATTTACCGGCTGTGTCGTTGGATTTGAGAGTTTGATCTAGTAGTCTTTCAGATGAACGAAGTGCGCTAAGGTTACTGTAGGGCGTGATGAGGTTTTTAAGTACGGGTGTATTATCTGGTTGGTACAGGATCTTGTCTGCAACTATTAGTTGGTTAACCTGAAGCAGGTTAGGTAGTTCAAGCCATCCTAGTAGATTTAGGTTATGAGAGTGATGAGTTCTGTAGACTGCATCATGTGAGTTTAGCTGCTAGAAAGTTTATTAAGGTCAGTTTTGCTGAGGTTTGTAAATCGAGGGGAAGCATAGAGGAGGGTGGAGGGTAGACGTGTACAAGCAATTACAGTTCTGGGCAATGGCGTTAGGAAGGGCTTGATCCTATATAGTGAGCCAAGTTTTTTATTAACTGTTTTAATAGTTTTTTTGATATACATATCAAACGTAAGGTTATTATCTATTATAACTCCTAACATAGGTTCATAGGTTCATAGGTTTATACTAGGCTATCTGCCCTAAGGCATTTATAAGCCTAGCCCAAATTATTGTGGCTTACGCCACCCCTTATATGAAAAAATACTGTGCCCATTAGTTTGTTGTGCCTCTGTCCAGCAGTGACACAGAGATGATTCCCGGGGTAAACCTACGATCTCCCATCCACAGGTCTAGATTTCTCTTGAACAGAGTCAGCGAGGTGCTCTGCCTCACATGGACCGGGATTTTATTCCACAGCATAGGGAGTCTCTGAGTGATAAATCTATCCCTCCAGCACGTCCTATTTATATCCGTGCTAAGGTTTAAGTCGCTTGCTCTAGTGGTTTTGGTGGATTTGGATTTTTGAGGTGGAGCATGTCCATTAATTCGGGTTGGACATGGCCTTGTATGTCAGGCACATGTCACCTCTGAGCAGACGGTATGCAACTGAATAGAGCTGGAGTTTCTTCAATCTGGCAGCATATGACAGATTTTGGAGTCCTTTATCCTTTTGGTGAGGAACTTTTGGGGTCTCTCCAATTGCTGCAGATGTCGGGTGAGATACATCCCGAATGGGGCATTGTACTCGATCATTGGTCTGATAAGTGAAGAGTACAGGGGAACAATGACCTCACTAGATCTGGATGTGAATCCCTTCATGATCAGGTGGGCAATGTAGAAGGTCTTTCTAACCACTTTAGCAATGTGAGTGTCAAAAGAAAGGCCACTGTCAACCTGGGTCCCCAGGTCCCTGATAACCTCTTCTGTGCTTAGTGGATTGCCACCTATATGGTAGCTTGGGGTTACCTTGTTTTTCCCGAAGGGTATGATTATACATTTTTGGCATTTAACTTCAGGCCATGGCTCTGGCACCAGCTATCTGTTTCCGTGAGTCCCTTCTGAAGGATATCCGTGTCCGATGCACTTTCCACTATGGCGCCCAGTTTGCAGTCGTGTGCCAACCTTGGCAGCCAAAGTCCCCCCCTGTTGGCCCGTACTTCTGAGAAGTAGATGCCAAACAATAGGGGGCCAAGGACCGAGCCCTGTGGGACACCACTTGTGACCGGCTTGGAGTCTGACACAGCGCCAGCAACTCTAACCCTGTGGGTTCTGTCCTTAAGCCAGTTTGCAACCCATCTTGTGACATATGGGTTTACATTTAAGCTGGTAAGTTTTTCTACAATACCCGAGTGGGGTATTGTGTCGAAAGACTTTGCAAGGTCAAGGTAGGCTGTATGGACTGCCTTTCCCTCATCAATGGCCTTGGTGACTGTTTCGAAGAAGTCGACCAAGTTCAAAAGGCATGATCTTCCCTTGACAAAGCCAAACTGGGTCGGGTCCAATGTCTGCAAGTCCCCTATATCTTTGTTTATGAGCTCCATTATGATCCTCTCCATAGCTTTGCAGACTAGACTTGTTAAGCTTATGGGGCAGTAATTACCAGGGTCCGTAGAGGCGCCACCTTTGTGGAGTGGGACCACAGTTGCCGTACGCCACTCCTTGGGCACGTATCCTGTGGTAAGGCTGAGATTAAACAGCTGCCTTATGTGCGGGTTTAATTCCTCATTTAGCTCGTGTAGCACACAGCCGGGGACACCATCTGGTCCCATTGATGCTGTGTTTTTAGCTTTAGAGAGCAGCTTTCACCTGCGTATTTGAGATGTCTGGGAGGCTACACTCGGCTGGGATAGTTATCTCTCCTTTAGGGGGGAGAGGTGGGTGAAGTTTGCACTGAACCTGTCTGCCAGTATGTTGGCAATGTCTGTGGGTTCAGTGATTTTTGTATCATTTTGGACTAATTCTGAGCATATCTGGGAGTTTCCACCCAGGTTCCTAACATAGCTGAAAAGGCCTTATGATTGTCCTTTGAATCCATGGCAATTTTTCTCTCAAAATTGGCCTTAGTTGATTTTATGAGTGCTCGTATTTTTTTACTAATAATGATCAGGGGTGACTTCCCTTTTATGGATTTTGTTCTATCATGTAATAGCTTTCTCCTCTTATTGTAAAGTTTGTTAATGGCTGGGGTCCACCAGACTGGACGTTTGCCCTTTGTGGAAAGAGTCTTGGTTTTATTTGGGATTGCCTGATCCATGCAGTCTTGGAGGTGTTCATAGAAGGCATTTGTAAGGGCTTCCGCAGCTTGGGTTGTGATTTCCTTTGGTTTGGTTGAGGAATATGGGCAAATAATGCTAACGCTGTTCGATTTTAATGTAAAGGTTATAGGAGCAGACCTGTGAGTGGGGGAGAAAAGCAGCAGTTTGGTTTTATTAGGATTTAACATGAGACAACAGTTAAGGAGCCAATTTTCAACTGTGTTAAAACTATTTTGCGATAAAATCTGCAACTCTGTAGGTGAAGTGTCAGAGCATGCTAAAGTGGAGTCATCCGCATATTGAATGCATGTTGCATTTGGGATGGCCTTATACAAATCATTGATGAAAATGGAAAATAATAGTGGACCTAGTATAGAGCCTTGGGGTACTCAGAGGATGATGAGTGAAAGGGTGGATAGTTTGCTCTGCCATATGACAGCCTGTTGTCTACAACTGAGATATGATTGAAACCATTGGATGGCCTGATCCTCTAGGGAGATGGATTTCAAAGTGTTTATGAGTATTTGGTGGTTTACCTTATCAAAGGCTTTTGAAAGATCGAAAAAGATAGCTGAAGAAAGTTTATTATTGTTTCAGTGTTGGTTAATGATGTTAAATGTGACTATGATGTCATAGATGCAGTTTCTTGAGCTGGTGCTCCTGCTGTTACTGGTTCATTCATCTGTAGGCATGCTTCCCTAAGACTTCAGCATTTTCCTGAAGAAGTTATTAAATGTTTCTCTTGACTGAGATTTCCTTTTTGGGATTCACTGAAGTGTGCAAGAAGATGGAGGACCTGGAGAAAGTCATTCAAGGGGTAAAGCAACTTTGTTTTTCTCCAGTACCTAGATTTAACAAAAATTGCCCTTTAATAGCAATTCCTTTCTCCAGAAGGCAGACTACAACTAAACATCATAAAAATCAGGTAAAAGTCAATTAAAAAAAATGGCAAAGGAATTGAAGTCTAGTCTGAGTTTTAAGGTTCTAAGAGTAATAACAAGCCCTGGCTACCTTTGTCCTGCGTCCCTTCCCTTTTTCCACCCTGGTCTCCCTTCTACCTCATACGGAATAGCTGGCATGCACTACCTGTATTCAATTATGGTAAACAATCACATCCAACTCCTGGGTTTTGAACATCATAAGAAGAGGTTATGGGTCTATATCAGTCAGTCGAAATGGCTGATGATCGAATACCATATGTTCGAACTGTGAAGTTCGAACACTGGTTATCATGAAGCCATGGAACACCAAATTCTTTCCGTGGGAATTCTGTGGGTCGTTTCTGTGGCTTTGCAATTTTCAGGACTGTGGTGGAAAGTTACGAGTCGGGTTCAGGTAAGTGTGCGATTGTGTGGACATTAAGAGTTAGGGTGTGGGTTAGGTGAGTTAGGGTTAGGGCGCGGGTGAGGTGGGTGTGCGATAGTGACAGTCTTTAGGGTTAGGGCGGGATAGGTGAGTTAGGGTTAGGCCGCGGGTCAGGTGAGTGTACGATAGTGACATACCTTAGGGTTAGGGTTTGGGTTAAGGTAAGTGGATGGATAGTAGTGTATGTACAGTTTAGTGCAGGGTTAGATGTAGGATTTTAAGTGTATGTGTGTGGATTGCTGTTTTTTGTGTGCTTGTGTTGTGTGTGTTTCTTGGAACAGCAATTTTTTTCCCTGGGGAAAAAAATGGTGTTCTAAGACTTCAATGTTTTTGCACTTCGTGGTTAGAAGTTCGAACATATGGTGTTCGAACTTCAGCCTTTTCATTGAACTGATATAGACCCGAGGTTACAAGCTTGAATGTAATTCCATACCAATCTGCTCGGGCATTCCTCAGATTCTGAAAGACCAAGAAGTCTAAATCCACTAATTGTTTCACATCTTCCTTTGTCACAATTCATAGGAATGCTTCTGCAAAAAAGTTTTATTCAAGACTACTAAAAGTGATGACTGTACCCATTTTAGCCTTTAGTTTGAAGTCTTTTTTAATAAACCAAGAAGTTATTAGTATATCACAACCAGCAACAAGCTGCACAGCTGTTTCTAGTTCTGTATTACAGACCCCAAATGTATCTGTATCTCTTTTCACTTTGGGAATAGACTTTGTAAACCAACATGTATGTAGCCTGCTATCTTAACCTGCCATTATTTATAGTTTTGTTTTAAATTCATCTGGTCTTCATCATTTGAGCACTATACCTTGATAAACATGTGATTGTTTCACACGTTCTCTGCACATTTCACTATAATTATGGACATTCCAGTTTTGTTTTCTTTTTTTGAGGACTTGTTCTTTTTTTTCTTTTCTGACAGTTTCTGTTGTCGTTTGTTTTTTTTTATGCCCACTTCTGCTTTGATTTCCATTGCAGCTGCTTTCCGAAATGCTTCTGCTGTTCTTTGTAAAGATGTCATTTAAAGCTTGTTTTCTTCATGGTTTAGAACATCACTATGTTTGGATCTGATGATGTGAACAAGTACGTATGTAGTCCCATTGTTGCAGACCTTTATATACAGTCAGTTTCAAGGATGATTATACCTCCTTCGGACCAAAAAGGATATATAATCTTGAAATGTACTATTTTCACATATATCATTTGATAAACCTGAAGCATTCTGCTTGTTTTTTTTTTTTTTTTCAACTGATGCAATGCTATTAGGGGCCAATCAGTCACACCAAAACTGTAAGCTAGAACAGGAAGTGTAAAGTGACTTACAGCTTAAACTTTATTCTGAGGTGTCAAGGCAGTTTTTAATACTAGCTTTAGTCTTCTGAAGTATTCCTTACTACGTTCTGCTTGCACTTGTTTACATGTTATTGCTGATTCTTTGTGTATTCCGATATATCAATACGCGCTCGTCTGTCCAAGTCTCGTTACGTCATAACTACACTCTAGATTGATGTATTCCGATATATCAATACGCGCTCGTCTGTCCAAGTCTCGTTACGTCATAATTACACTCTAGATTGATGTATTCCCATATATTAATACACGCTCTTCTGTCCAAGTCTCGTTACGTCATAATTACACTCTAGATTAATGTATTCCCATATATTAATACACGCTCTTCTGTCCAAGTCTCGTTACATCATAATTACACCCTAGATTGATGTATTCCCATATATCAATACGCGCTCGTCTGTCCAAGTCTCGTTACATCATAATTACACTCTAGATTGATGTATTCCCATATATTAATACACGCTCTTCTGTCCAAGTCTCGTTACATCACAATTACACTCTAGATTGATGTATTCCCATATATCAATACGCGCTCGTCTGTCCAAGTCTCGTTCCATCATAATTACACTCTAGATTGATGTATTCCCATATATCAATACGCGCTCGTCTGTCCAAGTCTCGTTACATCATAATTACACTCTAGATTGATGTATTCACATATATTAATACACGCTCTTCTGTCCAAGTCTCGTTACATCATAATTACACTCTAGATTGATGTATTCCCATATATTAATACACGCTCTTCTGTCCAAGTCTCGTTACATCATAATTACACTCTAGATTGATGTATTCCCATATATTAATACACGCTCTTCTGTCCAAGTCTCGTTACATCATAATTACACTCTAGATTGATGTATTCCCATATATTAATACACGCTCTTCTGTCCAAGTCTCGTTACATCATAATTACACTCTAGATTGATGTATTCCCATATATTAATACACTCTCTTCTGTCCAAGTCTCGCTACATCATAATTACACTCTAGATTGATGTATTCCCATATATTAATACACGCTCTTCTGTCCAAGTCTTGTTACATTATAATTACACTCTAGATTGATGTATTCCCATATATTAATACGCGCTCTTCTGTCCAAGTCTTGTTACATTATAATTACACTCTAGATTGATGTATTCCCATATATTAATATGCGCTCTTCTGTCCAAGTCTCGTTACATCATAATTACACTCTAGATTGATGTATTCCCATATATTAATACACGCTCTTCTGTCCAAGTCTCGTTACATCATAATTACACTCTAGATTGATGTATTCCCATATATTAATACACGCTCTTCTGTCCAAGTCTCGTTACATCATAATTACACTCTAGATTGATGTATTCCCATATATTAATACACGCTCTTCTGTCCAAGTCTCGTTACATCATAATTACACTCTAGATTGATGTATTCCCATATATTAATACACGCTCTTCTGTCCAAGTCTCGTTACATCATAATTACACTCTAGATTGATGTATTCCCATATATTAATACACGCTCTTCTGTCCAAGTCTCGTTACATCATAATTACACTCTAGATTGATGTATTCCCATATATTAATACACACTCTTCTGTCCAAGTCTCGTTACATCATAATTACACTCTAGATTGATGTATTCCCATATATTAATACACACTCTTCTGTCCAAGTCTCGTTACATCATAATTACACTCTAGATTGATGTATTCCCATATATTAATACATGCTCTTCTGTCCAAGTCTCGTTACATCATAATTACACTCTAGATTGATGTATTCCCATATATTAATACACGCTCTTCTGTCCAAGTCTCGTTACATCATAATTACACCCTAGATTGATGTATTCCCATATATTAATACAAGCTCTTCTGTCCAAGTCTCGTTACGTCATAATTACACCCTAGATTGATGTATTCCCATATATTAATACACGAGATTGATGTATTCCCATATATTAATACACGCTCTTCTGTCCAAGTCTTGTTACATCATAATTTCACCCTAGATTGATGTATTCCCATATATTAATACATGCTCTTCTGTCCAAGTCTCGTTACATCATAATTACACTCTAGATTGATGTATTCCCATATATTAATACACGCTCTTCTGTCCAAGTCTCGTTACATCATAATTACACTCTAGATTGATGTATTCCCATATATTAATACGCTCTTCTGTCCAAGTCTCGTTACATCATAATTACACTCTAGATTGATGTATTCCCATATATTAATACGCGCTCTTCTGTCCAAGTCTCGTTACATCATAATTACACTCTAGATTGATGTATTCCCATATATTAATACACGCTCTTCTGTCCAAGTCTCGTTACATCATAATTACACTCTAGATTGATGTATTCCCATATATTAATACACGCTCTTCTGTCCAAGTCTCGTTACATCATAATTACACTCTAGATTCATAGTTTTTTGGTGCTTCAGCTTTGTTGCTATCAATGTTTCTTTTGCCCATTTTAAGACCAAATTTAATTTGTATCATATGAGAAAGCTTTAACCATTTGGAGTTGCACCTTCACGTACTTGCCTGATGTGCTTTGTCATTTTAATGGGAACCATTTGAAATGCTGGGATCATCTAGAGTAAATCCAGAAACACAGAGACTGTCTGAAAACAATGAACTACATATACTAAGTCCAAGATGGTCATTTCTTGGAATTTTCCTTTTTCTGAGGTATGGCAATCTCAGAGTTAGTATATATAAGTTTGGTGGGTGCAGGGATGCTTGTCCCCTGGAAAAGGCGTTTAAAGGATAAGAGCAATCTTTGAGGTTTTTTCTTCTCCTGCATTTTCCAATGCTGACATTTCAATAGGAGCCCCGTTTTAAATCAATAAGTAAATGGGATGTGTTTGGACAAGGTTGGTTTTAAAAAGTTAAGCAGTGGCCATAGTCTAGTCTATTAAGTAAACAGCTTAATGGGTTAAGGGCAAGGCAACACATCAGTGGTGACAAAAATATTCACCCTGGAATATTCCCTTTTCTATTTTTCCTTGGGATAATCATTTGCCCTTTATAAAGACTCATTTTTAATGTCATTTGTCACTGTTCCATAGTCATCGCTAGGACATTGTTCAATGTAGAGTGAATCTTATACATCTGTAAGCACCCCCATAATCTGTGAATGTGGAATACTGTAAGCACTCCATAATCCATGAATGTGGAATACTGTAAGCACTCCATAATCCATGAATGTGGAATACTGTAAACACCCATAATCCATGAATGTGGAATACTGTAAGTATCTCATAATCCATGAATGTTAAATACTGTAAGCATTTCATACTCCATTAATGTGGAATAATATAAGTACCCCATAACCCATGAATCTAGGATACTGTTGAATATCTTTTTGTCATTTATGCATGTCATACTTGGATTACTCCGATTTTTACAGCTCTGTTACAGCTTTATTTAACAAAAGATAATCCTTTTTTGCATATCACTTTATTTTATTACCCGTTTTGTAATCAGGAAAATTCTTCCTCACCTGTGGTCAATCAGTTATTACTACTGTTACACACAAGTGTTACTTTGAAATGGTATTTCATATTTCTTTTTTGAAAACAACTTTTTATTAATTTTAAAACAAAGATTGTACAAAATTATTTAAAGATAAATATAACAAAACTCTAGCTATTTATAGATGTCCACAACAAAATCAAACATAGAAAACTAAATCATTAAAATTTATCAAGTAAATCACTTAATTTTGACCAATATCCAAACTGGTGAGTAATATCTGATGTTCTCATTTTGGCAGTTGACAATTCTTTACAGAATTTTTTTTGCTGTATTAATGAATTCAGTGAAAGAAAGAGTAGTTTTACATTTCAAATTCTTTATGACTATTTTTCTTGCTGTAACTAAAATGGATCAAAGGAGATACCCCTGCACCCTAGGAAGGGAATAAGGAACTGGAGCATTAAATAAGGTAAAGGAGTTAGAAATGATAGACTTTTCTGTCCAGGAAGCTTGGGTAAATTTTTTAAATTCAACCCAGAAAGGAGTTACTATTTTACAATCCAGTATCATATGAAACCAGTCTCCATTAGAGACTTCATTATACCCCAAAAACAATTAACTTTCCCATATTTATACGTTAAAGCCACTTTATATGGAGTTAATAAAAAGCTCTGTGAAGAAATCTCCATGTAGATATTTTCCAATAAAGAGAAGAACTAAATTTTCCATCAGATTTAAGAATTAAGCATTTAGCTTTATCAGAAAAAGCCTTCTTATTAATCTTAGTTGAGTATTTCCAAAATAACGAATCTGTGGAACCAAACTCTTCTCTTATTCTTTTATAAATTATTGATATATATATGATTTATTCTTGTTTGAGTTACTAATGATTCGGAACAAAAATAAAGTATATTTGGAATATGTTTTGTATGAAAATCCATGGAGAGTTTGATTTTATCACTAACATATTTTTTACAAGATTTTATAGTCAACAAATTAATATTTTCTAAACAATGTGTTTCAAGAAGATAGTCTGTATTATGTGATTTATTTCCTATTAAGAATTGATACCAAAAAATTAAATTTGCATCTCTAAGATTTAGCATTTTGTTTATATTAAAAGTTCCCAAACAATCTACAGTATTTGATATAGGGAACAATAAAAACAATAAATCTTTAACGATATAATTAGATTTCATGAATTGTTTAAAATTTATAAGGATGTAATCAGTGAATGGTGAGGAATAGTATATTTTATTTTCATTTAAACATAAGTCTTTCAAGATTGAGTAAAATTTATTAATTCCAGATTTAGAGAAAGATTCTACAACATAGCTATTATTATTTATTAATCTTTCATGAATGGATTTCCAAGTGGATTGTAACAGGAATTGCACCATAAAGATATGGGATCACTCTGCTCCCCTACCCTGCCCCCAAATCTCACCCGCCCCCACCATCTCTACATTTATACTCACATAGACACTTCCACACTACAATTAGCTTATCAGAGCAGGATTCACCCACCTTTCACTTAACTATTCCCCCTTCCACTAATTATTCCTTCTTCCCTCCACTTCTAATATTGCACGCTCTCTACTACATTTATACTATCTAAAATTGCACACCAATTTATCTACCACTAAATCATTTTATTTATTACATCGCATAACCCCACTACACACAACAGCCTTAAAATAACCATGCACACCATACCTGCACAGCCATTAGTCATAATACTTCTTCCTTTCTTCCTCTAACATCGACTCCATCTTACCAGCCTCCTGGACTTCTCTTATGCCCCTCCCTATCACACAACATCTATGTATCTCAAAAAAGAATCCTTCTACTCAGCCTATATTTTTCCTCACCTCTAGCACTACAATGATTCTCTCCTCTTTAACAGAAAGCTTCTTCCTGTTACCGCAAATACAGTTCCCATCCCTCACAATCCATATCCTATATGCATTCATTCCTTCAATTCCAACTCTAAGAAATATAAAGACCTTTCGTCCCTCCTTCTTGTACTAATCTCTATCCTCCTTTCTGGAGTTATACACCCTAACTCTGGACCCCCTGCCAACCAGTGTACTAACTCTAACTTGCCACCTTCACCATCTTCCCTTTTTCCTATGATTAATGCCCAAAGCCTATGCAATAAACTACCCAGTTTCATGCTTGGCTCTCCCATAACCATCCTGACATTCTTTCTATCTCTGAATGTGGCTCAAACCACACCTGAAAGACTCTGAAATTACTTCCCCAACTATAGAATCATAACTGGTGCCAGAGCCATGGCCTAAAGTTAAATGCCAAAAAATGCATAGTCATACCCTTCGGGAAAAACAAGGTTAACCCTAGCTACCAAATAGGTGGCAATCCACTGAGTACAGAAGAAGTTATCAGGGACCTGGGGACCCAGGTTGATAGTAGTCTGTCATTCGACACCCATGTAGCTAAAGTAGTTAGGAAGACCTTCTACATTGCCCACCTTATCATGAAGGGATTCTCATCTAGATCAAGGGAGGTCATAGTCTCCCTATACTCATCACTCATCAGACCAATGATTGAATACAATGCCCCATTCGGAATGTATCTGACCCGACACTTGCAGCAGCTGGAGAGGCCACAAAAGTTCCTCACCAAAGGATAAAGGGTCTCAAACATCTGTCCTATGCTGCCCGACTGAAAGAACTCCAGCTCTATTCAGTCGCTTACCGCTTGCTCAGAGGTGACCTTTGCCTAACATACAAGGCCATGTCAAACCCAGATTTGATGAATATGCTTCACCTCAAAAATCTAGATCCGTCAGAGCCACAAGGGCGGGAGACTTAAACCTCGACACTATTAATAGGACGTGCTGGAGGGATAGATTCATCACCCAAAGACTCCCTATGCTGTGGAATAAAATCCCGGTATATGTGAGGCAGAGCACCTCGCTGGCCTTGTTCAAGAGAAATCTTGACCAATGGATGGGAGATCGCAGATATACCCCAGGGATTACCTCAGTGTCACTGCTCAACAGAGGCACAGCAAAATAATGGGTATAGTTCCCCATACTAAAGGGGTGGCTTAAGCCACAAAACTATGGGCTAGGCTTGTAAATGCCCTCGGGCAGATAGCCTAGTATGAACCTATGAACCTATGAACCTATGAACTCATAAGAAAGGAGGTGGAGTAGCCCTACGTTTCTCCTCCTCCTAACAGTGATGCCCTACACCAACCCTATACCCCAATTTGCTACAGCTGAACTAACTCTGGCCCTCCTAAAAATTAACAAACATAAAAACAATTGCAATAGCTGCTCTATATATTCCTCCTGGAAACAACATTCCTATTCTTGAAGATATTTTTTCTTGGTTCTAATCTAACATAAGTAATGAAACAATACTCCTAGGTGACATGAACATTAACTGGACTTTTATTCACTCAACCATTACTTCTCAGAATATAAACCTATATAATCTCACCCAACTAATTAATATCCTACCAGGCCTAATAAAGACAACTCTTCAGGCAGTATTCTAGACTGGATATTTGTTTCCCACTCCAACAATATCTCTGATAGTGGCACCTTACCCATCTCTCTTAGTGATCATCATCCTTCCTTTGCACATCGCTCACCTTCCTCTCTCCACCTACAACATAACTATATATCAACCCATGCCCACACAAACGTTAACCCTCAATATTTCTCTGACTGCTTAAAACATATGAACTTCAACCCTCTGATAACTCTACCTCTTGACAATGCTGTTACTTACTTCAATACTTCATTCACTAACCTACTAAACAACTTTGCTCCTCCCAGAACTAAAAGGCTTAAATGCAAAACTGACCCTTGGCTATCCAAAGAAGCTATAACCCTCATGCATATCTGTGATAAATCATCGAACCACTACCAAAAATATAAAACACCTAACTCCCTTACTGAATACAAACAACTTTGTAATAGAGTTAAAAAACAAATTGCTTCCAACCACAAATCCTACTACTCCAAGCTTCAAAACCATCACAACTCCAAACCCAATAAATTTTTGAGTAGTATCTCTACCCTCCTAAGTCCTGGCAGAAAATATAACCATTGCCCTGACCTAGCTCTCCAGATCATATCATAGCCATCAAATTTAACTACTTCTTCATAGACTCAATAGTCAAGCTCACCACATCTTTTTCTAACAATTTATCAGCACCTACCACATCTCTCACCTACAACTCCACCCCCTCTGCCTCCAATGCTACTCACTCCCTCCCTTCACCCTCAAACCCATTCATGTTAACACCATAGAAAAACTCCTTCACAAATTAAAACCCTGTTCTAATGCTCCAGATAACCTACCACCTAACTTCCTCAAGCTGCTGATGGCATAGCTCTTCCCATCTCCGTCCTAATTAATCATTCCATTCATGAATCCTATGTACCCCTGGTTTGGAGAAAACCCTTTATCATTCCCCTACACAAAGGGGGCAACAACACTGACATTCCAATTTCCATCCAATAGCCATTCTCTTCCCATCTCTAAAATTCTTGAAAAATGTATTCACCTGCAACTCTTAAGTAACCTTTTAGACAACCATCTGCTGACCCTAACCCAACATGGATTTAGACATGGACACAGTACTACTACAGCCCTTCTGTCCTTCCTTGATATCATCAGCTGCACTCACAACTCAGGCAATATTGTATATAGCCTTCTCCTAGATTTATCTAAGGCCTTCAACACAATTTCCCATAACTTACTTTTGTCCAAGCTCTCTTATTTTAATCTTTGCTCCTCTTCCATCAATTGGTTTTCCAGTTACTTCTCAAATAGATACCAGGCTGTCAAGTGGAAATTTTGTACCTCTTCCTACCTTGACACTCTGACAGGCATTCCCCAATGATCTATCCTGGGCCCCTTACTATTTAACATCTTCATTAATAACTTTCATCATTGTATCCAAATGCTAAACTTGTCCAATATTCAGATGACTCTATCATTATCTGCTTTGCCAAATATTTCCCCAAACTCATGCAAGTAACTCAGGATGTCTTCACCAGTACTGAGACATGGATGTTGAACAATCACCTAGCTCTCACCAAAATCATGATCTTTACCCCATCAAAAAAAACAAAAAAATAAAATAGACAAGAACTCCTTCTCTATAGTTAGCCAAAACATGACTCCCATTGAAATAGTCCCCCATACTAAGCTTTTTGGTGTCCTTATTGATGAACAACTAATGTTTGACATTCACCTATAAATCAGCATCAAGAAAACCTGCCAGAAGTTTGGAATGCTTTAAAGACACAATCATTACCTTACCCCATCAACTAAACATACCCTCTCTGCCACTTACCTCATTCTCTCGCTCATGTATTGAGCCCCTCTCCTTACTAATCTACAAGCCATCATTAAGGCTAAACTGTCATCCTGCTACAATAAAATCTCCAAGTTTGCTGCCAGCTCCAAATCCTTCTCCCACCACTGTGATGCCCTAGACCCCTTGAATTGGCTGGAACTCCCCCAACTATGTCTTTTAAATTCAGCTCTCTACTGCCCATAAACTAATTTGTAAGCCCTCTAGCTGCCCCTCCCTCTCCTCAATCCTTAACCTGCATCTTCCTGATAGCTCACTCAGGTGCAATAATCAGAACCTCCATGAAGTGTACAAACCCATACTTACTCCTGGGCAACTTCTATTGTCATTTTCCCTTAGCATGAAAATAGAAATCACTTCCACCCCATATCCAAACTACCCACTTTTAAGACTTTGCTCCATTCATATCTCTCTTCTAATTGGGAATGCTCCTGCTCTCACCCCTCCTAACTTCCATCTACTTGACTCCTACTTCCTCCAACCTTTATCTCTCAAAATTCTACCTAACACTAGACATGTTATTTTCTCACATTCCATTAATTTTTCTTACAACTACTAATTCCCATTATGCCTTAGATAGTATAGGTATTTGCATTCTGTGTGTTACAGAATGCTTGTTATGTTTGCATAGAATGCATTGTTATGGCATACTACACAAATGCATTTGTTACTATTATTACTATGTCACTATGTTTTTGTTACTTTTTTAAATTGTGTAATAATATTGTTAATTTTAGTTAAAATTTGATGTTGTATTACTGTGCATGGAACTTTTCTTCCTGGGCCTCCATTGAAAAAGGACTCATCTTAGCCCAATGGACCTTCCCGGTTAACAAACTGCAAATAAATAAAACAAAAATATTCAATTGAGAATTATGGATTTGACATATAATTCAACATTTGGAAAACTTAATCCACCTACTTGCCAACTTTTAACATTCCAGTCAAAGGATAGTCTTGGTTTAATGGGGAACCAGAGAAAATTAAGAAGAATAGAATTTAATTTCTTAAAGAATTTTAGGAGGGAAAAATAATGAGTGATATTAGATAGAAAGGTATTTTTGCTAGGATTATCATTTTTTATTAAAGTAAGTCTATCTTCCATTGTAACAAAAAATGTTCCAATTAATAATTATTTTAGAAACAGTCTCTATTAAATTACTAGAATTTGCTGCTGAGTCATTACATCAGATTTAAATACAATTCCAAGATAATTAATTTGTGAATTGTCCCAAATAAAATTCTTATAGTTTCTTAAATAATTCTTAACTTTTTATTACTAAGTAAAGTTTTTGTTTTATCAGGGTTTAACATTAAACCTGATGCTTTTTTAAGTAATTAATAGACTTAGTTAAATTTTCTATTGAAGCTTCATCACCACTTGTTAAAATGTCATCTGCAAATAACTGAATTTTAAAGCAATAACTTTCAGCTGTCGAGAATCCCTGAATTTTGATATTAGATCTAATAATGTTTCTGAAAGGTTCTATTGCTAGAGTAAATAATAGAGGTGATAAGGGAGAATCCTGTTGTATACCTTTTAATATTTTGAAAGAGCTAGAATGAAAAGACCCAATTTTAATAAAAGAGAACAAGTTACTATATAGATTAGTTATACACTTTATAAAATCTAGGGAAAATTTATATTTTTTAAGTTATTTGAACTAATAGAATCAAAAGTCTTATTTATATCTAGAATTATCATAGTTAGTTCTTTTTTATTTTTGTTAGCTAGATCTATTAAAGTATTAAGCCTAATTATGGTAACCTGAACCTTTCTGTGTAGTATAAAACCAGTCTGATCATCATTTATTAATCCTGGCCTAATAAGGTTCAATCTTTTTGTAAGAATAGACATAAATATTTTATAATCAACATTTAATAATGAAATAGGACAGTAAGAAGATCATAAGTTAAAATCTTTAGTTTAATGATAGGAGATATCAGGGAATATTTCCAGGAGGGGGAATGGTTGACATGCATTTAACTTGCTGAAAAACTTTTAATAGGATATTTAAAATATTTTCTGGGAATAATTTGTATATTTCTGGGATCATAACATCAAAACCAGGGTCTTTATTTGGTTTAATATTATTAATTTGATCTTTTAACTCATTAAATAGAATGACTTATGAAGTTTAGATATTTGTTCTTTGGTTAATTTAAACCTTATATAGTCTTACTAAAATGCATTGGTTAAGTTGGTTTCTAAATTTCTTCATAATATTTCTTAAAGCATTCAAGTATGTCTTTTAAATCAGTCATTTTTTATTTTATCACCTTGTTTGAAAATGATTTCTTTAATATAATCAGTATTTATTTTTTCTTGGATCTAGTAGCCAACCTGTGTAAGCTTTTTGGGTTTATTGAGTAAGTGTGTACTTTTAATTTTTCCAGATTTATTGCTATTATATGGTGAATTACATCAAGATATTTCTGATTTACTATTTTCAACTCAGTGCTTGCCAATTTGGCATAAGGTTTTAAATTGGATTTCAATTTATCTCTATTAGAATGCAAAGATGTCAACTCCTTATCCCACTCTTTTTTATTGATCCATTTCTTTTAGACACCATTCCTTAAAGTCTTTTAATTTTACTATATAAGCAGGGATTCTCTGATAGTAAATCAAATGACTTAGCTTTAATGTTAATGTAAATGTAATAATAACATTGTGGTCAGTTAAAGGACAAGAAGTTATCAATACATCTTCAATTGTGGTGACCCCTAACCAGGAAAAGCCGAAAGAAGAAGTAGAAGACTACTAGAAGTAAAAACATCATCAGTGTTTGCCTGGGTTCCCAATCTATAAGAATAATGTGTAAAGTTAAGAGAGTTAGCTAATTTAATATCATAGATATCTCTCAAATGTTGCGAATTAATAAAATGATCAAAATGTTTAGCTACTGAGAATAGATTACAAACTTATCAGGAGTTGTATCTTTACTAGAAAGAATACAGTTAAAATCTCCTGAAATAATCAATTCAGCTTTTGTATATAAGGTTATAATATCCAAATATTTCTTAGCAACTTTGGCTCCGATTCCAGGTATCCAGTAAGAATTCACAAAATTATAAGTTCTTGTGTCAGTTTCTACTACTGCTAAACTCAACATGCCATTTGTATCTGAATAGGTATTACATAGTTTAGGCAGAGGCAATGAATTTCTCTAATGAATGAGTGCTTCTCTTTTTTGATTTAAATGAGAGCTCACAACAGCTGAATAATTTTTTAACATCAATGTATGTACATCCTCAGATAAATGTTTTTCTTGTAAGAAAATTGTCAGCTTTATGCAGTTTTAAATATTTACGCTGCTCCTATTCAATGGATTATTAAGTCCACTGATGTTTAATGAGAGACAATTATATGTCAACATTAATAAGAACATGTAAATGCACTGATTTGTGATGATTTAGCTTAAATATAATAACCAAGTACTAATAATTGTTGTTATGGACAGATACAAAAAAAGCAAAATTTAAAACTTATATACATTCAATTCTTCCATCATGGAACAAATATTCCCTGATTTAATGATATAATCATACAAATCACAAACCAACCAACCCATCCCAATGTCACAAAGCTAAGCAGTTGCTACTGCTTCTTAATTTAAAACAATATTATTAATTAAAACTATTTAGAGCACACTCAAGTCATGTTAAAAGGAAAACCGATATAAAGAATTAATTTGAGAATATTAATATTTAAGATCATAGAAATATAAACTTGGAAATGTTAATAATAAGGAATTGTATTGTGTATTTCTGAATATATCAAAAATATCCCAGAAATAATGCATTTCAAATTTCTCTATTTCGATCAGCATTTTATATATTAATTTCTTCTAATTAATCGTACTATAGAAAATACTATAAATAGCCAAGTATTTAAGCAATTATATGGCAGAAATAAATACAACTGACAACACCTATAACACATTAACCTATAGACATCATAAAAACAATACATATCAAGAACATGTATCATAAAACCTTTAAAACTCATTTAATAACAGGGGTGAAAAGGTGAGAGTAATAGACTATGAAAGTATAATTGGAATATAGAAAATTGGAATACCCTTCCACATAGTATTAGATCCATAAGCAATCTTAATCATTTCAAAATATCTCTCAAAATACACTTATTTGAATCCTGGTTTTGCACATGTAACACTCCAGGTTAATTATTAACTTAGCATTATTTATGCAATTTGGTTGTACGCACTAACTCTGTTAACATACCCCTTCTAGCAACACTACTTCTCTATAAGAAGTTACATTCCTAGCTGCAACTCTCATCATGGAAGTATTACTAACTATGTACGACTTTGCCTAAATGATTTTCCCGGCTTAATTTCCTAACTAATGTTATTTTCCTCCACATATATAAATTTGGGTTCCTATTAGCAGAGCAAAAGACCGTAATTGCAAATACGGAAAGAGCGACATGTTTTGCACAAAATACAGAAACGCCAAACATCCGAAACAGTGAAAATGGAAATGTCGAAGTGCAATGGTTGGCCCGTCTGTGGTATAGCTCCATAAGGTAAGTGCACGATAGATAGGACTTTAGGGTTAGGATGTGGGTTATGGTAAGTTAATAGATAGGTAATGTATGTAAGATTTAGTGTAGTGTTAGAAGAAGGGTTTTATTTAGCTGTATGTATGTGTATTATTTATTTGTTTTGGGTGTATGTCTGTAGGGGAAGTGTGCAGTAGTTATGGACCTTAGGGTTAGGGAGGGGTTAAGGATAGTACATAGATAGTTGTGTATGTGGGGTTTAGTGTAGTGTTGGAAGTAGGGTTTTGTTATATGTATGTGTACTTATTTTTTTGGATGTATGTCTGTAGGGGACGTTTGCGGTAGTTATGGACCTTAGAGTTAGGGAGGGGTTAAGGATAGTGCATAGTTAGTTGTGTTTGTGGGGTTTAGTGTAGGGTTAGAAGTAAGGTTTTGGTGCTTTACTTTAGGTTAGAAGTAGGGTTTGGTTAGTGTATGTATGCGGTTTATTTATTTTGTTTGGGTAGGTAGTATGTAGTGGGTGGTAGGGTTGGCTGACTATGACAGTTCGTTATTTTATTTTATTTTTCGCTGTTTAGTGCGTTCGGGATTTTTGCTGTTCGCATTATAGGTATCAACGTTTAGGTAATCGGTTAAAGGGTTTTTCGATTTGCTAATATAGACCCATAAATTCAACCATATATTGTCTATATTCAAGTGTTTAAAGTTTTCTTCCATTTGATATTATGTATATATTTTTGTTTTTACATTTTTATCCTGTAAATGTGTTAACACTCATTTTTTTTGTCAATTCTGTTTATAATTTCTATTACTTGTTGTGATAATTTGTATGTAAGCTTAGACTGGAGCTTTTATCCCCGGGCCTCTGCTGTAAATGGGCCCTGTCCCAGTCAGACCATCCTGGTAAACAAATGTAAAATAAAATAAATAAATAAATAAAATAAATAATTAAAAGGTGCTACAATTTAAAACTATATATATATATATATGTGTATGTATTGTATGTGCTTATATATGCATAATATATTTACATGGATGCGCATACATATAATTGTGTCTATGTGTTTGTAATTTATGAGTAGATGCTTGATATGTATATTTAACAGTTAAGAGATTGAATATGTTCTATGTATCTATGCATGAGTGTAAATATACAAATCAGTGAGTGTTTTAAGTGAATGTTTATATTATGAATATATGTTTGTTATTATCAATACCTCTAGTACTTGGAATATACATTTAACATTTAACTTCTATACAGGAAACATTTTTTTATGATTATATTTTAGGTATCATGTAATTACAAATTTGCTTATAGTATTTTTCATTGTCATGTTCTGAAATGTGCGGATCAATTTTTGTATTCATCATACCAATGGGAGATGAAAAATGCTGGAAATAATTTAAAAGTCAGTTTAGTATAAAATAAAATTACATATTTCAGTAACAAATGCAGAACATTTCAAAGAGTTTAATCTGCTCATGAGTATTATTTTCCAATAATTAGCGAAGTAAGTCAGTAATTAAGGCAACTGATGTTGAGCAGATTGAAGTGCTTTAAGCATCCTCTCTTTTAAGCTGTTTCATATAGCACAGAAAACAACAGCTTATATTAAAGTATAAGCACAGTTGTTGTGTCTTTTGGCTTTTCCCGGTTAGGGGTCGCCACAGCGGAACTCCGGTCCGCTAATGACTGGCAGTAGATTTTTACGTGCCGAGTTGCCAGCCCTGATGCACAACCTTCAACGAAGGTACGCCCATTCATGCATGTCTCCACACAGAAGACGCTCTAGCTGAGAATCGAACAGGACAATGTCTTACTGTGAGGCGACAATGCTACCGCAGCACATAAGTACAGTAATGTATATAAATGTTATAATATGCAAATTATAGGGATTATCTCATTTCTAAATTCAGTTGCTTGCTAGAGTACTTTGTTTACATTTTAGTGCAGTGTCAGTCACATGTTCATACAGAGTGAGGATTTTCAGAGAAGCTTGTTAGCATACTGCAGGTCAGATTTCACAAACTTCAGTGGGGGAGGGTTATCAGAAGTGCTAAGAGTTTACAGTGTGTCTTTTTGTATTTTCCTTCCCCCACCCAT
This sequence comes from Protopterus annectens, assembly GCF_019279795.1. Taxonomy (NCBI): domain Eukaryota; kingdom Metazoa; phylum Chordata; order Ceratodontiformes; family Protopteridae; genus Protopterus; species Protopterus annectens. The sequence continues at coordinate 501,351,588 of NC_056742.1, forward strand.
AGGCTATTAGATTAGTTGAATGACTGGTTTAGCCTCAGCCAGAGGTGCTGTCTAGCTGTTTCATGCTTGTTGCTACATGCTTTTTCCCTTCACTGGTAATTATTTTTCATATGATCAGCAATAGTGTTGCTTATTAGTGCATGTACTCATGCCATCGGTCTCAACCTCTTAAGAGGCCAATGTGGAACACAGACCCTAATAATGTGTGACAAATGGTCAAAATGTGGAACACCCTATTGCCATGGAGCATGGTAGAACATGTGTAAAATTCAGTAAGACAATTTTCAGATCCAAAACCTTTATTTTGTAATCTGCTATTCTAGCCTGCCAATATACCAGTAAACAGCCTAGCTCAAATTCCCAGTTCCTATCTTGCTGGGCAACTGGACACACACCATTGGGGTTTATGGCTGGCATACACTGGCCAATAGGGGTACAAACACCGCACCCACTGTTAGCATGAGTCCCTGGAGTAAGTCAGAGTAGGCCGGGTCCTCAACCCGCTTTATATACATTTAAACAGCTACAATAGTGCATGTACATTTCTGTTTTCTTCCAGCAGGGATACATCTTTAAACTTGGTTGTTGTTGTTGTTGTGTCTTTCAGCTTTTCCCGGTTAGGGGTCGCCACAGTGGAACTCCGGTCCGCTAATGATTTGCAGTAGATTTTTACATGCCGAGTTGCCAGCCCTGACACACAACCTTCAACAAAGGTATGCCCATTCACGCATGTCTCCACACAGAAGACGCTCTAGCTGAGAATCGAATGGGACAACATCTTACTGTGAGGCGACAACGCTACCGCAGCACCACCACCATCTTTAAACTCGGTACTTTATAAAATATCTTTTCAGCACACATGTCTGTACAAACCTAGTTTGATATACACATGACATACAGTTTGAATGAATTTGTAACACAAGCATCTTATATAGATTATGCTGATATTCACAAATGACATATAATTATTTACAAAATTCCAGACAGCTGTGCTGGTAGTATCTCCCTTTGTCACGGTGAGTTACACTAATGGTAAATTATCATGATCTCAACATATTTTAGCTATCACTGAATTATTATTCTTTAAGAATTACAAATAAATTATAATGTTTATCTACTGTAGTACATGTATCATTTTGCAACAGATGAAAATGTAAACAACAACAATCCTGCCTTTTATAAATACAACCAGGAAATACTTCAATGCTGCAAAACTAGAAAATAAATTCAAGTAGATATCTCCTGTTCTGACCTAAAATAAGCAAATAGAGAACTCACATTTAAGGTTAGTTTTTTTATATTAATATTTGTACAGTCTGATTTATTTCAAAAAATTAAATAAAACCACAACAAACTAAGCTAATTCTTACTAATGAAAATGTCAGAATATTATCTTGTTAAAGTTAATGCTATAAACACATCACCTTCTCAAAGAATCTTCTTAATCGTATGGAAGCTGACTTTCTTAAAGCGAAGCTCATTCAACAATGATGACTATTCAAAATAAGTGTCATTCAAATTTCAGTACAAGTCGCAGAAAAAAACAACTGGCAGCAAAATCGTGAAACACAGCCAGCATTCTTTACAAATGAATCATTTCTACAATTTATTTAGCTTAGCTGATACAAAAGAGAATAGCCTGTAGTAATAAGCACAAATAGTCTTTAAATCATCTGGCCAGAAACTTCCAAATGCAAGTTGTGAGAGTGTATGTTTATGCTTGTACCTATCACCAGAAAGCTGAAAACTTGATAGAACAACAAATCAGAACTTTTAAACAGCAGTATTACTGTTGTATCATAGGTAGCTCTCCGTTTGTTGACAGCATCAGCTTACCTCTGAGTTCACCGTGTTATCACACGACTCCTAGATTTGTGGCAAGTATCATTGACTCCTGTCCTTCTGAGACTCGTTACTTGATTGGCTCATATACCGCGTTCGCGATTGGCTGTAAATGCGGATCACAAGCCAATCAAAAACTGTAGAGCACAATGCTGTGTAATGTGGAAGGGCAGCAGAGAGCTATGCATTGGTTTGTATACCGTGATGCCGATTGGCAGTAATTGCACTACACAAACCAATCAGAATGCGTGTAGTGGAGCCACAGCTGTTCAATGCAAAACAGTGGAAGAGTGGCTTTGCTCGTCATTAAATGCAAAGCATTCCACATAATCCAGAGCACTTGGATGCTCAGAGACATGCAGACATACACTTATAAGACAGTTTCCTTCATTTCACAGGACAGCAATGCTTTCGAAAGTTGCATCTTGGAAACAAACCCATTGAGTTGCAAATGTCCTAAGATTCTTGAAAAACAAGAAACCCAGCACCAAGGTTTAAAAAGTGTAACTTTTATTACAAAGCTATCACAGACAGACCAGTTTTGGCATATGTTTCAAGCCTTCCTCAGTGTAACCATAGGAAAAAATAGACACTCCTTATATACATCCCCATATAGAAACCAGGAAAATCATTGGCTGCTCACAACAGTTCATTTAATCCAGGAGGAATTAAACCACACAGTTTAATTATCCATCTTTTTTCTTTATTATTCAGTATGTTGTGCCAGACAGTTTTATTTGTTCTGTCCCACTTAATAATGTCAATAACCGTGAATCTGAAGGATGCTGAGGGATGATTTACAACATGTTTGTATAGTGAATTTGTCTGCTTTTTAAGTTTGATGTCACTCATATGCTGAATAATTCTGAATTTCACAGGCCTGGTTGTTTGGCCTACATAGAAGGCTGAGCATGAACAAGTAGCAAGGTATATAACCCAATCGGATGAGCAGTTGGCAAAACATTTTATATCATATACTTGACTAGTATTGCGGCTGCTGAAAGTTTTTGTCTGGTTAAACTCATTACAATGAACACAATGACCACAACTAAAACATCCCTGGAGTGCATTTCCCAAAAGTGTGGACTGTTGGAGTTGGGCGGCTACATGGGTTCCTACCTTATAATGGTTAAAGTAGGATGCCAGGGTCCTACCTATCCTAAAGCCAAATCGGCATTGATCATCAATCAGTCCTGATTTTCTCGTCAGCCTTTAGGATTTTCCAATTCTCTTGTACAACCTCACAAAAAATGCTGGTATTATGTCCATATGTAGCAATCATTCTAATAGGGGCTGACTCATTAGTGGATTTATGTTGGTATTGTAACAGTTCCTGTCTGGCCATACCACTAACCTCCCTGCAAGCCATAGTGATCACTCCAGGTTTATATCCACGTTCCTTAAATCTCCTGACCATATCAGTTTTATGATGGCCATGTTTGTCACTACCAGAACAAATACGTTTAATTCTCATATATTGAGATTTTGGTATATTAAAAATGATATGTGGTGGATGATGACTGGTCGCATGTAGGAGGGAATTATATTCAGGGAATTTGCAGAACACCTGTGTGTCCAAAGTGCCATCCACATTCTTGGTAAGAAGATCATCCAAAAAGGTAATGTGGTTTAGATCTTGTGTACAGGTAAACTCAATGCCCCATTTGTTCCCATTGAAGTAATCAACAGATTCCTGTAGATACTCCAAATCACCCTTCCAAATAAACCAACAGTCATCCAACTAATGTCACCAGATGTCCATTTCTGGCAAATACAGATTGTGTAGGGGGTCGTATATAATGTGTTCCTCTACATAAGCCATAAATAAATCGTCATAAATGGGGGCAAATGATGCCCCCATTGCCATCCCCCTGGTTTGCCAAAAGCATTTCTCCTGGTAGTAAAAAACATTTTTGGTCAAGACATGTTCCGTCATGAGTTCTAACAAAGTGTTAACTCCTGGAGGATATAATTCGGCAACTCCCAACCAATACTCAATGGCCAAAGGGCCAGCCCAATGGGGAATATTGGTATATAGGAAGGCCAAACCCAGCGTACAAAGGAATCAAAGTGATTCTACCTGAGCATCTGAAAGTATTTGTAAGAATTCAGTGGTATCACATATTCTGTATTTCACTAGGGGCAGCAGAGGTTTCAAGTATTGTGTCAAAAAAACTGCCAGTGGTTCTGTTAGAGATCCCTTACCCAAAACAATCAGTCTGCCTGGAGGATTAGTTAAAGATTTGTAGATTTTGGGTAACAAATAAAAATATTGCCTTTTCGGATCTTTTATGGTATGATGTTTTGCAGTGTTATGACATATAATCCCTTCATCCACAGCCTTTTTGATTAAATCATCTAGCTGATGTTTAAATGTGCAGGTGGGGTCCAATGGCATAGACATGTAATATAAATGGTTATCATGTTGTCGCAAGGCCTCATTGTTATATGTATCAAAGTCCATGACCACAATGGCTCCCTCCTTATCTGCTGGTACAATGACTATGTTAGTATTTGACCTATGTTCCATTAGTGCCCTTTGTTGGATCTTTGAGAGGTTGTGTGGTTTGTTCCGTGTTTCACCATGAAAGTATGCAGATCTTTGAGAACATTGTGTAAAAATAATTGTATCACTGGGTGCATGGGTGGCATGAAGTTCGATCTCTGAAAACAAACTGCATGTTCAGTAGTATGAGAATCATTGTTTTTATCAAAAAATTATTTCAGGTTCAATGTTCTACCAAAGGAATACAAATCTGACACAAAATCATTTTTAGCTACAAAGAAAGTTGGCACAAAATGTAAACTTTCATTGAGAAGGTCAGTTTATACAGGAGTGAGAATGTGAGATGAAATATTGAGTACATTATTGTATTCTACTTGTTGCTCATGATTTGGAGTAATGTCTCTACGTTTGTTATGTTTCTTGTGTTTAAATCCCCCCTGTGTCTGAGGTTCCTAAAGGGAAATCCGTACTAGCATTAGTACGTTTTGGTGTAGGTGAGGTTATGCTTGATGCTATTTCAGTGTCCGTATAAGAGGAGGACTCATCCCTTGAGGTGCCCATGGATGGAAAATTGGTTTTCCTTAGTATTGACCTTGGGCGTTTCCTTTTATTTGGTTTGGGGCCATCCTTGGAAAATGTAACACTTTTGTATGGACCAAATTGTCTACCCTTGTCATAATCCATGAGATCTCTATTAAATTTGTGTAGCTTGTGCTCCTTAATCTGTTTTTCTAGACCTGAAAGTTCTTGGGCTAACTGTTGTAAATAAGTTGAATAGTTCCTGTGACCCTCAAATTCTTTAGATTGTTCACATAACTTAGTAACTTCCAGTATCCAAACATCTATACACCGATCATAATATGAGGCTAAAGCCTGTACAAACCCCATGGATGCTTGTTGTTGTGTCATTTCCCATGCTTTCTGCAATTCCTCATCAATGTTATTAACCAAGGGCTGAATCCTTACCCGTAGTCCCCGAGGGCTGATGTTTTTAAACATGTAAGCTTTAAACAAGCGTAGGTGCCAAACATTGGCTCTTAAATTTTTCATGCTCCTGGACAACTGGTTAAACAAGTCCTGGCAATCAGACTCGAGGGGTACATGTTCATTCCCCCCAGAGCCTATAATTAGAGCCCCTACTCCAAATATACCAAGATCATCTCTATCTGAAGATATACAGCTGAGCAGTTGGTTAAGGTCCATCCCAAAAGGGCTGAGTGTAGCTATCAAATAACACAAGAAAAACTGGAGGCAGAATAAAGGGTACTAGGCCCCTGAATACTTCAGCACAAATAACTTGCCTGCAAATTGGGCTAAAATATAATAAAAAATGGAGTGCAATAATAGCCCCCACCAAATGTTCATGTAAGATGGTGCTACGTTACTCCTAAAAAGTCAACCAATACAGCTCAATAATAATAGTCCCTGCCACCTATAGCTAACAATTCAAGGTGGTAGTGCTGCGTTTGAAAGGGGTTCAAAAATCCATGGGCCTATAGTAGCTATCTGATAGGCTATTGCTATTATGCATCAATTGCTTATAAAAAACAGAGTACAATAATAGCCCCCACCAAATCGAATGTTCATATGAGATGGTGCTATGTAACTCCTGAAGATTCAAGCAATTCAACTTGGTAATAATAGCTCCTGCCACCTGTGACTAAAATTCAGGGTGGTGGTGCTATATCCAAAAGAGATTCAACAATCAATAAGCCTGTAATAGCTTTCTAGTAGATTATTCCTGTTATACATGCATTACTCATAAAGACCCATTCATATACGCTGATGGAATCCAATAGAAAAACTAAAAGACCTGTATTTTAAACTGCCCAAGAAATATAATCCACTATGATATATCAAATGTTAGCATTTTTTTGAGGTTGTACAAGAGAATTGGAACATCCTGCAGGCTGATGAGAAAATCCAGACTTTGATTGAAGATCAATGCCGATTTGGCTTTAGGAGAGGTAGGACCCTGGCATCCTACTTTAACCATTATAAGGTAGGAACCCAGGTAGTTGCCCCACTCCAATAGTCCACACTTTTGGGAAATGCACTCCAGGGATGTTTTAGTTGTGGCCATTGTGTTCATTGTAATAGGTTTAACCAGACAAAAACTTTCAGCAGCAGCAATACTAGTCAAGTATATGATATAAAATGTTTTACCAACTGCTCATCCGATTGGGTTATATACCTTGCTATCTGTTCATGCTCGGCCTTCTATGTAGGCCAAACAACCAAGCCTGTGAAATTCAGAATTAGTCAGCATATGAGTGACATCAAACTTAAAAAGCAGACAAATTCACTATACAAACATGTTGTAAATCATCCCTCAGCATCCTTCAGATTCACGGTTATTGACATTATTAAGTGGGACAGAACAAATAAAACTGGCTGGCACAACATTCTGAATAATAAAGAAAAAAGATGGATAATTAAACTGTGTGGTTTAATTCCTCCTGGATTAAATGAACTGTTGTGAACAGCCAACGATTTTCCTGGTTTCTATATGGGGGGTGTATATAAGGAGTGTCTATTTTTTCCTATGGTTACACTGAGGAAGGATTGAAACTTATGCTGAAACCGGTCTGTCTGTGATAACTTTATAGTAAAAGTTACACCTTTTACACCTTGGTGCTGGCTGTCTTGTTTTTGGATTCCTGTCTCCTTAAGCCGTGCACTGCTGGACCTTTGGTTTTTGGACTCCTGTCTCCTTAAGCCGTGCACTGCTAGACCTTTGGTTTTTGGACTCCTGTCTCCTTAAGCCGTGCACTGCTGGACCTTTGGTTTTTGGATTCCTGTCTCCTTAAGCCGTGCACTGCTGGACCTGTGGTTTTTGGATTCCTGTCTCCTTAAGCCGGGCACTGCTGGACCTTTGGTTTTTGGATTCCTGTCTCCTTAAGCCGTGCACTGCTGTACCTTTGGTTTTTGGATTCCTGTCTCCTTAAGCCGTGTACTGCTGGACCTTCGGTTTTTGGACTCCTGTCTCCTTAAGCCGTGCACTGCTAGACCTTTGGTTTTTGGACTCCTGTCTCCTTAAGCCGTGCACTGCTGGACCTTTGGTTTTTGGATTCCTGTCTCCTTAAGCCGTGCACTGCTGGACCTTTGGTTTTTGGATTCCTGTCTCCTTAAGCCGTGCACTGCTGGACCATTGGTTTTTGGATTCCTGTCTCCTTAAGCCGTGCACTGCTGGACGTTTGGTTTTTGGATTCCTGTCTCCTTAAGCCGTGCACTGGTGGACTTTGGTTTTTGGATTCCTGTCTCCTTAAGCCGTGCACTTCTGGACCTTTGGTTTTTGGATTCCTGTCTCCTTAAGCCGTCCACTGCTGGACCTTTGGTTTTGGATTCCTGTCTCCTTAAGCCGTGCACTGCTGGACCTTTGGTTTTTGGATTCCTGTCTCCTTAAGCCGTGCACTGCTGGACCTTTGGTTTTTGGATTCCTGTCTCCTTAAGCCGTGCACTGCTGGACCTTTGGTTTTTGAATTCCTGTCTCCTTAAGCCGTGCACTGCTGGACCTTTGGTTTTTGGATTCCTGTCTCCTTAAGCCGTGCACTGCTGGACCTTTGGTTTTTAGATTCCTGTCTCCTTAAGCCGTGCACTGCTGGACCTTTGGTTTTTGGATTCCTGTCTCCTTAAGCCGTGCACTGCTGGACCTTTGGTTTTTGGATTCCTGTCTCCTTAAGCCGGGCACTGCTGGACCTTTGGTTTTTGGATTCCTGTCTCCTTAAGCCGGGCACTGCTGGACCTTTGGTTTTTGGATTCCTGTCTCCTTAAGCCGTGCACTGCTGGACCTTTGGTTTTTGGATTCCTGTCTCCTTAAGCCGTGCACTGCTGGACCTTTGGTTTTTGGATTCCTGTCTCCTTAAGCCGTGCACTGCTGGACCTTTGGTTTTTGGATTCCTGTCTCCTTAAGCCATGCACTGCTGGACCTTTGGTTTTTGGATTCCTGTCTCCTTAAGCCGTGCACTGCTGGACCTTTGGTTTTTGGATTCCTGTCTCCTTAAGCCGTGCACTGCTGGACCTTTGGTTTTTGGATTCCTGTCTCCTTAAGCCGTGCACTGCTGGACCTTTGGTTTTCGGATTCCTGTCTCCTTAAGCCATGCACTAATGGACCTTTGGTTTTTGGATTCCTGTCTCCTTAAGTCGTGCACTGCTGGACCTTTGGTTTTTGGATTCCTGTCTCCTTAAGCCGTGCACTGCTGGACCTTTGGTTTTTGGATTCCTGTCTCCTTAAGCCGTGCACTGCTGGACCTTTGGTTTTTGGATTCCTGTCTCCTTAAGCCGTGCACTGCTGGACCTTTGGTTTTTGGATTCCTGTCTCCTTAAGCCAGGCACTGCTGGACCTTTGGTTTTTGGATTCCTGTCTCCTTAAGCCGTGCACTGCTGGACCTTTGGTTTTTGGATTCCTGTCTCCTTAAGCCGTGCACTGCTGGACCTTTGGTTTTGGATTCCTGTCTCCTTAAGCCGTGCACTGCTGGACCTTTGGTTTTTGGATTCCTGTCTCCTTAAGCCGTGCACTGCTGGACCTTTGGTTTTTGGATTCCTGTCTCCTTAAGCCGTGCACTGCTGGACCTTTGGTTTTTGGATTCCTGTCTCCTTAAGCCGTGCACTGCTGGACCTTTGGTTTTTGGATTCCTGTCTCCTTAAGCTGTGCACTGCTGGACCTTTGGTTTTTGGATTCCTGTCTCCTTAAGCCGTGCACTGCTGGACCTTTGGTTTTTGGATTCCTGTCTCCTTAAGCCGTGCACTGCTGGACCTTTGGTTTTTGGATTCCTGTCTCCTTAAGCCGTGCACTGCTGGACCTTTGGTTTTTGAATTCCTGTCTCCTTAAGCCATGCACTGCTGGACCTTTGGTTTTTGAATTCCTGTCTCCTTAAGCCGTGCACTGCTGGACCTTTGGTTTTTGGATTCCTGTCTCCTTAAGCTGTGCACCGCTGGACCTTTGGTTTTTGGATTCCTGTCTCCTTAAGCCGTGCACTGCTGGACCTTTGGTTTTTGGATTCCTGTCTCCTTAAGCCGTGCACTGCTGGACCTTTGGTTTTTGAATTCCTGTCTCCTTAAGCCGGGCACTGCTGGACCTTTGGCTTTTGGATTCCTGTCTCCTTAAGCCGGGCACTGCTGGACCTTTGGTTTTTGGATTCCTGTCTCCTTAAGCTGTGCACTGCTGGACCTTTGGTTTTTGGATTCCTGTCTCCTTAAGCCGTGCACTGCTGGACCTTTGGTTTTTGGATTCCTGTCTCCTTAAGCTGTGCACTGCTGGACCTTTGGTTTTTGGATTCCTGTCTCCTTAAGCCATGCACTGCTGGACCTTTGGTTTTTGGATTCCTGTCTCCTTAAGCCGTGCACTGCTGGACCTTTGGTTTTTGGATTCCTGTCTCCTTAAGCCGTGCACTGCTGGACCTTTGGTTTTTGGATTCCTGTCTCCTTAAGCCGTGCACTGCTGGACCTTTGGTTTTTGGATTCCTGTCTCCTTAAGCCATGCACTGCTGGACCTTTGGTTTTGGATTCCTGTCTCCTTAAGCCGTGCACTGCTGGACCTTTGGTTTTTGGATTCCTGTCTCCTTAAGCCGTGCACTGCTGGACCTTTGGTTTTTGGATTCCTGTCTCCTTAAGCCGTGCACTGCTGGACCTTTGGTTTTGGATTCCTGTCTCCTTAAGCCGTGCACTGCTGGACCTTTGGTTTGGGATTCCTGTCTCCTTAAGCCGTGCACTGCTGGACCTTTGGTTTTTGGATTCCTGTCTCCTTAAGCCATGCACTGCTGGACCTTTGGTTTTTGGATTCCTGTCTCCTTAAGCCGTGCACTGCTGGACCTTTGGTTTTTGGATTCCTGTCTCCTTAAGCCATGCACTGCTGGACCTTTGGTTTTTGGGTTCCTGTCTCCTTAAGCCGTGCACTGCTGGACCTTTGGTTTTTGGATTCCTGTCTCCTTAAGCCGTGCACTGCTGGACCTTTGGTTTTTGGATTCCTGTCTCCTTAAGCCGTGCACTGCTGGACCTTTGGTTTGTGGATTCCTGTCTCCTTAAGCCGTGCACTGCTGGACCTTTGGTTTTTGGATTCCTGTCTCCTTAAGCCGTGCACTGCTGGACCTTTGGTTTTTGGATTCCTGTCTCCTTAAGCCGTGCACTGCTGGACCTTTGGTTTTTGGATTCCTGTCTCCTTAAGCCGTGCACTGCTGGACCTTTGGTTTTTGGATTCCTGTCTCCTTAAGCCATGCACTGCTGGACCTTTGGTTTTTGTTTCCTGTCTCCTTAAGCCGTGCACTGCTGGACCTTTGGTTTTTGGATTCCTGTCTCCTTAAGCCGGGCACTGCTGGACCTTTGGTTTTTGGATTCCTGTCTCCTTAAGCCATGCACTGCTGGACCTTTGGTTTTTGGATTCCTGTCTCCTTAAGCCGTGCACTGCTGGACCTTTGGTTTTTGGATTCCTGTCTCCTTAAGCCATGCACTGCTGGACCTTTGGTTTTTGGATTCCTGTCTCCTTAAGCCGTGCACTGCTGGACCTTTGGTTTTTGGATTCCTGTCTCCTTAAGCCGTGCACTGCTGGACCTTTGGTTTTTGGATTCCTGTCTCCTTAAGCCATGCACTGCTGGACCTTTGGTTTTTGGATTCCTGTCTCCTTAAGCCGTGCACTGCTGGACCTTTGTTTTTGGATCCCTGTCTCTTTAAGCCCGGAATGCTGGACCTTTAGTTTTCGGATTCCTGTCTCCTTAAGCCATGCACTGCTGTACCTTTGGTTTTTGGATTCCTGTCTCCTTAAGCCGGGCACTGCTGGACCTGCAGGGGACACTCTGGACTGCCTTGATTCTTTCTTCCTTGCTGTCAGCCAAGTGGTGTAGGTGAGGTTTTGATTGTGCTATTTTGGAGCACTCCTTACCTTGGACCTATTTATTTCTCTCAGCATTATTTTATTTTGTTCTCGCCCCTTAACAAATCAAACTATATTACATAGTATGTTTTGGGACTCACAAGTGATCTGGATGATTGTCTAGCTTCAATGTTTATTCTGCTCAAACGACTTTGCAGGTCAATTGTTGGCAGCATATGAATCTAGTGATTGGGACATGATTTACACTTTTATTGTGCTGAATTGAACATTTACATGCATGCTGAAGATGGATGTCACTTTGCGACTTTTACCTTGAGGTGAAGGCAATATTTGGACATGGCAAACAGATGTGGTGGTTTCATTTATGTGGATTAACTACAACAAAGGTATTTACCATTTTTCATCTTAAGTACTGATTTGGACTTGGCGCGTACTTGAGCTGAAGTGAGCATTTTCAATATTAGCAATGTCTGAATAACATTTGCGACCTTATCTAACAAGTACATATATCCTGATGGATTCTTTATGTTCATATTGATCGTTTTTTTGTGTGGATTATTTAAAACGGAGGGTTCTTGGACTTTATTACACATCATTTTCAAATTGGGCTTGTATATGGTTATGCGACATATTCGGCCAGGGAAATAGACCTTCAATGAATCATTTACTTGATGAGTGGATTTGGGGCCTATGACTTCAGTCTTTGGAATACTCGTTTTGCAATTGTTTTTTGTATACTCATTCTGGGGTGCACACCAAGCGGACATTTATATTGTTGTTTTGGATATTGATTTTTTATGTCTCAACAAGTACTGAACTGTGTGCTGTCTATTTGAGTAACAATTTTTTGGACTTTAATTATATTTCCTTGTAACAGGGAATATTTATATGTTACAGGGACACAAATTTACTTTTCCATCGTTGTGTTGGGAATGTGTTCTGTATAACAGTTTTCTTAACATTTTGGTTACAGCTGTTTCTTGGTACAGTTATTATTATACCGGTTTTTGCAGATAATGTTTGGTCATCATGTATTATTTATTTTAATCAGCCCAGGGTGCATCTTAAGATTGTTTATTACATTTATCCAGTTCTCTCCATGCATGAATCTTGTTTAAATATGATCATTTAAGGATATAGTGATTCTGACATGTATATGCATATGGGATAGTATTATAACAGAAGTTGATGACACATATTTAGGACAGTCAGCTTTTGTTTAGACAGTTTGGTAACTGTTTCTCCTTACTTTTTGGGTTTAATTTCAATTATTGTATATTTATTTGGTCAACATTTACCACATGATTGCAGTCTGATGGTATAGTCTTGTGGAACATTTTTCAGACACATTTATATGACCCTCACCCTATGTGCCAATTTGTTGAGGTATTTATGCGATAATTTTTTGCCTTCCCTGGTCCCAGGTTGGTGCTGGTTTCTGACATGTAAAGTAGTACACTGGTTTTCCAATTCTTGTTATATCGCCTCTCTAGAGGTGTATTATATCTCAACTCTCCATCCCTTGGAGCTAGCATTGGATATATCATATGGGGATTATATTTCTTGGGCAGTCTGAAATACAAGTCTTTTAGTATTTCAATTGGATTCAATCAGCGTATATGAATGGGTCTTTATGAGTAATGGATGCATAACAGTAATAATCTACTAGGAAGCTATTACAGGTTTACTGATTGGTGAATCTCTTTCGGATATAGCACCACCACCCTGAATTTTAGTCACAGGTGGCAGGAGTTTTTATTACCGAATTGCATTGCTTGAATCTTCAGGAGTTACATAGCACCATCTCATATGAACATTGGATTTGGTGGGGGCTATTATTGTACTCTGTTTTTTATAAGCAATTGATGCATAATAGCAATTGCCTATGAGATAGCTACTATAGGTCCATGGATTTTTGAACCCCTTTCAAACGCAGCACTACCACCTCGAATTGTTAGCTATAGGTGGCAGGGGCTATTATTATTGAGCTGTATTGCTTGAATTTTTAGGAGTAACGTAGCACCATCTTACATGAACATTTGGTGGGGGCTATTATTGTACTCCATTTTTTATTATATTTTTTAGCCCAATTTGGGGGCAAGTTATTTGTGCTGAAGTATTCAGGGGCCTAGTACCCTTTATTCTGCCTCCAATTTTTCTTGTGTTATTTGATAGCTACACTCAGCCCTTTTGGGATGGACCTTAACCAACTGCTCAGCGGTATATCCTCAGATAGAGATGATCTTGGTATATTTGGAGTAGGGACTCCAATTATGAGCTCTGGGGGGAATGAACATGTACCCCTCGAGTCTGATTGCCAGGACTTGTTTAACCAGTTGTCCAGGAGCATGAAAATTTTAAGAGCCAATGTTTGGCACCTACGCTTGTTTAAAGCTTACATGTTTAAAAACATCAGCCCTCGGGGACTACGGGTAAGGATTCAGCCCTTGGTTAATAACATTGATGAGGAATTGCAGAAAGCATGGGAAACCACACAGCAACAAGCATCCATGGTGTTTGTACAGGCTTTAGCCTCATATTATGATCGGTGTATAGATGTTTGGATACTGGAAGTTACTAAGTTGTGTGAACAATCTAAAGAATTTGAGGGTCACAGGAACTATTCAACTTATTTACAACAGTTAGCCCAGGAAATTTCAGGTCTGAAAAACAGATTAAGGAGCGCATGCTACACAAATTTACTAGGGATCTCATGGATTATGACAAGGGTAGGACCATTTGGTCCATACAAAAGTGTTACATTTTCCAAGGCTGGCCCAAGCCAAATAAAAGGAAACGCCCAAGGTCAATACTAAGGAAACCAATTTTCTGTCCATGGGCACCTCAGGGGATGAGTCCTCCTCTTATACGGACACTGAAATAGCATCAGGCATAACCTCACCTACACCAAAACGTATTAATACTAGTACGGATTTCCCTTTAGGAACCTCAGACACAGGGGCGGATGTTAACACAAGAAACATAACAAACGTGTAGACATTACTCCAAATCATGAGCAACAAGTAGAATACAATAATGTACTCAATATTTCATCTCACGTTCTCACTCCTGTATAAACTGACCTTCTCAATAAAGGTTTAAATTTTGTGCAAGCTTTCTTTGTAGCTGAAAATGATTTTGTGTCAGATTTGTATTCCTTTGGTAGAACATTGAACTTGAAATAATTTTTTGATAAAAACAATGATTCTCATACTACTGAACATGCAGTTTGTTTTCAGAGATCAAACTTCATGCCGCCCATGCACCCAGTGGTACAATTATTTTTACACAATGTTGTCAAAGGTCTGCATACTTTCATGGTGAAACATGGAACAAACCACACAACCTCTCAAAGATCCAACAAAGGGCACTGATGGAACATAGGTCCAATACTAACATAGTCATTGTACCAGCAGATAAGGGGGGAGCCATTGTGGTCATGGACTTTGATACATATAACAATGAGGCCTTGCGGCAACATGATAACCATTTATATTACATCTCTTTGCCATTGGACCTCACCTGCACATTTAAACATCAGATAGATGATTTCATCAAAAAGGCTGCAGATGAAGGGATTATATGTCATAACACTGCAAAACATTGTACTATAAAAGATCCGAAAAGGCAATATTTTTATTCGTTACCCAAAATCTACAAATCTTTAACCAATCCTCCGGGCAGACCGATTGTTTTGGGTAGGGGATCTCTAACAGAACCACTGGCAGTTTTTTTGACACAATACTTGAAACCTCTGCTGCCCCTAGTGAGATCCAGAATACGTGATACCACTGAATTCTTACAAATACTATCAGATGCTCAGGTAGAATCACATTGATTCCTTTGTACACTGGATGTGGCCTCCCTATATACCAATATTCCTCATTGGGCTGGCCTTTTGTCCATTGAGTATTGGTTGGGAGTTGCCGAATTATATCCTCCAGGATTTAACACTTTGTTAGTACTCATGACGGAACATGTCTTGACCAAAAATGTTTTTTACTACGAGGACAAATGCTTCTGGCAAACTAGGGGGATGGCATTGGGGGCATCATTTGCCTGTGTATCACAAACAAATTCCCCTGCACGTAGGAAGTTGCACGGCAAAGAAGTTAGAATAAATTCCAAAAAATGAAGCCAGCAACAGGTGAACCATGCAATAAAAGTAGTTTAATAAAAACTACTAAAGCCACATATCATATCAAAAAATGACAGACCGGTTTCGGCCAACAAATTATCCTGGCCTTCTTCAGTGAAATACAAAAGACATATGATATTGTGTGGTCTTATATAATGAATAAAGAAATATCATTGGATGACATTCACATATTAATTAGTGAACTCATTAATATTAATAAATGCTCAATACAAATAAGTCATAATGAGAATTCAATCAAAAACATTCGTTAAGTCCTGGATTAAACAAAGCCCCCAGTTTGGTGATCCATTTTTTCTCCCGAGCATCAAGTTTCTTATGCCAACCAGATTTTTGGCTTCGATCACCTATAAGTTTGTCAATGACAATAAAATGAAATTTTGCTGTAGTATGTGTGAGTGTATGTTTATATAGGGCATTCGAGGTTCTTTTACATTTAATATCGCTAAGATGTTCAGACATACGTAGCCTAAATGGTCTTGAAGTCTGACCAATATAGAATGCATGACAACTACAACAAGCCATATATATCGCCCAGTCTGTGTTACAATTAGCAAAAAAACGAATGTCAAAAACAGTACTACTATTTCTGCTGGTAAATTCTTTGGACTTCAAAATGTATTTACAATTGACACAATGCCCACAAGGAAAACAACCAATCAATTTATCACCCAAAATAGTAGTTTGAAATAATTCAGGTAATCTGGACTCAGAATGATGTTTATAATGATTGAAATATCCTGCTAGGTTTTTTCCTTTACGAAAGGAAAAAGAACAAGTATTAGGAATTAATGGTTGGATCTTACTGTCTGCTTTAAGTATATTCCAATTGTCTTTGACAATATTAATGAATCCATTAGTATTCCTGCCAAAGGTAGTAGTAAAACGAAGTATATTAGATGATGCAGATTTATGTTTATATGTTAATAAATTTTCCCTGTTCAGACCACAGGCATGATTATAAGCCATAGTGACATATCCTGAGCTATAACCTCTGTCTATAAATCTTGTATGTAAATCCTGAGCATGATGTTTAAAGCTAACATCTTCAGAACAGTTACGTCTTATTCTAAGAAATTGTGATTTTGGAATGTTTCTGGCTATGTGCTTAGGATGAAAGCTGGAGGCATGGAGTAAGGAGTTATATTGGGGAAATTTCCTATACACTTCAGTTTTGAGGGTGTCATCCTCATTTTTGGTAACCAAAACATCCAAGAAAGTAATGGATTTTTGGTCATAAGTGATGGTAAACTGAATTCCCCATTTATTGTCATTTAAATACTCCATAAATTCGTGCAAATATCCAATGTCCGACCTCCATACCATCCAGCAATCATCCAAGTATCTGCGCCAAATATCAATCTCAGGCAGAAACAAGTTGTGCATATCATCATAAATCATGATTTCTTCCATGTAAGCCATGAAGAGATCAGCATATATGGGGGCAAAGGAAGCCCCCATAGCTGTACCCTTAATCTGTAGGTAACATTCCTGATCATAGAAAAAGACGTTTTTAGTTAATACATGCTCAGTAAGATTTATAAGAAAAGTATTAAAGCCAGGTTGGTACAAGTTCGCTTTATAAAGCCAATACTCAATGGCATCAAGACCAGCCCAATGGGGGATGTTGGTATATAATGAACTTACATCCAATGTGCATAGCCACCAATGCTTTTCTAATTGCATGTCATTAGCTATGCTTAAAAATTGTGTCGTATCTTGTATCCTAGATCTTACCCAAGGTAAGAGTGGTTTTAAATACCTTGTCAAAAATTGTGAGAGTGGCTCAGTTAGTGATCCTATACCCGACACTATTGGCCTGCCCGGTGGATGTAAAAGATCTTTATGTATCTTCGGCAGGAAATAAATAGATTGCCTGGCAGGGTCAGTGATGGTTAGATGTTTAGATGTTTGAGAAGTAATGATCCCATTGTCAACAGCAGAATCTAAAAAATCACAAATTTGTGCGCTAAATACTGGTGTGGGATCCAGAGGCATTTTGTTGTAATAACGGGCATCGCCCAATTGTCGATGAGCCTCATTATCATAATAATTCCAATCCATAACCACCACTGCCCCACCTTTATCGGCATGAAGAATAACCAATTCCTTATTTTTAACTAGTTCATCTAGACTAGATATGTCATTTTCAGTCATGTTATTAGGCATTGGTTGTGAAAGATGATTTTGAAAGTGTAAATCACTAAGTACATTACGTAAAAAGAGGCCCACAGTGGGATGCATGGGTGGTGTAAATGTAGAAGCATGATATTTGAACACATCCAAGTGTTGTTGTTCACCATCCCCCTTGTCCTGAAAAAGTAATTTAAGGTTAATAAGCCTGCAAAAGGAAAATAAATCTTGTACAAAATTATCTTCAGGAACAAAAAAAACGGGGATAAAAGATAATCCTTTATTCAATAAAGATATTTGTTGAGATGTTAATACAGTACTAGAGATGTTACAAACATTATTCACTTGTTTGTCAATACTTCCATCAAATTTTGAAGACTTGTAACTCTTTTTGTGCTTCCTACCACCCCTCCTCCTCCCCCCCCTGGTTGGCCTAAAGGGATTGTCTGATTACTACGTTTGGGCGTAGGGGACCCCATGGTATGCTGTGTATCCGTGTCAGTCCCAGAGGAAGTATCATAATCTGTAGAATCTGCAGTATTACAACGTCCTTTCAAAATAGAACGTGGACGTTTTCTCTTAGAATTGTTAATGTTCACATTTTGTACATTTTGAAATCTGACATGTCTCATATTTTTGAATGGTTGTCCCTTCTGATAGTCAGACAAATCACGTGCAAATTTTTTAAGTTTCCTGTCCTTAAGACTAGTATCAAAATTTAACAAATCAGTGCTAAGTTTAGATAATAACGGAGGAAAAAAACTATTCTGCTGATACTGGTTACACTCCTCAATTAGTTGTGATACTTTGGAATTTACTTTGTCAACTGTCCTGGTATAAAACTTGGACAATGAAAGAACAAACTTCATTGAACATTCTTGTTGAATGGATGACCATTCAGTAGTAAGAATATCATCTGGATCCGACACCAATGGCTGGATCTTGACCCTAAGACCCCTGGGACAAATCTCCTTGGCCAAATAGGCTTTTAATAGTTTAAGGTGCCAAACACCAGATCTTAATGATCTCATATTCTTATTCAAATCATCAAATGATTTTTGGCATAATTGTTCTGGCATCAAAGGATTAAGATTCACAGAACATTCAGAATTTAAACCAATACCAAAAGCTGCCAGATCATCTTTGTCAGAAGATAGATCCAAAAATATTTTATTTAAATCCATCATAAAAAAGATATAATATTATACCATATATTAAGAAAACACACACCAACAGCCACGCCCTGTGTCAAAATCAAAACAATAATGGCCAGAATATAATTTATGCAAAAATATGCATTCTTCAGCCACGTTGTACACAGGACTATAATGGCATAATACTGGTGTACTCAAAATTCCGAATGGTATACATCAATAATATTAGACATAGAACCTATGTAAGGCACCTTAAAACAACAAAAACTAAATATTTAGGGTCCAAATACCAGAACAATGGTGTGAGGAACCAGATGATAACCAACTCCAAGTATAGACTAAAAAATAATCTATAATGCTAGTAAAGATTTAATAAAAAAATTTTTTAGTAACAGTCATAAGGACAAAGTATTACTGATATAGTATGTATATATGAGGACTAGTTCCTATAGACTAATCATTTTTACTCCATATGCTGACCCATAATCTCAAAACACAGTGTTAAAAATCACTGCAGGATGCCTCAAGTGGCCTGGATTATATAAGTCATGTCATTATATGTAAAAAATATCAAAAATGTAATTGTAGATTGTTGATCACAGAAATAATATCAAAGTACATGACAAGTATCAAAGTACATGACAAAGTAATGTACTTAATCTGATAAATAGATGGTGATCAAAAAAGGCCCTATATTTGTTTCCTAGTGATCTCTAAATTAAACATACATCTAATACCATGTACTTTAATCCTAAGATGGCAAATGCTAAATATAGAAAAAAGGGGAATATTCATGTAGATATATACCACAACTATTTGAACAAACAACCAGCATCCAATCATTTGCTCACTGATTCAATAATAGTTTGAATGTGATTGATACCATAAACAAAACGTATGGATTTAGTCAGTCATAATAATAGCTTTCCCTCCATTTGGAAAGAAAATATACTCCCCATATAAATCAGTTATTACCTAACTAATATACAGCATCCGATTAGTTCTATACACATGTTAAACAACATAATGACAGTAAACATCAACCAAAAAGGGGAGAATGTCTGAAATAAATGAGTTTTAGTAGCAACCACCCACTATCAATAGCAGTTTAAAAATAGCGGCATCCAGCACAGAAACACAATTCCATAGAGATATATCCTGAATAGTACAATTGAAAATAGACGGTCCTTGCAAAGGATTGGACCATAAAAATCACAAAGATGTTAAATTGCTTCACCAAACGCATATGCTAGTTCTGATATAAAGGCAAACACACTTATTACTAGTTATCCATCGACGTAGATGGAACACAACACTATAAGGATATACCCTTAATAATACAGTTTGCAACTAAGCAGTCCCTACAAAAACGGAACCAACAAAAATTTGTAAAGATGTTAAATTATAACATTATGCTGTTTCTGTTATAAAAATATATAAAGGCAAACACGCTTATTATTAGTTGTCCATGTACGCTAATAAGACACAGTTCTATAATGATGTACCCTTAGTAATACAGTTTGCAAGTAAGCATTCCCTACAAAAACGGAACCATAAAAGTTTTTAAAGATGTTAAATTATAACATAATGATGGTTTTGTTATAAAAATATATATATAAAGGCAAAAGCGATTATTAATAGTTGTACATATACGCTGATGAAGCACAGTTCCGTAAAGATGTACCCTTAGTGATACAATTTACAAGCAAGCAGTTACTGCAAAAACGAAACCATAAGACTTTTAAAGATGTTGATTTATAACTTGACAAAAAGCGTATGCTGGTTCAGTAGTGGAAATATATAAAGGCAAAAAGTTCTTGTTAGTAGTTGTCCATGTACGCTAGTAAGGCGTATTCACTTCAAAGCATAAACCTTGATGTTGTATTCTCTGCACCTTATAGTCTTATATATAGTAGACTTAGCCGTCAAGAAGCCAAAAATATGTAATCCAGGACTTAACGAATGTTTTTGATTAATTCTCATTATGACTTATTTGTATTGTGCATTTATTAATATTAATGAGTTCACTAATTAATATGTGAATGTCATCCAATGATATTTCTTTATTCATTATATAAGACCACACAATATCATATGTCTTTTGTATTTCACTGAAGAAGGCCAGGATAATTTGTTGGCCGAAACCGGTCTGTCATTTTTTGATATGATATGTGGCTTTAGTAGTTTTTATTAAACTACTTTTATTGCATGGTTCACCTGTTGCTGGTTTCATTTTTTTGGCATCATTTGCCCCCATTTATGCTGATTTATTTATGGCTTATGTATAAGAACACATTATATACGACCCCCTACCCAATTTGTATTTGCCAGAAATGGACATCTGGTGACATTAGTTGGATGACTGTTGGCTTATATGGAAGGGTGATTTGGAGTATCTACAGGAATTTGTTGATTACCTCAATGGGAACAAATGGGGCATTGAGTTTACCTGTACACAAGATCTAAACCACATTACCTTTTTGGATGTCCTAGTTACCAAGAATGTGGATGGCACTTTGGACACGCAAGTGTTCCTCATATTCCATGAATATAATTCCCTCCTACATGCGACCAGTCGTCATCCGCCACATGTCATTCGTAATATACCAAAATCTCAATTTATGAGAATTAAACGTATTTGTTCTGGTAGTAACAAACATGACCATCATAAAACTGATATGGTCAGGAGATTTAAGGAACATGGATATAAACATGGAGTGATCACTATGGCTTGCAGGGAGGTTAGTGGTATGGCCAGACAGGAACTGTTACAATACTAACATAAATCCACTAACGAGTCAGCCCCTATTAGAATGATTACTACAGATGGACGTAATACCAGCATTTTTTGTGAGGTTGTACAAGAGAATTGGAAAATCCTGCAAGCTGATGAGAAAATCAGGACTCCGATTGATGATTAATGCCGATTTGGCTTTAGGAGAGGTAGGACCCTGGCATTGTACTTTAACCATTATAAGGTAGGAACCCAGGTAGGTGCCCAACTCCAACAGTCCACACTTTTGGGAAATGCACTCCAGGGATGTTTTAGTTGTGGTCATTGTGTTCATTGTAATAGGTTTAACCAGACAAAAACTTTCAGCAGCCGCAATACTAGTCAAGTATATGATATAAAATGTTTTGCCAACTGCTCATTCGATTGGGTTATATACCTTGCTACTTGTTCATGCTCGGCCTTCTATGCAGGCCAAACAACCAGGCCTGTGAAATTCAGAATTAGTCAGCATATGAGTGACATCAAACTTAAAAAGCAGACAAATTCACTATACAAACATGTTGTAAATCATCCCTCAGCATCCTTCAGATTCACGGTTATTGACATTATTAAGTGGGACAGAACAAATAAAACTGGCTGGCACAACATACTGAATAATAAAGAAAAAAGATGGATAATTAAACTGTGTGGTTTAATTCCTCCTGGATTAAATGAACTGTTGTGAGCAGCCAATGATTTTCTTGGTTTCTATATGGGGGTGTGTATATAAGGAGTGTCTATTTTTTCCTATGGTTACACTGAGGAAGGCTTGAAACTTATGCCGAAACTGGTCTGTCTGTGATAACTTTTTAATAAAAGTTACACCTTTTACACCTTGGTGCTGGCTGTCTTGGTTTTTGGATTCCTGTCTCCTTAAGCCATGCACTGCTGTACCTGCAGGGGAGCACTCTGGACTGCCAAGATTCTAGAAGAATGAAATCTTAAAATGTTTCAATAAAAAAACATGCCAGACAACTTTGAAATTGAATCCTGTTACTGTACTAAATGTATTTTCCCATTAGCCGACACCCTTCAGGCATCACAAAGTAACTGGCTGTATAATACTGATTCCATCCAACTGAATTTAACTAAGTTTATTTTCTTTTTTTTCCCTGCACTGTGATAAAATGTTTGGTCCTTTCACTCTTTCCTGAATATCTGACTGCAGGAGAGTTACACTGGTTACCATTTGAATGTTGAGGCAAATGTAGTGTCTGTATTTCCCTATATTTTCCTATCTGTGTGTATAAGTATGCATGCAAAATGTAATCTAAGTTTATATTCCTGTGGTTGTAAAAGCCACAGTCTTGCAATGTCTTATGGACCGGCTTGCAATTCAGGGCAATTTTGAATGTCTGTGAAATTTGTATATGCTGGACATGTGATAATGAGTGCATTTTATTAAAGCTTTGTATGCAGTGCACATAACGGTTTAAGTGCTATACTTCACTGTTAATACTGGAATTCTCATAACTTTTCTCAAACTTGCGTCTTTGTGACTCAGATGGCTGTGCTGATGAGACCACCTTACCCCTTTATCAAGATGGAAACAGATAATAATTTGAATAAATAAATGCACTTGTCATGTCATTATGTGTTTAGCATACGTATTGCTTTGGTTGTTTAAATGTATTTGCTGTATATCTTTATGTCTTTATAGATCAACATATATTTGTATGTCAACACACACACACACACACACACACACACACACACACACACACACACACACACACACACACACACACACACACACACACAAATCTGTCTCTGAATTTGTGTGTCTCTGTTTATGTATACAGACATACACACACCTATATGTGTGGCATGTTGGTGGATATATACATATATACATGCAGACTCTCAGACACTGGCATGCAAGAGGTATTTTGACTAAGGTGGCAGTATAGCTGCCCCTAACAGCATTTGTGTCACTGACCCTTTATTGCTAGTTTTACAAGTAACAGTTTTTTTTTTCCATTTGTCATATGCCACCTGACAAGTGTATTAAAAGTGTGACTCACTACAGAAACTACAGACCCATAAGCTTAACCAGCCTTATCTGTAAGGCCATGGAACAAATCATCATGGACCTTATAAGTAAGCACATAGGTGACCTCCAAACCCTTGATCTGACAGTTTGGTTTAGTCAAAGACAGGTCATGCTTGTTAAACCTGGTAGACTTCTTCAAAAACATCACCAGTGCCATAAATGAAGCAAATTTGTGCATACAGCCTACCTTGAATAAGTAAAGGCCTTCAACACAGTCCCACATTCGTGCGTCATTGATAAAGTCTCTTAGTTGAATATCAGCCCTTATGTTGTCAGGTGGGTTGCTAACTGACTCACTGACAGATAACACTCGGTCAAAGTTGGGGAGTTTACCTCAACCAGTAGAGCCATCAGCATTGGGGTTCCACAGGGGTCAGTGCTAGGCCCCCTATTGCTAGGAATATACTTCTCTGAAGTTCAGGCCAGAACAGAGGGACTGTGGCTGACTAAGTTTGCTGATGACTGCAAATTAGGTGCAATCATTGAACCCCCCCAAACAATGTTGCTTTACTTCAGGAGGGTCTTATACAAACCAATGATTGGTGCCAAAGTTATGGACTCAAACTCAATGCTAAAAATGCATTATCACCCCCTTCTGTAAAACAATATCCCTGCAGAGTATCACATAAATGATAATATCCTATGTAACAACTCAGAAGTGAGAGAGATGTGAGACTACAAGGTGACTGTAGCATAAACTGTGACCACATTCTATGTTGCTCACTTCATTAGCAAAGGCATTGCCTCAAGAGTGAAAGAGATCATAACTGCCTTGTACTTGATCCCCATTAGGCCAATAATTGGCTCCCTTTGGTATGTACCTGATTTCTAACCAAGAAAATTCAGGGTTTCTAGCACATATCATACATTGACAGACTGAAGTCACTGTCACTGCACTCAGTAGTGTACAGACTACTTATGGCAGACTTGTGCCTGGCCTACACAGCAATCTCAGATCCAAACCTAATGGAAATGCTGTACATCTGCAAGTCAAAAGGGATAAGGGCTGCATGTTCCAGGGTCCTTAACCTTCCCTGTGACATAAAAAGGACCTGCTGGAGAGACAGACGTGTCTCTCAGAGGTTGCCACTCCTCTGGAATAGGCTACCAGTTCACATCAAACAGAGCCCCTCTATGTCCTGTTTAGGTCTACTTTGGATGAGTGGATGGGAAACCATAAATTCCTTGCAGGGGATTTCAGCTATGATCCTCCTAGATATGGGCAGTTATTGCTAACTAAAATCTTGAGTTTAGGCTAGATCCTTTATATTGGGTTTCTCTAGTATTATATTGGGTACACTTGGCTAGGCTTATAAAGACCTTTAGGTCAGTAGCCTAGTAACCACCTATGAACCTATCAAGTAACAAGAGAATTATTGAAAACCCAAGTCGGTAACTCAGAAAGATAACACGAGTACACCAATAAGTGCCGTCACTCCGTTGGAACAGATAACAGCTGGCAAGGACAGAGCAATGAAATAAATCTTCACTTTATTAAAGCTGTTTAAAACTGAAAGCAGCAAGTGCTATAAATATACAGACGAAAATCAGTTGATGTACACACAAAAGTCAGTTAAGTGCTTTCACCCAGCTTATCCGGGTTTCATCAGAACTGAACCATTGGTTCAAAACAAGCAATTTAAAACTTTTTTGGTGCCCAAAAACATTACAGAATTTAAAGGCACAGAAGTATTAATAACAATTGCAATTGCTGGACAACTAAATATAAATATAATAAATATCACAATTCCTTAACGTTACAGATGACATCAAGTAGACAAATGCATAACTAGATGAATAAAATGTGTATAACATATGATAAATATGTATAATAAATATATAATAAAATATAAAAAATGGAAAATTTATAAATTACCCACTATCTAAAAAATATATACATGTGTATGCTACTATTATGCAGAAATATTATATCTCATATAATGTTATAAAAATAATTAAATAAATAATTAAATATTTAAATATATAAATATATATGTAAACAGTATAATTCACCTATATTTCAAACATTTCATAAAAATGACATAATTACACGAAGATACATATGAATGCAATTCTCACTTGTACATTATAAATATTCACTATACCTTACCATAATAAAATATAATAAATAAAAATGATAAATTAGTGATGTAAAAAATTGATATATTGCTGTATGACAAATGAATAATTTAATGGAATAGTAGTGGTTTAATTGATATACAATCGTTTAAACCTGGTGGTGTGGTGGCATCTAGATAAATTTGCAACCAAATTTCTTTATAGCTGAGCAAGCTTTTAAAATCCCCTCCTTTGGGATCATATTTGATTACTTCTAATATAATAAATTTAAAATGGTGGTCATCCCCTTCCCTATCTATATGTCTGTAAAGTGCATCGTTGTTGTCCTTAGTTCTTATACTATATACATGGTCATAGATCCTTTTCTTTAGATTGCTTTCCGTTTTACCTACATAAAAGCTTGAACATAGTTGGCAAATACTTAAATAAATTACCATCTTGGTGTTGCAATTTCCTGCCCTTCTTTTTACACAACTTTTGTGTCCGTTAGCCAGATAAATAATGTTCTTTTCGGCCATGTATTTACATTGATTACAGGTACCGCATTTAGGATTCGTACCGGTAATCAACTTTTTATTATTATTCTTTCCACTAGTTCTACATTCCACTAGCTGTTTGATGTTGGTTCCCATTTTATATGTAAACTGTGGTTTAACTCCCAATACTTTGCAAAGTTGGGAATCTTTAGAAATAATGTACCAAAAATGGTTTAGAATCTTTTTAATATAACTAGCAGCTAAATTAAACTGTAAAATATAAGACCTGTGAAAGGAATCAAGACTATTGTCTATCTCATTGTTGTCACAATCACAAAGTGTGCAGGTCTCTTGAAATACAAGTTTGTGGTTGCTCCCTAATAAAGGAGAATATCTAGTGTTCCTGTGTTGTAATATATATTGGATAGTAGAATCCATCATAACAATAGGGTAACCTCTTTGTGTAAATAACTCCTTTATAAAATTTAATTCAGAATATAATAACTCATTGTCAGATGTCATACGTGAGGCTCGAACACATTGACCTTTGAATATATTGTTTTTCAGTTTCTCTGGATGACAACTGGTGTATTGTAAATAGTTGTTGGAAAAAGTTTCTTTTCTGTGTATAGAAGAAGTGAATGCATTAGATTGATGTTGAATAAAAGTATCTAAGTAGAGTAATCCAGTGTTATTATAGGAATATGTAAATTTTAAATATTCACTGCTCATATTCAAAAATTCAATGAAAGATTCCATAATGTTAAATTCAGCATCCCATAATATATATATGTCATCCAGAAATCTGGAGTAATATTTTATGTACTTGAAAAAAATCACTGGTAAAAAGTACAGTGTCCTCCCAATGGAGCATTACCAAATTAGCATAGATGGGAGCACAAGCGGCTCCCATTGCTACTCCTTTTGTTTGTTTAAAGTGCTCACCTTCAAAGTATATGTAATTATTTTCCAGTACTAAGGCCATCATTTCTTCCAATAATCTAATTTCATCCCATTCGAGGTTAGAATACTTATACATACTTGCACTGAAAGCTTCAAGTCCTTGTTCTTTAGGGATGCACGGAAATAGGTCAATTACGTCTATAGTAAGAAATGTAATGTTATCATATTTCAAATCTAAAGGAAAATTCTTTAAAAATACCCAGGAATCTTTGACCATGTGTGAGACTTTGTCATATACAGATTTCAGTTTGTAATCAATGTATTTTCCTAATGGAAATGACTTTGATTTACTACCTGAGACTATTGGACGGAAGGGGGGATCATGTATATTTTTATGGACCTTAGGTATACCAACTAGAGTAGCCAATTTTGGAAATTTCACTGATAAAAAATCATATATCTCCTTGGTGATTCTTCCTTCTAAGTAGTATTCCTCAATATAAGAGTCAATCCTTTGATAGGCAATATTGAGTTCATTGATGGATATGGATGAGTAATTACCAGAAAAATGTAACAGATCGTATATCTTCTTTGTATACTGCATGTTGTCATATATAACAATACCGCCCCCTTTATCTGGTCTCATAACTCTAATATTTTCATTTTCCCTAAGGTCTCTTATTAATCTTTCTTCATCCTGTGTTAAATTCGCACAAGAAGCTAATTGTTTAAGTTTGTTTGATTCTTGATAAATTTCTCTTATAGTTAGATTCTCATACAACTCAATACTAGGATGACTGGGAGAGTTGAATCTACTTTTTACCTTAAAAGGGGTATCAGTATATTTTCTCCTTGGGGTATTATCTTTGTCAGTCAAACTCAGAGTTTTGAAATAAATAGCCAGATTGGCTTTTCGAATTAATTTTTTGAATTCTATAATTGTGTCTGTCAAATCAAACCTAGGATTCGGTATATATTTCTCTCCTTTGCTAAATAAATCAAAATGAGTTTCATCTATATTTATGTCAGTGTAGTTAAATATCTTGAAATTGTTACAAGTGTACACATTTCCATCTGTTTCTATCCCATGGATAATGTTGATGTTACCTTGATCATTTGAATGTTCACTTTTAGACTCTAATACCACTTCTTTCTCATGAATTTCTGATTCCCATTTGGTTGGGGTTGTGAATATTGTTTTCCACCGTATTGAAAATCCCCCTTGTGGGGATATCTTTCATTGCGGTAAGATTTATCAAACCCTTTTCTATAGTCAACATTTTCATTCTCCTCCCTTTGCCATGTATGTTCATAAAATTCATCTTTAGTATGTTTCTTGTGTCTCATTTCGGGCCAAATGTATGCCTTACTACTATTATATTGTTCACTATCCCTTGTAAGCTTTTTAGATTTTCTCTGTATAATGTTAGAAATCCATGTTTTAGCTTCCTGGTATTGCTTATTATATAAATTTTCCCATTGAGAGAATAAAAGATCATTGAGAATGTTATTATTTAATTTTTCTGCATCAGCTATAAGTTTACTCATTTTGTCATCATTATGTTTCATTAATAACCTCATAAATTTAAAACCACAATTATCAAAAAAACAATTAAATTCCTTTACAACATCTGAAGTAAAATCTAGACCTAAAGGTAACTTAAAAAACCTCAGTCCCTTGGGTACTAATTTCATTTCCAGATTCTTACTTACATAAGCATTGTCTACTTTGAGACCATTGATACTTTTTAACTTTTTACCTAAGGAAAAAATCATGGTCTTTAAATTATCAAATTCAATATTGTCCGTTCCTGTAACATGATAATCACTTTTTATATCTTCCATTACATAATTAAAAAATAAAAATTCATTGAATTTATTGTCTTCAGAAGTGACATTCCCCCGAGCTGAGGAGTGTACAGGTCTGAAGGCAGGTTTCACAGTACCTTTTTGTTGTTGAGTGGACTGTCCAGCAATAGATGAATAAGTTTTAGATGGCAATTGCCTTTTGGATCTAGCTCCGGTTCTTGTGGCTTCCTCATTAATGTCATATAAAGAGAAATCGAAAGTAAAATCAGATAAATTAATTTTGCTACAATTGCAAGATTCATTAATGTCCAGTGTTGGTTGTTCTCACTGGACATTCACCCTGACCATTGGGTATATCAAGACTGTCAGAAGATACTGCTTCTTCGTGCAGTTCGGATTTGTTAATTGTCCTGCTGACTGAGTCTCCTTCTCCGTTGTTCACCTGAATTGTTTCTCGTGCATTTCGCCCAAAAGGTAATGTAGCACTGATGACTAAAGGAGGAGCATGCTCCGACCGCGTACTACCACCCTTTAATAATGATCCTGAATGGCCGCTCTGTAATAGTTGTCTCACTAATAAAGTGAGATTGCTCAATTCACTTTTGAGTACCGAGATGTCTTCTCTGATGTTTTTAAAGTCATCGGAGCCCTCCTGCTGTATTGTCTCCTCATCTGTAACTGGTGTTGCACCGGTGTGCTCCATGGTACACAACAACAACGGAAAATCCAAGTCGGTAACTCAGAAAGATAACACGAGTACACCAATAAGTGCCGTCACTCCGTTGGAACAGATAACAGCTGGCAAGGACAGAGCAATGAAATAAATCTTCACTTTATTAAAGCTGTTTAAAGCTGAAAGCAGCAAGTGCTATAAATATACAAACGAAAATCAGTTGATGTACAGACGAAAGTCAGTTAAGCGCTTTCACCCAGCATATCCAGGCTTCATCAGAACTGAACCGTTGGTTCAAAACAAGCAATTTAAAACTTTTTTGGTGCCCAAAACATTACAGAATTTAAAGGCACAGAAGTATTAATAACAATTGCAATTGCTGGACAACTAAATATAAATATAATAAATATTACAATTCCCTAACGTTACAGATGACATCAAGTAGACAAATGCATAACTAGATGAATAAAATGTGTATAATATATGATAAATATGTATAATAAATATATAATAAAATATAAAAAATGGAAAATTTATAAATTACCCACTATCTAAAAAATATATACATGTGTATGCTACTATTATGCAGAAATATTATATCTCATATAATGTTATAAAAATAATTAAATAAATAATTAAATATTTAAATATATTATAATAATAATTGGCTCCCTTTGGTATGTACCTGATTTCTAACCATGAAAATTCAGGGTTTCTAGCACATATCATACATTGACAGACTGAAGTCACTGTCACTGCACTCAGTAGTGTACAGACTACTTAGGGCAGACTTGTGCCTGGCCTACACAGCAATCTCAGATCCAAACCTAATGGAAATGCTGTACATCCGCAAGTCAAAAGGGATAAGGGCTACATGTTCCAGGGTCCTTAACCTTCCCTGTGACATAAAAAGGACCTGCTGGAGAGACAGACGTGTCTCTCAGAGGTTGCCACTCCTCTGGAATAGGCTACCAGTTCACATCAAACAGAGCCCCTCTATGTCCTGTTTAGGTCTACTCTGGATGAGTGGATGGGAAACCATAAATTCCTTGCAGGGGATTTCAGCTATGATCCTCCTAGATATGGGCAGTTATTGCTAACTAACATCTTGAGTTTAGGCTAGATCCTTTATATTGGGTTTCTCTAGTATTATATTGGGTACACTTGGCTAGGCTTATAAAGACCTTTAGGTCAGTAGCCTAGTAACCACCTATGAACCTATCAAGTAACAAGAGAATTATTGTCTTCAGTCATCTACATTTTTACAGATGACAATCTTTCTTGTGTGTTGGCACACTCTGGGACTATGCTGCATTTTTTTCAGGATAACTGTTGCTGTATCACTAAGAATTTGATGAGGAGAGGTACTTAGGCAGAGGCAAGCTGAGCAGCAGGTGGCCAGGAGTAATTACATGTGTACATTAATTTGCCATTACAGAGCAAGAGTTCTTCCTGGATATACAAACAGAAGGCAAACAAAGGTACTCCCAATTCAAAATCGGACAACACATGTATAATTCACGCAGGGAGCAATCAGCAAAAAGGGTGAGGTGAAGAATAATTGGACATTTTACACTATGTTGCTTTCACAGTGAGCTCAGTTCAAGAGAGTGGCACTAGAAACAGCAGAAGTACCAATATGGGTACAAATTAATTCACAGTATGAGTGGGCATATGAGAATAACAGATAATAAACACCCTCAGGACAGGCAATTAGGTGGCTTACAAAAGGGTACTACAGCAGTTTACAGACAGTAAGAAGGTGCAAGGTTGTCCAGTTGTATGGCTCATAGAAGCAAAACAATGGAGGGGACACATACTGCTACTGTCAGAGGCTGATTAAAACAAGTTGAAGGCAGCCTTACACCTGGCAAGATATCAGCTGGTTGCACAAAGCCATGGAGAGGCAGTGTGAGCCTTATGGGACAAACTCAAAATATATGTCATCAGTAAAGCAAGAACTTGTTTTTCATGGCCTGTTGTTTATCAGCCCTATGTGGAGCATTTAGCTAGTCAAAATAAGAATATTATAAGGATAAATAGGAGCAACCTATGACTGATCATGAGGTGAAGAACCAGTGGCTGACTCCAGCCTCAGGGGCCAAAAAATGGAATGTAGTGCAGTGCCTACAACATTACCAAACACTGTGCCTACAACACAGAAGCCCACTCACACAGTTTCATCATAGACTGGCACTTAAGAAGGAGCAGATTTATGTCATGAGAAGGGTACCCTTCTTCCAGTGAGGGCTGTATTGAAGAAAACAGTGGACTGATGAAACTTGGACCCCAAACATATACCCCACACTCAGTTATATTCCATGCTCATTTAGCATAGTGGCAGCTTCTCATGTCCAGTGGGCAAGGACATCATAGAAGAACATCAAGAAATTAGGAATAGAAAAGTCCAATGCTTATGCAAGATAGCTGAAAAATAACCTCTTCTACCATGCCTAACATTGTTGTCTTTTATTTTCAGAACCTGAGTGTAATCTGTAAGACACACATTGCACCATCCAATAATACCTTGTGTTGACTGGAGCTTCCTGCACATTTGATTGCCTGGTAACTTGCTGGTGTTCTTCCATGTGAATGGAAACACCTGTCTTGTATATCACCCCCTGGAAAATGCTGACATTACCTGGGATGTATTGAGGTACCAAAGGTATGACACGTAAAATGTGTGTTAAAGCCCAAATTATGATATTTACACTGAGGCCACATAGTTTGCTGAGCTGTACAGCCTTCCACAGTCCTTACTGTTGCCTACTGTTCATGGTGATACTTACATCAAGGGTTCAAATGGCATTTTTGATATGTGCAGTTCCTACTCTGTACACCATTGTTCAGCAGATACAGTGCTGCCCATCTGTAGGCTACATGGCCCAATTTACCCTGCTTGACCTCTTACAGCTATGCAAAGCAAACACCTCCATGAACACCCACAACAAAGACTGTTTTATAGACACAAAAATGGAACATGGCTGGCACAACAGTTTCTATCCCAAGGAATCCTATACTTATTGCATAAACCTCCTATGCATACTAAGCAATACTAAACATGGTCTGTATTCAGTAATATTCTCAATGAATAGTCTAGAAATCATAAATCCTCTTTGTGGTATGTAGCATGGTGCTTTCTGACCATGGGGCTTAATTCGCTCAACAGTGCTTGGGCTTAGCTGGCTATGCTTATCAATAGTCTTTAGAACTGCATGCCTAGTATACACCTACAAACTTATCAACCTAATAGATAATTACCCAGTATCTTACAAATATGAAGCCAAACCAGCAGAGAAGGAGAAAGAGAAATGTGGTTGGGAAGAGAAGGATAGTCACACAGCATCTAGTTTGTCCAGAAAGGAAGGCTTCGGAGTCCCCAAAAATTGAGTGGCCTTAGCCAGAAGAGCCCGTTTGCCACTCTTCTTACCTTTAGTAGAAGAAGGGATTGCCTACCTACAAAGGCAGGCTTAATGGGGCAGTTTCTCTGAAATTTAGGCACAGGAGTAACAAACGTATGTTTAAGTTCCCATAAGACCTTACCCTTATCATGAAAGGACTTAAAAAAACAGGAGAAGCTTCCTCAAATAAATGTTTAGAATCCAGAGGCGCATACATCAACTTAGTTTTAATATCATCAGGTAGCGGTTGAAGCCTAAGCTAAGAATACATCCTCATCACTGAACCCAGAAGAGGCATCTGCCACATCATAACTACATTTAATAGAATGAGAAGTGACTTGAAAGGAAGTCCCTAGCAAGGAAAAAAACAAACGTTTTGCCCTCAGGGTCCAGAAAATCAGAAATAAGTTGACAGGTCTGAGAAAGAAGAGCCAACACATACCTAGACATATGTCTGATAATTAATAGCCCTAAAAGTTAGGGTAGCAGAAGTGTAAACCTTTTTGTCC
Organism: Protopterus annectens; assembly: GCF_019279795.1. Lineage (NCBI taxonomy): Eukaryota > Metazoa > Chordata > Ceratodontiformes > Protopteridae > Protopterus > Protopterus annectens. Next base: position 501,384,881 of record NC_056742.1, read on the forward strand.
AATCTGTCCATAGGTCTGCTGTCCTTGTCAGAAGGCAAAAACATGGGAGAAGGAAGCAGTTGAGATGGCTTATCAGATGCTACAGACACTACTGAGGGGTCAGCAGCAGGACATTTATATAAAAAACAACAATCCACAGTGTTGCTCTCCTACTTTGGAAACAATAGAAGAGTCTTCACTTTGGACACAATAGAAGAATCTTCATGGGTTCTGCTCAAGCAGCTTTATTTTATACAAACACATCCCGATAGAAGTTTACTGACTTTAACTTAAGTAACGTATATACAAACTAACTGCTGGAATCATACATACTTACTCTCTGGCTGCACTTTCAGAATGGCACTAGGAATGGCACGTGCCTGACATTTATACATGCACGTATTATCTTTGACATGCTTCTAAAAGACACAGCACATGGCACATGTACTCTGATCTACACTCAGGAACCCTACAAACCCTATCAGGCTTCTTGGGATTAAGGGGGAGAGAATCAGATGCATGAGAGGCACTGGAGAAAGTATCCAGCAAAGCAGCCAAGACAGGCTTAGGAAGTCACTGGAGAATGAAAATACATTCAGCTGGCAGAAAATGGACACAGGCAAACAGACCAATGGAGAAAAAGGTATGTTCAGAATGACAGCAAAGAAGTTCTGTTTTGGTAGGCCTGAACATCACCTTTATGCCCTACATTACGGAGGGAGTGTCTGGTGACGTTTGGCAAACCTTTTGAATTCAGAAGTCTTGGAAGGGTGGCCAGAAGTTGGACTTCCACGGCAGGGAATCTCAATATTGTTAAGAATACTGAAGCAATGAATATAAGGATACACACACACACACACACACACACACACACACACACACACACACACACACACACACACACACACACACACACACACACAAGTGTGTGTGTGTGTGTGTGTGTATGTGTATATATATATATATATATATATATATATATATATATATAGGGTCTATATCATATGAGCGAATCCCATAAATTGCGAATGCTCATAATATCGAATGTACTGGACCTCAAACTTCCTAATCCCAGCTAAATATATATTCCAACTCCGAGATACCACTACAGTGAGGAAAGGGAAAATATCCCATTCTTTACTGTACTGCGATCTCAGAAAAAGCACTTTGAGGTCCAGTACATTCAATATTATGAGCGTTTGCAATTTGTGAGATTCGCTCATATGATATAGACACTATCTATATATATATATATATATATATATATATATATATATGTGTATGTATATGTTTATTTTATTCATTTAACATTTGTTGACCAGGAAAGTCTGACTAGGCTCCAGAGAGCCTATTTTCAGCAGAGGCCCAGGGAGAAACACTCCAGATGCATGTTTTTAAAATGTGGGAGGAAACTGGAGTACCCGGGGGAAACCCACATGAATGCAGGGAGAACATGCGAACTCCACACAGAAAGCACCCCAGTCAAGAATCCAAACTGAGAACCTCTTGCTGTGAGGTGACAACATTAACCGCTGCACCACTGTGCCACCCTGTATGTACACACACACACACACACACACACACACACACACACACACACACACACACACACACACACACACACACACACACACACACACACACACACACATACACACACACACACAGTGGCACAGCAGAAGAGGTTTCTTGGTTCAATTCTTGGCTGGGGTGCTTTCTGTGCTGACTCTAAAGAGTCTGAATGTCCAACATCTGCTTTTGTGGGTTTCCTTCAGGTGCTTCAATTTCCTCCCACATTCCAAAGACTTGCCGTAGGTGTCTTGGACACTCAGTATTGGCCATAAGGGGGAGGATGTGTGTGAGTGTGTGGTATGGATGGCTAGCCACAGCAGGGCTAGCAACCCAGCAGTATGAACCTTATTTCTAGATGATGAAGTGACAACCCAACCCCAACTGGAAAAATGGGAAAAGGGGTTGTGGATGGACAGATACATGCACACACACATATAGATATATATATATATATATATATATATATATATATATATATATATATATATATAAATGCACACACATCTATATCTGTGGGTAGCGTCCAACTATAATAGAATCAGATTCCCACACTCAACTTCCACATCACTTATATTCCACACACATGAACAATAGAGCTAGCCACCCAGTGAAATAAAGCTGGGCTCTATATGATTGTCAGTGGTGAAGTGATAATCTGACCTGTGTGCAAAAATGGGAAAACGGGTTGTGGTTGGATGGACACACACACACACACACACACACACACACACACACACACACACACACACACACACACACACACACACACACACACACACACACACACTTTCAAAGTGCTTTCTACTGCTGCTTCTTTTTAGAACTGCTAAGCTGCAGTTTTTTTTGTGAATCCTGAATTGTACTACTTTGACTCATCTCCCATCCCCCTTCACACCTAACTTCCCTAGCTGTCAAAGTGCTAAGGAAAATTGGAGCTGTTACCTGTTGTTACTGACAATTCACAGTAGGAGACTTGATTCATACTGTTTCCTTGTTGTACCCTTTAATTTCTGTATGGGTAGGGGAAGGACCAGGCAGCTGTGACATCACAGCATGGTATTTTATAGAAATGTCAGATTTTGTAGTGCAAAACATACCCACGGCCAGTACAAAGGACAGAACTTCACTTTTTTGTCAAAATAAAAGCTCCTCGCAAAGTGGGACAGGTGGTAACCCTACAGCATGGGTGGGGTTTTAGGATAGTCATGATGATGTCAGTTTGGGGAGTGAATTGGCCAGAAAACAACCTGTATTCATTGGCCTTGATGACATCAATGAATTGGAGATTGCAGCAAGCTTTTCCATGGCGGGATACAAGTTTTTTTGAAAATGAAACCATCGCAGTACAGTAATGTACTGTTCTAGTGGAAAGAAGTAGTCAATTTAAAATATTTTAAATGCTGTATTGTTGTTTATTCATAGCAGGGACAGTACATATGAAATAAAAGGACAGAGAAGTTGAGCATTTAATAATAGAATCCCGATCTTGTCCTTTAAGCAATTAGCATACCAGATGTTTCCAAATTAATTATGCATTCAGTCTGTTTGATGAAGTATGTTAACTAATAAAAAGAATAAATCTTTTTATGTGTTAAAAGACTAACTTTACATCCCAGTCACATTGCTCAGTATTCATGTTGTCAAAAATTAGATGAACGATAGTTCATCTTAGCAAACTTTCACATGGGCGAATATTGCGGAACTCGAAACTGCAATGGTGAGATTGCGGTACAGTGAAGATGGGAATATTTGCCCTTTCCTCATTGTAGTGCGATCTCAGAGTTGAAATATATATTTAGCGGGGGGTGTGGGGGGGTGACGCTCCCCCCACAATTGCAGTTTCGAGTACCTGGATATTCGCTCATGTGAGCGCTCACTAAGATGAACTTTTGTTCATCTAATATAGACCCTATATATGGATTCACTTCAGAAGCTCGAAATACTGAAATATCGAATTTCAGTATTTCGAGCTCAGAAAGCCGAATCCTGAGAATACTGGAGGTTTTGAATTTCACGCTTCTGAACTTTCACTGTGGTTATGTATTCAGGTAAGTGTGTGTGTGTGTGTGTGTGTGTGTGTGTGTGTGTGTGTGTGTGTGTGTGTGTGTGTGTGTGTGTGTGTGTGTGTGTGTGTGTGTGTGTGTGTTTGTGTGTGTGTTAAGGGTTTTGGGTAGGGTCTGTGATGTGCGTCAGTGTGTTTTGTTGCTGTGATGTGTGTGTGTGTGAGGAGAATGTAGCTTGTGTGGTGGTGTTTTGTGTGTGGTTGTATGTAGTGCGACCTTGGAGTGAGAATATTTAAGTAGGGGGTGTGGGGAGAGCAGGGGGGCTTGCCCCCGTTTTCATGTAGTAGAGAGGTTATGTGTGTGTGTGTGTGTGTGTGTGTGTGTGTGTGTGAGGAGAATGGTGTTTGTCTGTGCAGTAGTACCACGAAATTCAAAATCTCCAGTGTGCGAGATTTTGAATTTCACAGTTTTGAATTTTTGTGGTTTTGTGAATTCGGCTTTCTGGGCTCGAAATACTGAAATTCAATATTTCAGTATTTCAAGCTCCTGAAGTGAATCCATATATATATATATATATATATATATATATATATATATATATATATATATATATATATATCTCGAGACGGTAAAGGCGAAAATGAAAAATATTGAAAGTGCATAAGCGCGAATTCGAATGTCTCAAATCTGCGTTTATGCAGTGCAGCAGCGGGACAGGAAGTGTTTGGCCTGGATGCTTTACAGAAGTGAAGGTAAGTGAGTGTATGTGAGTGTTATTGTAAGTTGTGCTTGCAGGTTATGGTAGGGAGGTGACAGTATGAGTGTGAGTGTTGGATGTGTTTATGTTTGTGTATGTGTGATGTGTGTGTGTGTGTGTGTGCAAGGGAGTGTGGAATATCTGTGTGTGAGTAATGCATTTCTTAACTGCAATCTCGGAGTTGGTATATATAAGTAGGGGGGCTTGCCCCTCTGCGTAGATGTAGTGTCGGATTGTGTAGTTTGTGTGTTGTGGGTTGAATGGTGTGCGTGTTGTGTGGTGTATGGTTTGTGAATGTTCGGGATTTTATTTTTCGTGTTTGTTTGTTTCGGGATTGTGGGCTGTTCGACTTTATAGTTTCGAGATATTGAAATTCTAGCTTTCAGTATCTCAAAATTATAAAGGGGAATTATATATATATATATATATATATATATATATATATATATATATATATATATATATATATATATATATACACACAGCAGTGTGTATTTTAACCACTGCCCTTGTATTAGTCTTCTACTAAAATGTAGGAACTAGAGAGACGGTCTCACAGTTTACATTGGAAAACAAAACTGCTATGGGGATAGGATATGAAGTAATATATGGGCAGGGACTTACAAAACATAAGACACATAAAGTGGGAGGATGTTAACAAGGTGGGTGGGATTCTTAAAACATCATTATTGATGTCACAAACAGGGAGGTGATTAGCTAAGTGGGTCATAGAGTTTTTAGCTTCGGTCAAAGGCAGATGTGCAATTTTAGTGATGACAGAGTGTCCCTTTAATATTTATATAGAAGTCAAATAAATATATCCCTTTCAGAGCAAGTTTATAATCACTGTTAATAATTTCCAGTCAAATGTCTGTAAAAATCATTTTGTATAAAAACAATTTTGTAGCAAGCAGTGTGCGGAGGTGTGAACCATATGTTAACCCATATAAGATATGCTAGCAGATCTCCGTTGCTTTTTATATGGGATAACATATGGTTCACACCTCGTATAAGATATGCTAGGAGATCTGCGTTGCTTTTTTATATGGGATAACATATGGTTCACACCTCGTATAAGATATGCTAGGAGATTCATGCTTTTTTTTTTTTATTATGGGACATGTGGTTCACACCGATATTATATAGATCAGATCTGGAGATCTTTTTATATGGGATAACATATGGTTCACACCTCGTATAAGACGTATAAGAGGTCTCCGTATGCTTTTTTAGATCTTTGCTTATATGGACAAACATATATGATACACTAGATTATAAGATCTCGCTTTTATATGGGATAACAATAAGATATGTAGCTTCCTACAAGCTGATTCTCATTGCATTTTGGTAATGAGGTGTTTCCCGTGTTTAACCTTACAGTTTTGTTGCATTGCACAGCTCTTTTGGACATCACATCAGGTGTTAAATTTCACAGTTGCTTTTCAAGGAAATTGGGCCACTGTATACTGAAGTAACACCAAAAAATTACGGGGGTATTTAGTTTTTGTAGGCAGTTGGCACATCTGTAGACCCCCTAATTATGAATAGACAAGTGTGGTCTGTGTAAATATCATTTCAATTTGAGTGTTTTTTGCATGTGGATGTTCTTATTTATATGCGATTGTAATGCAGCATCATTTACTTAAGTACGGATGCATAATCTGTATCTTATTTATTTATTTATTTTTATTTTATTTTATTTTATTTTACATTTGTTGACCGGGCTAGTCTAACTGGATACATGTCCATTTTCAGTAGAGACCCGGGGAGATAAGCTCCACTATAATCTACATATATATGAGACAGACCAAAAGTACAAAAAAACAATCTAAAATACATAAACTTGAAAATATCCTTCAACAAGTTGATTTATACAGAAACTAAATTCTACTGTGGATGCATACAATGTTTAGCAAGGCATAAATACAGTAATGTTACCATGAGAAAGTCTTAGATAATTTAGAAAGAGGGGAGTGAGAGGATGAATTTACTAAATTCAGCAAGGTGGGTGAGTGGAGGACAGATGTAGGAAAAGGTATTATACCATGAACCCCCATTAATATTCCAAAACATGCATGCTGATTGGTCAGCGTGCACGTTGTAAATCGACTTATACTAATGGAAAGAGGTCTGGTCGCCCGGACTTTTTCCATTAGTATAAGTCTTTTTTAAAACACTGTCTCGCTATGTTAAAGGAGTTTAACATAGTGAGACCGGTTTAAAAAAAGCAATGGAGATCTCCGTTGCTTTTTTTAAACCTGTCTTGCTATGTTAAACTCCTTTAACATAGTGAGACAGTGTGTAAAAAGCAATGGAGATCTTGCTTTCTCTGTTGCTTTTTTTTAAACCTGTCTCGCTATGTTAAATGGGTTTAACATAGCGAGACAGCTTTAAAATAAGCAACTGAGATTCTCGCTATGTTAAACCCATTTAACTTAGCAAAACAGCAAAAAGCAACAGAGATCTTGCTTTCTCCATTGCTTTTGCCCACAGCTCTGATGTACTGCATAGGCATACGCATGTGCAGTACATCAGACAGTCTGCTGCGGAAGGGCAGCAAGGAGGCATTATACAATGTCATTATTTAAGAAAAGTAATTATTTTTTTTCTTAAATAATGTCATTGTATAATAGCAATAACCCACTTCTGGGTGTGGGTAATGCTGGATTTACCCACGGTTCGCCCTCATGATCAAACCATGCCAACCATGGGTAAATCCAGCATTACCCACACCCAGGCATGGGTTATTGCTATAATACTGGAGGGAAGTTAGTCTGGGTTAGTACATGGACATAGCCATTGTAATTTTAGTTAAATTTTTAGTTGTTTTTTAAAGAGTGCTAATGATGAGAGAGATGTCAGTTTACTGGGAAGCGTGTTCCAGATCTTCCCCACTGAGTTTGAGAAAAGAGAGTTACCTGCCTTATTGTGGGATTTCTGAATGGTTACCAGTAGTTAATTTGCAGATCAAAGGGTAGTAAGGTTTGTGTAGAGGGAGATGAGGTATTTGAAAATAGGAGTATTATTAAGGTGGTATAGAATATTATGGGTAATGGAGAGTTGTTGAAATTGTAGTTGGTTATTTAGTTCTAGCCAGTCTAGAAGTTTGAGATTTAGACAGTGATGAGTTCTAAATGGGGACCCTGTAGCAAACCTGGCAATATTGTTATAATAAGTGATCAATTTGTTTAGGTTGCTTTTGGAAAGATTAGTAAAAATAGATGAGGCATAGAGGAGGGTGGAGATCAGATGGGTCTGGGCAATAGTAGCTTTAGCATCTGGGGTGAGAAAGGGTTTTATCCTATACAAGGATCCAAGTTTTCTGTTTACAGTTTTAATAGTAGCATTAATATGTGAGTCGAAGTTGAGGTTGTTATCAATTATTATGCCTAAGAGTTTAGTAGTTGGGTCAGGAGCTATGATTGTGCCATTGATGGATGTAATAGAGAAATGTATTAGGGTGGATTTTATAGTAGGAGTGAAGAGTAGTAGTTTGTTTTTTTGGTGTTTAGGAGTAGACGACGTTGTTGGAACCAGTTTTCTACTAGGTTAAATACTGTTTGGGTGATGGAGTGCAGTTCAGATGAGGTGGAAGCTTTACAAATCAAAGTGGAGTCATCTGCATATTGTATGCAGGTGGGTAGAGGTAATATAGTGGAAAGGTCGTTAATGAATATGGAGAAAAGTAGGGGTCTCAGGATTGATCCTTGAGGGACACCAAGGGTAAAAGGAGATGTTTGGATAGGTTGTTGTCCCACAGGACAGCCTGCCCCGTTGTAGAGCTTGTGTGTCAAGTGAGAATGAATTTCGTGTGTTGAGAAGTATTTGATGGTTAACCATATCAAAAGCTTTAGACAGGTCAATAAATAGTGCAGAGGAGAGTGTGTTATTGTTACAATGTTTATTTATACAGTCCATGAAGGATAGGATGGCAGTGGTGGTACTATGGGATGGTCTAAAACCATGTTGACAGTCAGTTAGATTATTTTGGAGGATGTGGTCAAGAAATTGTTGATGTATGCATTTTTCCATGATTTTGGTAAGGGGTGATAGTAGGGCTATAGGTCTATAGTTGGAGAGTTCAGTTGAGTTACCACTCTTGTGAAGTGGGATTATGTGACAGATTTTCCAGAGTGAAGGTATGTAGCTTTGAGTTATAGTTCTATTGATTAGGATAGAAATGGGATAGGCAAGAACTTTTGCAGCAGTTTGAAGGAATTCAGGTGGTAGGAGATCAGCTGAGGGAGTACAAGGTTTAAGTTTATTAAGTAGAGTATAGATGCGGGTTGTAGGAATAGGTTTTAGGTGAAAGGTAGATGGTAGGGATGTTAGGGAGGATGAGGGGGTAGAATTAACAGGTGGTGAGGTGTTAGCTAGAGATTGGACAGTTTCTGAAAAAAATGTATTGAAAGCATCAGCTATCTGGATGGGAGAGTTTGGAGAGAGACCAGATGGGGTTGGTGTTTTGGAGTGGCCTGGATGTAATAGTTTACTTATGCCTGACCAGAAGGTTTTGGGTTGACTTTGGTGCTTTTTTTGGAGTTTCAAGAAATAATTTTTTTTATCCTGAACTATTAATTTTTTGGTGGCATTTCTAAGCTGTCTAAAGAACTGCTGATCGATTGGGTCTTTAGTATTTCTCCATTTGGACCAGATTTTGTTTCTTTGAAGGATTTGTTGTCTGGTTTCTTTAGTAAGCCATGGGGCTGCTTTGCTTCTAATTCTTATAGTGCATGAGGGGCATGATTTCAAAAGAATTTAGGAATTTTTGGAAAAAGGATACCGATATCAATCAATCAAGGTGCCTTAAAGGTGACCAGTCACAGGATTGAAGTTCAGTTTGAAAGGCTATAGGGTCAAAGTGTTTTTTGTTGCAGGTGATTTTAAAGGGAGTTTGATTTGGGATAAAGGATTTTTGCCTAGATAAATAGGTAAGTGAGTGGTCACTAATATCGTCAGGAAGGATACCAACTTTATAAGAGAGGGGGTGTTTGTTAATTAGGATCCAATCTAGTATACTTTCTTTGTCGCTGGGTTTATGGATTCTGGTGGGGGTGGTAATAGTTTGGAAGAAGCCATAGAGGTTTATATGGGCTGTAGGTTTAAGAGTGGCACAGGTGTTCCAGTCTATATTAAAGTCACTGAGTACAATGGTTTCCTGAGGGAAGGTTGTCGAAAGCCAGCAGAGGATACTTTCTAGGGTGCTGATGTTATTGCCTGGGGGTATGTAGGTGCATATTATGTATATAGATTTTGTAGCACTTAGCTGGAGCTTAGAGATAAGAATTTCTACATTGGTGTCTAGAGGTGGTTGTATTAGTAGAGAAGTGATTTGTAAATGAGATTTATGCAGTATTGCTACCCCACCACCCTTTTTGGTGGGTCGGTCTAATCTTAAGATATTGTAACCAGGTGGGAGTATTTCATTGTCTTTTGTAACAGGTTTAAGCCAGGTTTCTGTTAAGCATATGATACCAAAAAAGTGAGTATCTAGTAGTGCATGTAGTTGGCTTATTTTATTGTTAATACTTCTTATATTAAGGTGAGCTATGAGTAGATAATTAGGGGTTAAATGGGGAGTGAAAGGGGGAGTGGTGTGGCTAAGGGTGTTGCTGCCTGGACCTGGGTTGGGATGAATGTCCCCATGAAGGAGAGGATGTCTATTGGGATTATAATGATGCTTCAGAAGTTTAATGCAATTTTGTTGTGATTTTCTGCATTGTGTGAATGTAAGATGGACTACTCTGTGGAATTTAGCAGATAGATAGGTTGAGTTGGATGTTATGTTTGAATGGCTTAGAGATTTAAGATAATTTATTAGCAATGTTTGTTTTAGGGGCTGGTGAGATGATGTGAATTGTAGGTTTTCATAAAAGGTAAGGGTGTAGGGTATTGAAAGGATAGATAGGAAAGAAAGTAGGAGAGGTATTTTATATATGTGAGTGTATGGGTAAGAGGCATGTTTGTAGGAGATTATAGAATATTGTTAGGATTTAGGAGGTAGGGGTAGATTGAGTGTGGAGTATTGAAATATGTAAGAGGTGAGTGAGGTACAATTGTCAGTATGGGAGTGGGTGTGTGGATGATTGGTCTGTAATGAGTTAGGGATAGCTATTGGATAGGAAGGAGGGGGTGTGGCTTTATAAGTAGAAGAGTAGGACCACTGGGGGTGGGTGGAAATTGGAGGTAGGGTTGGGGAGCGGAGTGAGCCCACGGGGCGAATGGAGCAGGTTAGGGCAGGTAAGTGAGAGTCTGCAGAGACAATCAGAGAGTAGCAGCAGATTCTTGAGGCAAAGTAAGTATGTCCAGGTTGAAAGAGACCTTACCAACTTTACAAACTTTCAAATAATTAATAGCTCTCTATAACAATATTTTAATACACTACCAGATATTATGTGTAGCACATGTCATTCTCTGTTTACTGTGTTATCAGCTTCATTCATGCTATGCATTTGTAAGTGTTTTTTATTCCACCAACAGTCAGCTACCTCTTTGTATTATATCTCAGGTCTTCATTATCTGTGGATCACCCATGGTTTATGTGTTTGTTACATCTTTATGGGATTAAACCCTTAGGTGTGCCACTGTCTGTTGCAAGAAGCAGATCAGTTATTTTACTTATTAGAACTTATGTAATGAAACTATCTATTCTTGTGACGAATCTGTATTCCAAGGGAGTCCAGGTAGAAAATGCTAGATAGCCCTTAAACAATGCAAAAGTTAGAAAATGTCAGAAATATAAGACATAGCTTGCAACAAAGTTAATGGTTTGTACTTGCATTAATGAAATGTGGATATGAAACAGTATATTAAGTCAGTGGCAATAATGGATCAGTTAGCGCAAATAACCTTTTAAAATACCAGGACTCACAATACCAAGTCCTGAAATGTTTAGACAGAATAATCAAGCATCCAGTCTGACAGGGTGTAAATATTTGTGTGTACAATATTCAGGTAGCATGTTACAGAGCCAGAGAAACTATAGAGGAAATTCCATTACTGTAAAAGGTACTTCTTTGTTTATCAGAATTATTCTGCATAGTAGTAACTGTTTAATTCATTATTATTAAAGTTATATTAGTTTTTTTCAGCTTCTTTCATGACACATTAAAACCAGTAAGTGTTTTCATCACTATAAATGACATATTCCTCTATACCATGATAATCTGCTGCGTGAGTATATTATAGTTACAATAAAGGATACAACTTTCACTGACCTATAATTAGGATGACCACAAGACGTCACTAAGCATTCTTCTTTCTTTTTCTTCTTTTCATTATTGCACTTTCTAAAAGATCATCCACTGCCAATCCAGACTAGTAAAAAGTAGAGAACAATAAGATGCCACTGAGCAAAACACTTTACTGAACTTTAGCAAGTTCATCAGGTGTTCGCCACTAGACTTCTTCAGAATTAATTAAAGAGCAATAAAATAATTAAAACCCAATGCAAACGCAAGTGCAATACAAATAACAACGATGGCTTGAATGAAACACTGTGTATCTCAAGTTATTTGAAATTCAAATCTGAGTTTCATTTTTCTTAGTAAAAACAGGGGCACTTTTAGTAAGCAATGTTGATGTAGATATTATTTAAGAGTTTACGCTGTATTATTTGATGATTATCATTATGATGTCCATTTATTATGGGGCAAGGCAATTTAGTCAAACAAATTTTACAAAGTAGTAGGTTGTTATGCTAAGTTGAGCAGGCAGCATTATTGGTGTGTGCATTCATATATATATATATATATGTGTGCATCTCTATACATTTATGGGTTTTAATTATTTTATTGTTGTTTAAATATGGAAGTAAAGTTTATTAGGTTTTTATTTCATTATTATTTTTTATACATTACTGAATGGTTTAAAATAGCTATTTTGTGTAATTACAAGTTTGTTTTAAATTGTAGAGCGAAAGGTTCAACCAATGTATTGATTCCATTTCATCATGTGATGGGAACATTTGGTATTTAATTGGCCAGGAATGCATGTTGTTTAATTAATTCTGAAGAAGTCTAGTGGCGAACGCCTGACGAAAGCGCTCAATTTCAATAAAGTGTTTTGCTCAGTGGCATTTTATGGTTCTCGACTTTTTACTTTTTAAAGGATAGTGTGCATAATAACTACATGGATATATTTTAAAATTAACTAGATTAATTTTAAATGTTCTATTTTTATATTTCTGAAGCTCATTTTAACATTCTAAAAGTTCACTTCCTGTAAATGAGGATTAACGTTCAAAATGCATTTCTTGCAGTACAGGCTGCTTGAAAATGGAATCTGGACTGTTATAAGATAAAAAACAACTCAAGGTCTGTGAAAAAAAACATTATAAAGCAATTTCACTAACACTAGACAGAAAAAGAATTCAAAATAAGCAGTTACTTTAAAAAGTCAATAGCATCGTAATTCTTTGAATAAGAGCCCAAGTAATGAACAAACAAAAGAAAGTGAAGTGATGCATATAAACGATGTTCATGCAGCCAAAACTACTCAACACAACATTCACTGCACATAGATAAAGCTTATCACGTGCACACACATTCACTAGATAGAATAACCAAAAAAAAAAAAAAAACAGATTACTTGAAATTATGTATAGAAAGTATATATAAATTAAGTGGATTAGTTAAACATGTTAATATGCACCCCATATACACATTATTCTTTATGCTAGAAAATAATGTTTGAGAGGATTTAAATAAAATAACAAGGAGACTTATAATTATATATATATATATATATATATATATATATATATATATATATATATATATATATATATATATATATATATATATATATATATATAATATAATATATATACATATATATATATATATATATATATATATATATATCACACACACACACACACACACACACACACACACACACACACACACACACACACACACACACACACATTATCTCGGATAGTGTCAATATACCTCCACCACATACACACTACTCTCTATGTTTGTAAATAACATTAGAGAGAATTAAAATAAAATAATAAAGGGACTTATAAGTAATAGTAATAACATATATACACTATTTCGGATACTACAGAAAATGTAGTTTGATAAAGTATACAATTTTTGTTTGTTTTATCTTGTATTTGATGATGACTATAAAAGATGACACAAATTGAATACCTGAGACAAAGCTATTTAGGCAATATAGAAAATGAGAACAGTATTACTTTTTTTTACTATTTTTGTCATTTGAAGACAAGACATTTCTTGTTGCTTGTCTGTTTAAGATGACAAGAGTCCAATCCATATATTCTGATTGATCTAAAAATTTATTTTCTGAGAAAATCCACTGCATCTTCTAGAGAATTAAATGTTTTCTGACCTTCTGGTAAACAAGATCCTAATTTTGGCTGGAAAAATAGTTGAGCTTTAATGTTTAGCTTCTTTAAGTCTTTTATGAATGGAATACATGCTTTCCTTTTGGTCATAACAGATGCAGTATAGTCATTGTCAAAACTGATAGTGTTGTTATTTATTGTTATCGAAGATTTAGCCCAAGCAATCTTCAGTACCAGGTCCTTGTCTTCTCTGCAGAAAAATTTTACAATAATAGATCTTGGAACCAGAGGATTTTTCTTCAAAGATGAAGTCAAAAGGGATCTATGGGCTCACTCAATACCAAAAAAGAGACATTCTGGTAGATTTACAATTTTAGTCTGCAACATATTGTCTCCTTCCTTTTTTGGTATCCCATATATCCTAATATTATTTCTCCTAGATCTATTTTCAAGGTTCTTTAGTTTTTCCATAAGCAAAGTATTTTGTATTAACAGGAATTCTGTCTGATTCTCACTCGCTGCCATTCTGCTATCCAGGTCATTTAATGTGTCCTCTGTTGCTGAGATCTGAACAGACTATTGTTTTATGATCTCTTTTAACGTTTCTGTTTGTTTCTTGGAATCTTTTTTAACATTTCCCATTTTGATTTCAAGTATATCAAACTTAACATAAAGCTCCTGGACACTGCCCATTATAGAGTGTTGTTCCTTTTTCACTGAGTTGTCTTGAGAGTTGACTTTTGAGTGGCTCATTCTGTCACAACAGTCAGTAAAACTTCTGACAGGAAAAATTCAAAGGAAAACCATAAAAATATTTTTTTTCTTTCAAATAGTTGTTCAAGTTTGTTTAAAAGATTAAAATGTATAAGGAAATACACATTTAAGTTGGTATAATGAAATCCTGTCAGAAAAAGAAAATAGAAGGGGCATGGCCAGGATGAGGTCCAGTTATCGGCAGTTTTCTCCTGGTCTGCTATTCTATATATTTCTGACAGGATATATATATATATATTAACAATCCTAATTGATTTAACTAAGCATATTTAAATACTTTGCGGTGCCCTTTAGGATTGTATCAAAGGAGTTTTTTCATATCTTAATATTTTCCTGTCAAACTTTTACTCAGAATATCTTCATCACAGCATTCATCTTTAAATATGAGTCATACAAAGACAAATTCTCAGGATTCCTTGTGCAGAAAATAATTTCAGTCTGTCCAAGCAATTATGCAAGAACTGTCATTAAAACTGGACAGAACAGACACTAAACTTGATAAATTTAAAGAAAAATGTTCTAAACAAATTGAACAAACTCATGAGGACTTACTGCTGCAGAAAATCTGGATTTCTGGTACTGAACCATCATTAAATGACATGGATGTAAGATTAAATGAAGGTGAAGGTGAATGTGAAAATAATATTGAGTTCCTGTTAAAACAAAACACTCTGCTGGAAAATAAGTTAGAAGACATCGAAAACAGGTCTCATAGATATAATATTTGCATTTTTGGTCTACCTGATAGCATAGAAGGCAATAATATGGTGCATTTCCTGACTTCTTGGTTACCTAAGATATTAGACCTGCCAGAGGCACTATCATACGGTATTGAAAGGGCACATAGGTCCCTGGCTACATCTTCATCCAGCAACAGTTCTTCCCCTAGTTCAACAATAGTAACAATTTTGTTTCTCAAGATAAGGAATTAGTCCTTAAAACTGTCTGGTCTAAGTCATCTATTCAAATTAATAAAAACACAATCTGTTCTGACAATGACTACTCAGCAGCTATTTCTAAAAGGAAGCTTTTTCTTCCTCTGATAAGAGAACTTAAGCAAATAAAAGTTCATTTATTGTTTCCAGCCAGACTGAAAATATTTCTCCCAGATGGAACCAACATGTTTTAAGTCTTGGACACTGTGTGTTTTTAATTAAAATTAATAAGATCCTGGAACAAACTGAAGATATGATTTGTTGTAGCATGTCCTTGAAGAGACAAGTGAAGAGAAATAGTTGGAAGATATATGAAAATAAGAAGTTAAAACAGAGATGGCTTACCTAATAAAACATTTATAATTGTTATTTACAACTGACAAACATAAGTGTTTCCTCTTTTAAAACGTATACAGAATTCTTAAGTCTATTTAATAAGTTAGAAACAGAATAAGAAGACTTGGATGCTCTCTTTCATTAGGTAACTAATCTTTTATACTTTTTTGCCACCAATAACAGTTTCCCATGTTTCATT
>NC_056742.1:501405754-501534894 GCF_019279795.1 Protopterus annectens
CTCAGATTTCTATTAGACTCAAAGAAGAGCTCAATTTCTGACTCTTCCTGTGGGGGTTATTTTCTCTGAGACTATTTCCAGAAAGGCCTATTGTTTTCAGTGGGTAAAAACTGAGGATTCTCAGTCCCTCAGAACATAATATGAGATGTTACAGAAGGAATTTCCAGAACCTTCACCTATTCCTCCAGTACTGTCAGCTTTGGAGTGTGTGTGTGTGTGTGTGTGTGTGTGTGTGTGTGTGTGTGTGTGTGTGTGTGTGTGTGTGTGTGTGTGTGTGTGTGTGTGTGTGTTACTGTGTTACTGCTTTCCGTTTTCCTGATATTCAACCAGCTTCCTCTAAAAAGCCAGATAGGATGTATAAAGTTCTTTAGTCTTTTAATTTTTATACTCTTCCCAAACCTGACCCAGCAGCTACAGCATTCATTAATCCTACTGCTGCTAATTCCAATCCTACACTTTCTGATAAGGATGAGATGATTATTGATGAGTATGGGAAAAAGGTGTATGCTTCTGCAACTTTGATTTTTCAGAATTTTGGATTGTCAGGTCCATATATGTTAAGGTTTGTTCTGACTATGTGTGAGATTGTGTCATGTTTTGTCTGCAGTTTCTTCTTATGAGGAAAATCTGCTTTGAATAATTTAGTTTCTTCTATTGTGCAGGTCACTACTCATTGTTTTCAGTGTGTGTGTGTGTGTGTGTGTGTGTGTGTGTGTGTGTGTGTGTGTGTGTGTGTGTGTGTGTGTGTGTGTGTGTGTGGGTGTATAACTTTGTTGATACTTCTTCTAGGGCTGTGGCCACTGGTACTGTGTAGAGGAGGTTTGCCTGGCTGCATTTTCAGAACCTCCCAGATGACTAAAATGAGATTTTAAATTATTGTTACAATAGAAATTTAGTTTTTGGTCTCTGTGGTACAGATGATCAAAAACTGTGATTAGAGGGATAAGTTGATACAGGGGATCTATAAGAATTTTCAGCCCTCCTTTTCCAAATTTTATAAGGGATTCTCTAACCCCCTCCTACAGTTTTGGCAAAAAAAAAAAAAACAAAATAAACAGTCACACCAAAATGCAGGTAAACAGACATTTAAGAAAAAATGGTAAGGGAGTTTCAAAGGGAATTTAGGAGCCCCAAAACCAAGGAGAGTCCAACAAGTCAGAATGACTATTTAAGGAACCTTGTCTCCCCCACACTCCAACCTGGCAGTCCCTTTGCCTTCCAGAAAGTCTGAATCTCTACTTTTCTCTATGGCAACAGATAGTTTTAAACAAATTGGTTCTAAGGATCATTCATCAAGGTTACAGATGGCAGTGGGATAAATTACTCCTTTCCAGGATATAATTCTTTATCCAGCAGACTCATTTATTTCCACCTGTCCTTCTTCACATGCAGTCCCAGGAAGTGATGCAACAAGTTCTTCCTTCCCAGGTGGGGAAATGTTTTTATTCAAGGATGTTTTTAGTGGCAAAGAAAGACAATGCTTAGAGACGAGTTTTGGATGTTTCTTTCCTAAACATGTTTGTGATAGTGTCCACAGTGAAAATGATGTCACTTCACAACTTCTTACCTGCTCTTTCTCATTCAAGTTTTCTAGTAACTCTGTATTTAAAAAATATGCTTATCATCACATTTCCACTCAAGCAGGCTTCAGGTGTTTCTTATGATTTTTTGTGTGTGGATAACATTATTAGTCCTCTGCCTTACCATTTGGACTATCCACTGCACCAAAAGTGTTCACAAAGTGTCTAGCTCCAGTTATAACTCATTGCAGGCTACAGGGTAGCCATATTTTCTGTATTTAGATGACTTCCCAATCTTTGCAGAGTCTTTTTTCAAAGTATCAGAAATTTCTCACAGGGGTGAGAGATCTCTTACACAAGTTGGGATTGCAAGAGAACATTGAAAAGTTTTTTTTTTTTTGTTTTACTCATTCACACAATGTTGCATTCCTTGGATATCACCTAGATACCTCACTTCAAACAGCTTTTCTTCCACAGAAAAAAATCTCTGTCTAGATCTCTTTCAATGGTTTTCCACTCAATCTTCAGTAGCTGTGTGGGAATAACTCAGGATTTTGGTTCTCAAGGCATATATGATTCTTATGCCATGCCTGGCAAAACTCCACATGAGAAAGATGCAATGGTATTTAAAGTTTCTGGTTCTAGCATCAACATCCTTTGTCTTTTCAAATACCAGTGCTAGGATTTGTCAAAAGAGAAATCAATTGCTGGATACAGCAAATATCCTCAAATCCAGGTCTCCCTTTCTCACTCTCCCTGTTCCAAAGCAGTCAGTCACCACAGACACCTCAGGTTTTTCTTGAGGGTCAGTTTCAGTGGGGACAAAAGTACAAGGTGTGTGGGAGACACCAAGGATAGATGCAAGCACACAAATATAAATAAATGCTTGCCCTGATCAAGGTCCCGGGGCCACTTTAAGTTGTTATAGATAATACCATGGCCATGTGATACTAGGTTGCACTTCCTTTGCAGACTAGCCATGTTAGGATTGGATATAGCTTCTCACTCTACAGGCATCCTCCATTCTGTCAGAAGAAAATTGTGTAGCAGCCAAGCTGAGCTGGAAAAGAGTACACCCTCATGAATGGGAACTAGATCAAGGAATCTTCCATGATTTGATCCATCTATGGGGAGTTCCTCAAGTATAGCTATTTGCCTCTTCTATGAACAATCAGATGACAAGATTCTGTTCCAGGACTCCACACAAGAAGACTTGGATGACAGATGCCTTTTCTTTTCCTTAGAGAAACATGTTCATGTATGCTTTTTCATGATTCCCATTGATATCTAGGAGACTTCTGAAGATTCAGAAAAAATCCCCAAAGATCATTGTGGTATTTTCATTCTGACCCAAGCAATGGTGGTTCTCCCTTCTTTTGGAAATAGACAAGGACAATTATCACAAACTTCCTCACAGACTGGATCTACTCACACAAGATCAGGGGTGTTTGATACAACCTGATCCCAAACAAATTCCATTGACTGCCTAGATGATGGGTCTTAATTCCCTTTAGACATGACTGAGGATAGGCAGCAGTTACTAATGGAGGCAAGAAAGCCTGCTACTAGAGAATCATATATTACCAAATGGAAAAGGGTTTCTGGTTGGTGCCAACAGCATAACCAGCACCCATTCAGGGCTAGTTGTTCTTTGGTGTTACAATATTTATGTGAGTTACGATCCTCTATGTCCTTTCCTAGTCCTTAGTCCTCTATCGAGGTAAATTTATCAGCCATTTCAGCATGTCTACCCATGGATCCTTCTCTTTCCATGTATTTTCATGTTAAAATATTTTTGAAATAAGTTTTGCATAGGATGCCTCCCAGAAAACTGGTGGCTAACACTTGCTTCATTTGAGCCGGATAACTTGGCTGTCTTGAGGTGTTAAGATGGAAAACAGTTTTACTGATTGCTCTTACCTCTGCAAGAAGAGTATCTGAGTTGCAAGTTCTTGTGGTAAGTTAACCTTACCCCATTTTCCACAAGGATAGGGTTTCTTTGAAAACTAATCCTTCTTTTATGCTAAAGTGGTTTCAGAGTTTACTTTAACCTAAACTACCTCTCTCCCCATTTTCCTTCCTGAACCTACAAACGAGGGAGAAATGATCCTACATACCTTGAATGTCCACACACATCTCAGGTACTATGTTGACCTAACTAAATCTTTTAGGTCATTGGATCAATTGTTCATTTCTTACAAAGGTAAGAAGAATGAGCAATCTGTGTCAAAGCAGACTATATCCAAACGGCTATCCATGGCTATTACCTTTTGTTATACTGTTCACAACAAATCTATACCAAGAAGGGGAAAGAACCACTCTACCAAGGCCTTGGATTCATCAATGACTTTTTGAAAAAGGTTGGATTCTAAAAGTATTCCAGCAACTTTTAAAATGCAGTATAAGCTTGTTTCCTTCTCTAGGTCTAGATCGAACTTTGCTATAACCATTGTCCAGAGGATCCCGGCCTCTTCTCCTTCTACCACCCCAAAATATAACCCATGTAGCTTAGACTACTACAGTAGTGATCATTCAAATATCTACTGTTATAAGCCTACTTACACAACTGTACTTTCTGTGCATTATTTTTTTACAAATAAATAAAAACTCTGTACAAGTAAGTGGACAGATCGTAAATCTAAGGCTCTATATTGGTCTACCAGTTTTATCTACCACTGATATGATACTGTAAAATGTCAGCAAATCTTGACTTATGTTCCTGCTAGAGTTTATTTCTATATCAAATCCTTTAATCCAATCATTTCCTTCAGTTGTTTTTTACTTTGCCTAGACACTAAATCTCTCTTGTTCGAGGTGTGTGGCCAAGATGGCAAGCAGATAGCAACATAACATGTTTACTCTGCTTCTCTTAAACAAATCTAGCAGGATTCATAAAGGGTAAAATATCATAAAGAAAACCATTTGGGATGTTTTGATAGAAAATATCCATCTATTTAAATATGTTTCTATCAAAAATAGATCTCATAACAACTACTAAGAAAAATTAGCAATTCTAAAGAAGCATCTCAAACACTTCAGTGAAGAAAGAACTTTATTCTATACTTAATAATATACAGAACCTCTCTTTGAAAATGGGCAAATTTGATTCTAAAATAGGTGTAATTAAAGCAGGTTGTAAAAAAACTGATTGATATGGAATTGTCAAACAACAAAAACTTCAAATATCTGGCATGGAGGAATCACTTAATGACATTGATGGTAGACTAACAGAAGGACAAAGTAATACTGAATTTATTATTAAACAGAACAATAAATTCCTGGAATAACTGGATGATCTAGAGAATAGAGAAAGGAGAAACAACATTAGGATCCATGGTGTTCCAGAGAATCAAGGAGACAACATGGTTAGTTTTTTAACATCTTGGTTACCCCCCCCCCCCCAGATTCCCAAAAGCTTGCACGGAGTGCAAGATTGCTACAGGAGCTCAAGCAAGCAATATGTCAGCCGTGCAATCCAGAAACAGCCTGCAGGGGTGTGCACGAGTATTCTTGCACTAATCTTGCATAGACTAAGCCATGGTATGCAAATAACCCCATTTGCAAGTGAAATCCATGCAAATGAGGTGATTTTGCAATCCAGGAAGCCTGCAACAGTCCATGCAAGACTAGTGCGAACTGCAGAAATGTATTCGGTTAGTAACCGTCTACATTTCTGCAAAATCCAAAACTGAGCTATGACAGCTCCAAATAAAGGCTGCATATCATGTAGTAAGCATGCCAATGACCAAGTATAAGGCCATTGGCATTACAAACATAAAACAAAATGCAAAAATCAACTGTTAATTTTTTTTAGCTGATCTCGGCTGTTTAAGCGTAGGGCAGCGGGGTGCACATGGGATTGAGGGGAAAATAATAAAATAAACCTAAATTAAGCAGTCTAACTAAAATCAGTATTCTGCCATGCAAGTCAATGGCAGGCAGAAGGCAACATGGCCAGTGAGTAGGGGTTGCTAAGGGGGGGAGGCTCAGCATGAGACATGTAACTATGCATTAGCAGGCAATCCTATGCAAATGAGGGGAATGATAGTGAATCACAGTTTTCTCCAGCATGCTAGTCAGGTCCCAACAGTGTAAGAGTAGGAATAGCTTGGTGCAAGCCTAGGAGTTAGGTGACATCATGGGGGTGTGTGTCAGGCATACTGTAAGCGGATTGGAGCCCTGTGGCTCGGGTTTGCTCCTGCCTTAGCACAGCTAAACTAGGGGGTGTGTCTAAACTTGCTTAGCACTCTTAACAAAGACTAAGCAGGTGTGCGCACCACACACCAGGTTTTACAGTAAGAAAAAAGAGGTGAAATCAGGAAATAGCAGCAGTGTGCACATTTGAGCACTCTGTGCGGTGCACACACGGGCTTAATTAGGAAGGCAATGGGAAGGGAAAACTGCAGTAGGAAGGTAATCAAGGAGAACTATTTTAGCTGGCAGGTGAAATGTATCAGAATCAGCCAATTACACAGGCAGCAGACCAGCCCAGCTCACAACACTACAATAAACAAAGCAAACACCTTCCCCTCTGGTTTTCCCACACACTACACCTCCGGTGTAAACAAGCGGGAAACTTGTAACACTCACAACAGCAAAATGATAGGGGCTGCAATAGCTATCATACAACTTGTGGAAGAGGCTGAGGGTGGTGAGGATGTGAATGCTGTCGACCAACCTACAGTGTGGAGACAGAGAAGAGTGTACAGACCCAGGGTAACATACCAGGGGATACATGAGCTGGAGCTAGTGGAGAGCTATAGGGTGGACAGGGACCTCCTACAGCAAATTGTTGAGCTGTGCCGGCCATGCCTGGCACACAGAACTAACAGAGGGGAACTCATCCCAGTAGATACCAAGGCATGTGTAGGCTTAAGAATACTAGCTACAGGTACCTTCCAAAGGCCAACTGGGGATATGATAGGGATTTCACAGGCATCAGTATCCAGGGTACTCCACCAGTTCCTGGATGCCATGTCAGCACATGTTGGGGAGCACGTATATTTTCCCAGCACCCATGAGGCGTTGGCCAGCAATGTGCAACTGTTCCACCAAATAGCAGAATACCCTGAGGCAGTGGGTGCAGTAGACTGCACACACATATGCATCAAAGTACCACCTGGTGAGCGGGGTAGGGTCTACATCAACCGCAAGGGCTTCCCCTCCATCAACTTCCAGGTCATGTGCGATGCCTAGGGCATAATAATGAACGTGTGTGCTGGCTGCCCTGGAAGCTATCATGATTCCTATATCTGGCATCTGACAAAGCTGTACCAGAGATTTGCCAATGAGGACATCCTTCACGGTAACCTAGGGGGGATGCTGGATACGCACTGAAGCTGTGGCTGATGACACCCATCAGAAATGCACACACACCCAAACAAGAACTCCATAATAAGGCACATGCACAGACCAGAATTATAGTAGAGCTTGTGTTTGGGATGCTCAAGTCACAGTTCCTATGCCTGGACACCTCCGGTGGAGCCTTGCAGAACTCACCAGTTACATGTACCCAAATTGTCCTTGTATGTGCCATGCTACACAATATGATCCTGTGTAAACAGCTGCAGCAGGAACAGCATGGGGCATGGCCACACAGCCCCCCCCACCATTGCCAAGGCCTGCACAGGCACAGAGTGACTCAGAGGAGGAACAACCTGAACCTGTCCCAGTAGGCAGAAGGAGGCATGCCCAGTATGCCCTGGCCTTGGCAAAGAGGCAATGTATAGCACATACACTGACACAGGAGGGACCCAGGGAATAACACCTTTCTCTAACTCTCACATACAGTAAAAGGGATGCCAAGCATTATACTACCTGTGCCTAACCATATGTAGGGAGTGTACTATGTGCATCTAACATAGTCAGTCCTGCAGCACCACCATCAATACTGGGACACCCACAAGGTATGTGACTCACACATGCCAGTCGGGAGGGGGGGCGGTCACATACCCAACAACAGTCACAGCCAGCAGGACAGGTGTAGACAAACACAAGCAAAGGCTGTGCTATGGCCTCTGAATGAGGCCTTTGGGTAACCTCCCCCCAGGCCTACACAGACAGACTACAGCAGGTCAGGCAGTGGGATGTCAGTTCTGAAGGGTAGGAAGTCAGAAGCTAATATATATGTAATTAAAACCTAAGATCTGTAGTACACTGGTATGCCTCTAGCCAGCATGATAGGTAAAACTACAGACTGAAATGGAGTACCCGACATACCAGTACAGTCCTAGCAAATGTGTACAAGTGTCAGGTGTACCCCCCCCCCATCTGACATAGAAATGTAGTCACAGTCAGGTGTGCCCTGCCCCCAGTTCTGTGTAGAAATGCAGAAATAGTCCGGTGTGCCTCCCCTACGTAGAAATGTAGAAACAGTCAGATGTGTCCCCAATCCTGTGTAGAAATGTAGAAATAGTCCGGTGTGCATCCCCCATCCCAAGTAGAAATATATTACAGTCAGGTGTGCCCCCCCCCCACAATCCTGTGTAGAAATGTAGAAATAATCAGGTGTGCCCCCCCACCATCCTATGCTGAAATGTAGTAACAGTCCATGCCAAATGACTGACGGATACCCTGCAGAGACACCATGCTACCCGT
This sequence comes from Protopterus annectens, assembly GCF_019279795.1. Taxonomy (NCBI): domain Eukaryota; kingdom Metazoa; phylum Chordata; order Ceratodontiformes; family Protopteridae; genus Protopterus; species Protopterus annectens. The sequence continues at coordinate 501,413,872 of NC_056742.1, forward strand.
ATGTGTACAACACAAAGATCAGCACTGCAGTACAAACTACCTGGACTTGATCCACACATTCAGTACAGACGGCCATACTGGACATGTCCACACACAGAGTAATGAAGGCAATGTCAGTCAACATACTGAAAGGTCATACTGGGCATGCTCACACACTTAAACACATGAATGCCATGTCTACAAACACCAGTGGACCAGACATATCTGGTAGCCGCAGATGTTAGTGCAGACACTCCTCAGTATGCACCACACATGCTTTGCACACACAGTGGATAGGAATACAGGCATATATGTAAGGACAACACACTATAATAAGCCAAAGGTAGACATACATAGATTTGTGGAAGAGGGTGACTGTGACAAGGAGCCATCCAGGGCTCCCTCACCCAGCACACAGCCAAAGGGCCACAACCACATGAGGGTCTGATGTCACACACTGCAGATACTAGCTACCGATATCTGTCATCATTACAGAGTATGTGGTGCACAAGCCGGCTTTGCAACATGACTGTTCAAGGAAGTAGTCATCTAGGAGCTGTATACATGTACCTGTGGAATATGACCTAGGTTGTGCCCGCATGTGGCATGTCAACCCCTAGATGAATGGGTTATGGCCCATGCACACACACTGCCCTCCCCATAACCCCACTATGACAAACCTGCTGAGGTCATCTACTGTGAAATACACCTTTGGGAGAGGGGTATCCCAGTAATCTCCGTGACATGTCCCATAACTGTGTACTGCTATAGTGTAATAATCTAGTTAGGTAGGAGTTCTAACCTCAGCCTTGGTAACTGTGTGCATGCATGTGTGTCTGTCTGTGTAGAGAGCAATGCTTTTTAGGGTGGTCACACTCCTTACAACTGAAATGCTCTACTTTGGTAAGGCTGTTGATGTCATCCACCTAGAAATACATCCCTGGAATGACTGTATCCCAGTAATTTCTGTGGCACGTCCCATAACTGCGTAGTGCTGTAGTGTGATAAGCTAGGTAGGTAGGAGTTCTAACCCCAACCTTGGAAACTGTGCATTTGCCTGTGTGTCTGTCTGACTCTGTGTAGAGAGCAATGATTTTTAGGGTGGTCACTCTCCATACAATTGAAATGCTCTACTTTGGTAAGACTGCTGATGTCATCCACCTAGAAATACATCCCTGGAATCGTTGTTTGCTAGTAATTTCTGTGGTGCATCTCATAACTGTGTACTGCTGTAGTGTAATAAACAAATTAGGTAGGAGTTCTAACCCCAGCCTTGGCAACTGTGTGTGTGTGTGTGTGTGTGTGTGTGTGTGTGTGTGTGTGTGTGTGTGTGTGTGTGTGTGTGTGTGTGTGTGTATGCATGTGTGTCTGTCTGACACTGTCTGTGTAAAGAGCAATGCTGTTTAGGGTGGTCACACTGCATACAATTTGTATGCCCTACTTTGGCAAGGCTGTTGATGTCGTCCACCTAGAAATACATCCCTGGAAAGATTGCACCCCAATAATCTCCATGGTGCATCCCATGACTAGGTACTGCTATAGTGTGATAAACTAGTTAGGTAGGGGTTCAATTCCCAGACATGGAAACTGTGTGTCTGTCTGTGTAGAGAGCAATGCTTTTTAGGGTAGTCACACTCCCTCCAATTCAAATGCTCATCTTCGGCAAGGCTGCTGATGTCATCCACCTAGAAATACACCTCTGGGTAGCTGTAGCCTAGTAATCTCCATAGCATGTCCTGTAACTGTGACCTGCTGTAGTGTGATACATTAGTTAGGTAGCTGTTCTATTCCCAGACATGACAAGTGTGTATTTGTGTGTCTGTGTAGGGATCAATGCTTTTTAGGGTAGTCACACTCCCTACATTTCAAATGCTCATCTTTGGAAAGGCTGCTAATGTCATCCACCTAGAAATACACCTCTGGGAAGCTGTATTCCCGTAATCTATGTAGCACATCCTGTAACTGCGTACTGCTGTAGTGTGATAAATTAGGTAGGTATCTGTTCTACTCCCAGACATGGCAAGTGTGTGTGTTCATGTTCGTGTCTGTCTGTGTAGAGAGCAATGCTTTTTAGGGTAGTCAGACTCCATATAATTTGTATGCTCTACTTTGGCAAGGCTGCTGATGTCATCCACCTAGAAATACACCTCTGGGAAGGATGCAGCCCAATAATCTTCATAGCGTGCCATAAATGAGCACTGCAGTAGTGTGATATAGACCTCTGTTAGGGGTTCTATACGCACACATGTTGGTTGTGGATGTTTTGTGTGTGTTTCAATGTCTGTGTGGGGAGCAATGCATTTTAGGCTAGTCACACTCAGTACATGTCCAATTGCCTACTTTGGCAGTCCTGCTGATGTCATCCAATGTGAAATACACCTTTGGGGAAAGAGTACTCTATTAATCTCCATGGCATGTACTATAACTGCATAGAGCTGTAGTGTAAGAAACTAGTTATGGAGGGGTTCAACTCCCAGACATGACAGGTGTGTGTGTGTGTTCGTAACTTGCGTCCTGTGTGGAGGTGGGTGTGAGTGTGTGACACCTGGGACCAATGAGGGGTGGGTTATGAAGATGTATTTTATGGTGGCTCTATATCACTATGTCCACTGCACAGGGATAACAGATGTGAAATAGCCGAGAGGCTGGGGTGTAAATCCATACCCATACATGTGACATCATGGCCAGGTAATCACAGTTAGCAACCCCAGTATTAGCCAGAGCACACTCTCAACCCATGTCACATACACACACACACACACACACACACACACACACACACACACACACACACACACACACACACACACACACACACACACACACTGAGGCAACAGCCAATATGTATGTAGTACACTGCATATTGATGACTGATAGCAACTATGGAATGATTGCAGTGGCCTACAGAGGGCATGGCACCCTGTCCATCTGTCAAATAGGCACATAATGCAGACAGTGCACCATCCCCATGTTCCTCACTGGACACCTGCAACACCTGTGGTGCCATCACATGTGACCCACAATGAACATACCATGCCTGACAACATGCCCTGTATGGACAGATGCCACTGATGTCAGGGAATGATTTTAGCATGCTATCAGTGTAGGTGCAGGGTAACCTGCTGTCCATTACCAGTTCCTGCCACAGGTGGCCAAGACTGGCACATCTGATGATAATCTGTGTACACAACATGGGCCCGACACCCTAGATACAGTTCCATGTGTCACTGTACATGCATGTGGGAGGTGTGCACATTCCAGACACCGTCCATGTCATGGACTAGGGAACACATACATGGCAAGTAATGCACAACATTGGCCACATGCAATAGCCACCCAGGTGACTGGATGGTGGATACAATACCAACCTGTGTGGGCAAATGCAGAAACCACAGGCCTGAGCCACAATGCAGACCATTGTCATGTGGCCTGATGGGAAGGTATACCCATCACCTAGCCTTGTATAGCTATCTGGCACAGTCGACCACCACATACCCATGAAGAAATGCACCTATGCATGTCAGTACTGGCACCCTGTGTGTTTGTGTGTGTGTTGTATGATGCGTATGATCACATCCACACTCACTACAATCCCCAGTGGCATATTGAAGCATGCTGTCTGATGTCAGGCACCTCCCCACACCCTTTGCCCATATAACCTCTGTATGACCCAAGTGGTGCATGTGATACCTGCACAGTAATGTGTTGTAGCAATCTCACTAGTGATGAGCTGTATCCCTGGCCCTGGCAAGTGTGTCAATGTGTGTGCGTCCCTGTGAGAGTGTGGCTATGTTGATGCTGGCACCTGTTCATGCAGTCAGGCACATTTATATCACCTACTGTATAGCTACCATATCCCTGTTGCAGATGGCACTCACCATCACATATATGTACTGTGGACTTCACAACATGTAACATATGTGGTGCATCCAACAACTGCATAGGACTGTGATAGCACTACATAGTCATCTGGGGATTGATACCCTGTGCTGGTAGGTGTGTGACACAAACATGGCTAGGTTTTACTCTGCCACCCCTCCCTGACTTGTTGATGCCTCTGTCTGCCTCTCTCACTCCCTCACTGGTGGATGTGGAGACCTATACCTGCTTTTCCTAGGCAGCAGCATGTGTATTTTAGGTAATGCTCATGATCAGCTGATGGCCTCTGCATGAATTGCAGCCCTCCCCTAGCTGATTGGATTTGGAACAGCTGTGGTAACATTCCCATAGCCAATTGCATGGAAACACACTCCATTGTCTAGGAACATCATGTTTCTGTTGGTTCTTTTCATTCACTGTGAGCAGGAACTTATTCTGTTGTTTGTCAAACAGCATCTCAGATGGAGTGGGGATTTGCCTCTGATGACATACACTGTGGAAATAGGCCAACACACATGAGGGGGATGTGCCTGACCTGACTACAGACTGTAAGTGCTGCTATACTGCATTTGGAGTAATGTTGGCATAACAGGGTGTATGGGGATATGGCTGTCCTACATGTATTAATACCTGCCATGTCAGTTGTATGTTTATGAGGACTCCCCATCTGTAGGGTCATCTGCAGACTGGGCAGTGTGTGGTGCCTTTGGTGTCATGTGTTACCCACAGAACATGTATCTGTGAACTGCAGAAGGTAGTGTGAGGACTGCAGTCTGTAGAATGTGAAAGCCATGACAGTTACTGACCTCATATCCCTCATAAGACATATGTTGCAACAAACCCTATTACAACAGCAAATATATGATGTTATCACAGCAACATGTCAATATTGACCCTGTGTATGTGCTTCCAGCCACAACTCAGTCAACCTTTGTACATATGTCATGCAGTAAGAGGTGCATATGTGCTGTACACCATAATTACTGTCATCATATCTGATAACAAGCCAGTGAGATAGACTGCTACACATGTTATGTACAGTAGGGATTATATCTGATGACATAACCTGGACATACTGTAGTTGTTTGTACAGTACTGAGGTCTGTGTACTGATGGTGAAGGTATAGTGTGTGTATTGTTAATATGTACCTTGGCCTGTATACAGACCGTGGTAGTTGTCATTGTCCTAGGTCCCGTCCTATCTGATGTTACATGCTGCTCCACTGTATGTTACTGTATTGGCTTACATGTTTGTAGGGTCATACACACACATGTCCCATACCACAGTCAGCCATCAGACCAAACTGTGTAGCGGCCCAGTATATGTAGGGTTAGTGTGTGAGTGGCACATATGAGGATGGTGTTGAACAGATAGTCCATATACTGTAATATTATGCTAGCTTGCCATATGTGGCTGTGGCTGTGTTCTCATTGGTTGTGGTTATGCACTTTCACACAGGTGTATCTTACCCTGTGCTGTGACATGCCTGTACAGCCTGCTATATATGCAGGTACATGTGCATTCCCCCATAGGAGATGTAGGCCAGTATTGAGCCAGTCTGCCTGTAGCTTGCACAGTGCATTTTTACATGCCTAGCAGCTTAGTGTACTTACCCAGTGAGATGTCATGTGCAGATATTTGCCAGATGTACTGCTGCTAGGCCTCCCTTAACAGTCATGTATGTCAAATAGAGCAGTGGGATGCTGTACAGATGTATGTCAATATCTAGTGAGTAGTATGTGGGCATGCACCCCTGTACCAGAGGTTATTATGAGTCAGGCCAGACAGGGGTGTGTGTGAATGCATAACCTATGGTGGCATATGTATACCAGTCGTTATGTGTTATACCCATCTACATGGCTGTTAACATCCATATTATCAGGCATGGTACACATGTTTTGCATTAAGGGGTTCTGCATATACCTCTGAATTGTACAGAGTGTGTCAGAATGTCCACACATATTGGCCAATATCTCTGCTGCAGTTAACAGGGGCAGTACGTGCTAGCAGCAGTACTTTACTATGATATCCTTAGGATGTCTGTCAGTAGGCAATGGCACGCATGTGGAAACCAGATGTGACCTCCCACACACACCATGTCTGTTAAGACAATCCCAATTACAGTAGCAATAGTATATAGAACTGTAATAGTACACAAATAAAGGTTTTCCATTTCTGCAAACCTGTGTGTGGTGTTTTTTCCTATGACCTCTCTGTGGGTATATGTTGCAGGTGTGATGATTGTCATTTGTATGGATGGCCCATACAGTGTCCAGTTGTTTAGGTGTGAACTCTAGGCATAGTGGCTGTTCCATATTTTGTGCACCTTATACATATGTATCTTACTGTACATACCTCTGGATGTGTATGTGTAGTGACATGTCTATATATATATATATATATATATATATATATATATATATATATATATATATATATATATATATATATATATATATATATATATATATATATATATATATATATATATATATATATATATATATGTGTGTGTGTGTGTGTGTGTGTGTATATCTGTATCTGCATATATGTGTTTGTGTATATGTATCCTGGGGATGTTGATAGCTTCCACATTTTACATTTCTTATGGGAGCCAGACTGTACTGCATGATATGTTACCAGTACAAGCCTGACATCATACAGGTGGGATGTAGTGCTGTTAACATCTTGTGTCCATGTCATGTCAGGTCCTGGTTATGGGATCTGCAACACTTGGTAGTGTATTGCAGGGCGGATGTGTTTGGCTGTGGGGGGGTATGCCAATTATTACATGACATATATTTTTTGGGGCCTCCCAACACCATTAACGGTGCATGTGGACATATATGTTTCTGTTACTCTACCATTGCTATCTATAGATGTATGGCCATATATACCTATATATATATATATATTTGCTTACATATTTATAACTATGTCCATGTATACCTACAGAGATATATATCTGCGTACATATATGTAACTTGCTGTGTATATGTGGACATATAGGTGATGACATATATATGTGTAGATGTCGGCATTTGCATGTATATGTATATATATATATATATATATATATATATATATATATATATATATATATATATATATATATATATATATATATATATATATATATATACATATTTAGATATGTTGTATCTGTTTAGATATTAATAGATTTACACTCACACATACATCTAGATGTTGGTATACATTCTCTGTACTGTTGCATGAGTGGGCTGGATGTCATGTTTCTGAAAACATTAGGTTTATGTATATCTGGTATAGCTTAGTGGTAAATCACTTTGTGTATGGTGTGCATGGTCTTGGGTCGAGCGTTGCAGAGGATGTTTGTTTTGTTGCTGGGCAGAACACAGGACATTGGATAGAGCGATTAAGGCACTTTAAAGCAGTTGTAAGCGGGTTTGCATGGGTTTGGTATGCACTGGTAACGTCTGTTTACCATTTCTTACACTCAGTTACCTTCTACATTGCTTTATTTGGACATGCTGGACAGATCAGAACATTTGAGGGTATGTCTGTTCATACAGCTTACTACCTGAACATTCTGCCACAGTCTATACAGTTGATGGTTATGATTATGCTTACAGCTTACTAGCTGAACATTCTAGCAAATTCTGTACAGTTGCTGGATCTAATTATACATACAGCTTTCTATCTGAACATTCTCACAAACTCTGTACAGTTGTGGGGTATGATTATGCATACAATGTACTACCACTCCCAGGATTCAAACCCCTGCTGTGTGTGGTAAAATTATTGCAGTTGACATCACAGTACACTGTGCTATCAGGGAATTGGTGTGAAGCATTCCAATGTTTTCTGTCTAGTTCTCCCTCTGTTGTACAATATGAATGACCTCTTGGGACTTCCAACATTGTTATACTAAACTTCCTACATATTTTATCTGCGTTCAACAGTGTGGATAACACTGCTTAATATAACAGCACTATTTATAGACTGCAACACTACAACAACTTATGAAAGCAGAATGTACACAAGCTCTCCAGGGGTTATACTTTTATTCACAAGATATTACACCTTTATTTCCACAATACCTATATGACAGTCTTCCTGCTATATTGTCTAGTTTATTCAGTACATCCCATAAACAATACATTTTTATACTGGTACAATACTTTCTAGAACTGTTATATTTATTTGTTATGACAGTACATGCAGGATTATTACTAACCTGCCTCGCAGCACAGCCTTTGCAGCCTAGCAGCATGGGCTTGCTGGTTTGCAGCCAGATCTTCTGCAGCTGTCAGAGATATACAGTGATATTTAGCCATCACCTACCCATAGTATACACAAGCTAGGCAATCATTATCTACTAGCAGAATGGGTATTTACTCAGTGCTGCGGCGTTGGCCATCTGCCTTGATTCTTGGATCCACTGCTCTAAGAGATCCCCCCTCCACTGCTTCAGGTCAGCATGGTGATGCCTGACCTGCTCACCAGTCCGGGGGATAGCAGTGGCACTGGTGAGGTCACGGGCAAGACTGTCCCAGGCCTCCACTTTATACTGAGAGCACTGGTATTGGCCCTGCAGTAGTCTCTGCTCATGGTGTTTTACCAGGAGCCATACCATGAATCTGGACTCTTGGGTGACCCAGCACTGCGCTCTAAATCGAGTGCCTTCCCCAACTCCAGCCATTCTGCCTACAGTAGGGAGCTTCAACCAATTATGGGAAGTATTCGCACCTGTGGGGTTTACATACGCCTGATTTCCTGCACTTTCCTGTGATTGGACGGTTTTGAAAAGACTAAGCTATGGGCACACCTGCTTACCTAATGTTGGCATTGCTTAAAGGGGTATACCACTGGGCAGATTGAGTTACCCAGCCTACACATTGCTTACACCAAGTAAGCTGAGCTATGCAATGCTTAGCATTGCTTAATATTTATTATCATTATAGTTTCCTTTTAGCACTGATTTATTATTTGTTACATGTTATATCTGTGTCTGGTATCTGTGATTCATGTGTACATACACTGTATGGGCTCCTGAGGATTTCAACACTTTATTACAATTACACATCACATCTGACCATATTGCAATACTCCAGTTCACATATTTGTGTTATGTAGTAAGTTATACAACATCACACTGTACATAGATTCCTTTCACATGTTCAGTTTGATTTTCCTATGGTGAGGATTTGTTTGTTGAAACCTCAGTCATATGTACTACTGTCATGGCTTAGTGGTTAGCTACTATGACTGTAGTATACAGGCTCTTGGGTTTGAGCCTTGCAGAGGCTGTTTATTTTGTTGCTGGGCAGAACACGGGTTGGATACTGAGTGGTTAAAGCACTTTGCAGAAGTTGAAACAGGTGTGTGTGTGTTTGTGCAGCAGTAAGCATTGCTACCTTTCGGTTACAGTTTCTTATACTCAGTTAGCTTCCACATTGCTTAATCTGTGTAGGCAGTGCTTACCTCCGTGCATACGCACTTAAACATGCTTACTACTGCTTATTTGTGCTTAAATCTGTTTACTAGTGCCGTATTCATTATGACACTGATACTTCACATGTGCATTTCCTGCAGTACTCCAGTTCATAAATATATGTTATTTAGTGGGTTTTGCAACAAAGCTGTTGGTTATAATGTGCTTTGCCATGTAAAATAGACTGTGCTGCAGTGGGACTCGAACTGAGAATGCATGTTTGTTAGGCAAATGCTCTGCCCACTACACTATTGCTGTGTTGCTTCATTTGCATATATCTTCCTTGTTGTCATCTTCAGCCTTTTAAGCTGCTTTAACCGTAGCTAAGCGATGGGCACACCCGTGAACCTATGGTTAGCTGTACACGGATTTTTAAACAAAATAAATACACAGATTTCTTCATTTCATTTTAATGTACTGTTGCTGTTGTACACATGGGGGACTGTTGGTGGAGATATGTGGACACCTATGGGCGGTCTTGCTCATTTCTTACCATTTTCTGCTGTTCTACATTGCAAGGGCGTGTTTATTCTGAGAGCTCTGCTCTCAGATATACCCCCTGCACTCGTACAAGCTCTGTGTAAGCCTAGGGGCTCGGGCAGCATGCCTTCATTAATATGGATAGCACGCTGCCGTCCTGCTCCTAAACGGGCACTTCCATGCAGGACTAAGCTAGTCCTGCATGGAAGATTAGTGAATCTGGGGTTTTGGCATAAGAAGGGCTCACAGATCCTTATCTACAATAATTTCAAAAAACGATCCTTCTAATCCAAGATCTATAATAGTTCAGTTTATGTCCAGTCAAGATAAAGACTTGATTTTAAAAACTGCTTGGTCTGTTTAACCTATAAAAACAGGGGATGCTGTTATTAGATTTGACATGACTGTTCTTCTTTGTTGTTTCAAAAATGAAACCTTGTGTTCCCTTTTTAAAAGCCTAAAAAATCCGAAATAAAAACTAATCTCATCTACCCAGCAAAATTAATGTTGTTTTTACCTGAAGGAGCAATAATTTTGAATTCTTGGAAGATGCACTTTCTTTTGTTCAAAAGAATAATCTACTTAACACTACAGAAGAAATGGATTTGAATTAATTAAAATGTTAGGCTGCAAGAAGTGATTGGACAGTAAAAGAGAAGAGTTAAAAGCTCAGAGACAAATACATATTTTATTTGTTGTTTATGTTTTCTCTTTATCATTAATCATAACTTTGAAATATCTTCAGAAAGGTAATAATTTGTTTTGATCATTTTTTCTTATTGATTTTAATAACATAATAAAGTCTTAATTATTTCTATGTGATGTAATAAGTATGACTGGTGTGTGAGTGATGAGGTATACAAGTTTAGTTACGTATAATACCATTACATAAAGCTGGTTAGACAAGAGCTGATGACTAATTTTAATAGAAAATTAGAATATATAAATAATAGTTTTCTAATTGATATATAAATAATAGTTTTGTAAATAAAATGAAATTACTTTCCCTTATTGTTAAATGGGATTATAATGTTTAAATAAGTTGAATTACATATATAGGAAATAGTACTGAATATCATGGATGACTTGTATTTTTATTTATTTAATTTGTTTGTTAAAAAGGATAGCCATTACAAGCTTCTGTTAAAATCACTGTTTCAAGGATAGAGCTCAAGCATTTCAAAATTCTCGTTTTAATCACTTACTTGTTTCTCGCTTATGTCTTGAGCTTTCATCAATGAATGCAGTAAGAAACAACTGTTGTGACAAGGTGGGTATTGACAGCTATGCCAGGAGAAGTAGGGCAGTGGATGTGTAACATATACCAGCACAGCTGGCTAGAATTTTGTAAAGAATTATATGTCATTTCTATAGCAAAATAATTTGTAAAGATGCTTGTATTGAAAATGTATTTGTAAAATTGCTTGTATTAAAAATGTATCAAGAATGTGTCCTTCTGTACAGAAAAGAAATATATGTTTATATCAGACTGTACTGTTGTAAATAGGATACTTGAAGAGAAGAGGTTAATCTCAGTCCAGATAACTTTGAAAAATAGTAAGAAATTAAATTATTTTATTTAGGCCATAAAGATTGTATCTTACAGTTCTGACTGCAGGCAGAGATGAAATCTCTGTGCCAGGAAATGGTTTATTAGCTCTTGTAGGAAGAGTGGAAGTGTTTATTACTTTATAACTTCCAGATGCTGCAACAGATCTTACCAAACTCTGTGTGTGTGTGTGTGTGTGTGTGTGTGTGTGTGTGTGTGTGTGTGTGTGTGTGTGTGTGTGTGTGTGTATTATTGACGCATATGTGCTAAATCCTGGCAGCTTCTAGCCAAGGGGTGTAGTATGGGAACCAGAAGTCATATGACCAGATATGTGTGTTGCCATTCTGTAAGCCAGATCTGTAATGATATTTTAATACTAGATGAGACTGAAACCTCAGAGCAGTTTCTTGGAACCTGACATTGAAGGATCTCTCACCCACATCATCTTGCCTTGTTCTAGTAAATGACCAGAGAATAGTAATTCTTTAGATAAGTTAAGAAAATATAGTGAGATTAGTTAAGTACTATTTTTCTGTATCTGTGTGAATCTGTTCAATTGTTTTACTTTAATATTTTTTGCGGCTGAAACTCTGGTGTTTATTGTAAATAGGTATTTAGTATTTTAATGTTCTTTTATTATTTATTAGTAAATATTTTTAAACTTTTTATTGTGGCTGGTCCTTTAGATAATATTTTAACCTTTGAGAGTACTGTTATCTGTTTAGTGACTCTGTGGCCACTCCTGAAAGCCTTGCTGCATTTGTCAAAACACTACCATATGTATTAATATTAATTTCACTCAGTATAATTGGGTACCCTTGTAAGAGCCTTATAGTAGCTGGCTTTGGAGTGTCTTGTGTCAGTAATACCTTATAGTATGGGCAGAAGGGCGCGTAGCTAGTAAATCTGTGCCAATCTTTCCCAGGTGTTTGTGTGTATGTGTAAGTGTGTGTGTGTGTGTGTGTGTGTGTGTGTGTGTGTGTGTGTGTGTGTGTGTGTGTGTGTGTGTGTGAAAATCAAATTTAGAAGAGTGTGTGTGTGTCAGCTGCTTGGAGCAAGGAAACTAAGCACTGGTTTCACAGAGAGGGTGCTGGAGGACTTGACTTGGACACTCGGCTGATGACTTAACTCTATAGCTGTGCCAGTTGGGAGTCTTATTGGGACCTGGAGGGAGACAGAGAGAGAGAAATTTAGATCCTGGACTGAGTGTGTTCCCTGTGTGCTGTTAAGGGAAATTGTGCTGCATCTGGAAATACTGTGAGCATCTATTTTTGTTCCAAGTGAATGTCCTTCTCCAGTGTCAGTGGTGAGGATTCAGGCTCCTTGATTACTGGCCCAGAGGAGGACGTCACATATTGGTGGCAGTCAGTTTGGTTTTACTAGCCTCATTTTGACCCTGAGAGGTGTGATTTATGTTTTCAAGATGTTTCAGTTGTTATCTCCTTTCAAGTTGCCTGTGAAAAAGAGTCTTCTGTAATAACTTTCCACTAAGACACACCTAAATCTTCAGGCTCTATTTTTTTCTACTTTTTTCTATTTGTTGACCATGTGAGCTCACTGGAAATAGTGTCACTTTCAGGGGTGACCTGGAAGCACTGCCTGGTTAAATGCCTTGCTCAGAGTCATACAGTAGGCAAATGAAGGTGAAAGGAATCAAACCCTGTACCCTAGGCAAATAAAGCAATAAAGCAGCTTATTAACACTTCAGAGCTTTAGTCCTGTCCACTAAGTACCAGACTAATTAACAGTTTTACCTCTCTACATCCACTGACAGTCAGGGGTCCGGGTTTTCTACCAAGGTGGTGGACATTCTCTCATCTCAGAAATCGTCTATCCAGAAGACTTACACAGAAAAGTATAAAGGATTTTCAATCTGGTCTGCACATCACAACCTGAATCTCTTTTTCAGACCCTGTTGCCACAGTCCTTCTGTATTTGTCAGAAATGTTTGAATCACACCTTATCAACTCGCTTAAGGTACATTTGGCTCCAATATCCAGCTTTCATTCTAGGCAGGATGTACTCTCTTTTAACTTTCCTTAAAGTGTGCAAGGCCTTTTCCAAAGACACCTTTTCCCTTTTATCCTGTCATGGAACATTTTCTTCCTTGAGATTTGCAAATTTGACGTTTTTGATATGCAAGACCTTTTTCTTAGTAGCTGTACTTTTTTAAAGGCTGAGGAGGGTCAAGCCAAAGTGGTAGAAGGTAATGTTTTAAGTTTAATACATTTTCTATCATCACTATCCCTCTTGTCATTTTATTTATTTGTATTTATTTTAGTATTATTTAGCAGTTTATTTACTATCCTTCCCCAGCTCTTGCTACAGTAATGGAAACATTAGTAAGAGAACAAATAAAGGAAATCCTGATCATATGTGGCATCCTCTGTAAATATAAGTATGCCCTTCTTTCAGAATAAAGTACCAGCATTATTACAATGGGCTGTTATACCATGTTGGCAGGGTTTGGCCAAATGGTTGATGTATTTGTCGCAGAGACACAAGGTGCAGCGTTTTGCCTTGTTACTGCACTATGGCAGGGTGAAAGCGCTTGTATTTATTGTAGAATAAATCACTTATAGCTCTTCGGTGTTTCCAGACCATTTTTTTTATTTTTAACCTGTTTTATGAGGTATACCATCATTGACAATTTGGTTACCTGCTCAAGACAGTGTCCAAATATTAGGAAGGCTATCTGTAGTGGTATTTCCTTAATACATCACAGGTTATATTCTGCTTCTGGTTAATGGACAGTATATTTCTGAGTAAAATAGCTCATGCTGGAAAGTTAGTAATACATTCTGGAATAACGATTGATGGCTCCAAAGCTAAACTGGAGGCACATCTACTTAAAAACAACTGCCTGTAACTGCTTTTGCACCACTGGATAAGTTGTTTGTAGACTTACCGTAACTGTAATATTTACAAATATTGGTCTGCTAAGGCAACTCTACCCTACGAATACTGTACATATTTCTACATTGCTTTAACTGTTGTAAATATTGTTGTTTATTACTCTACCCCTTTTCTGCCACTCTAAGGTCTCTGATTCTCATTAACAGCAGGACAGCCTTTCTCTATATAGCTGCAACCACAATGTGTTTACAGTAGGTGTACATTTACTGTTAAGAAGGCTATGATATGTTTGCAGTCAGGTTTGCTGTGATAGTTGAAATCCAGGACAGAATCTTTCTCAGTCCTTGCTCTGTTTAGCTGGAAATAAACAAATGAGTCAGCTGGCTTCAGTAAGTGGGAGTGCTGTGAATTAACCCCTGAAACTAATTTTCAGAAACTGATAGGAAAGAAAAATGCAGACGTAAGCTTTATAATCTAAGTAGACATGCATAACTGAATATGTAGAGTTGTATAGATATACTTAACCTTCTTCAAAAGATCACCATCTTACAGGGAACAGACATTACATGGATACTACCAAATAAATAATGAGGACACTCTGTGAAGAAATGTACTAATATGTAGATAAGAATGAAAGATGGTGAAAGGGAACACAAAGCAGTGTAATCTGTTGTCTGAAAACAAAGTCTCATATGTAGTTATTATCCAGGCTATATACTGTGCCAAGCCTTATGGGAAGCTGATTTTTCAAGGTTGGTAAACGGTTCACTGTTTTCAAATATTTTAGATTAGTTGTGCTACAAGATAAAATATTTTAAAATATTAAACATTTTCTGTGTTGGTAAAGGTCAGTTGACCTGAAAAGTGATTCAGTAATATAAAATAATTCTGAGGAAGCCAGTTAATGAATAAATTCTGCAAAGTGAGATTGTTCTTCATCAAATTATGTACAGTATCAAATTTCCTGAATAAAACTGCAAAGCATCATATATATGACAGACAACCATTGTATACCCATTTTCTGTTATATTTTGTACCCACATTAATATTTTCTGAGATAAATATTCCTGATTTGAGTTACTGTATATGCCCCTGGTGGTGTGATCAGTTTTTCTGTAAAACTGCACAAGTAAGCTCCCATCTGCAATGTTATTGCAAGCCCACTTGGGGAATGTTTGGTGTCAACAATAATTCATTAGTTCTGCTGTACAGAAGAGCTGATTTATAAAATCAGATTAACTGGAAGTTTCTCAGATACAGAAAGATATGCTGACAGTTTGTAATTATTTACGTAGCTTGCCAGGCACTGAGTCTGCTTTGTGTTTCTGTAAAGTGCTACTATGCAGAAGTGCCTACAAAATTTCAAGATGCTGGTCTTGAGAGATTGGAAGTGTTTTGTAATGCAGGAATATCTAGTTAAGTGGTTTCAGCATGTGTTTATAAACCACATATGGCATGGATATAAAAAGTAGCAGGATTAGTATGTTTATAAACTGAGTAAGGCAGGTGTGCAAAATATAGCTGTGTTGTTAATGTGTAGTATCTGAGCAGCACATCCATGGTGTGGGCCATTGATACTTACACAGCAATGTGACTGCTCATAGTCCCACAAGTTTACTGTCTTTATTTTATTAGCAGATTATTCTGTTGGGTTAAATATTGCTTTCTTTATACACTGCCATTTACCCAAAGTCATTTCAAGAGAGAAAAGTAGAAGGTAATAACTGAAAATGGCCATGCTGCGAACAAAGAATTCCCCAGATCTCCTGTAGCTGCCATGATTCCTGAATTATGATTTGATTTCTCCAATAAAACACAAAACGGAATGTAGCACAGGACGCCAAAAGCAGATTTTTCTCAAGTTAACATTTTTTAATAAGAGCGTTTTCGCCACTGTTACACAGTAGCTTCCTCAGACTCTCAGATTTCTCCAATAGTCAATTTAGGTAGCTCAGCCAGACCTATTTATAAATTCCAGGATCTAAAAATGTACTTTGGCTAAATGACTGCAGAATCTGATGCTAAAATTATGGGGTAACATTTCTACATCTGAATTTCTGTTGTGGGTTTATCATTATATGTATGAGTATCAGTAACTGTGTGTGACTGTGTTTGTGTGTGTGTGTGTGTGTGTGTGTGTGTGTGTGTGTGTGTGTGTGTGTGTGTGTGTGTGTGTGTGTGTGTGTGTGTGTGTGTGTGTGTGTGTGTGTGTGTGTGTGTGTGTGTGTGTGTGTGTGTGTGTGTGTGTGTGTGTGTGTGTGTGTGTGTGTGTGTGTGTGTGTGTGTGTGTGTGTGTGTGTGTGTGTGTGTGTGTGTGTGTGTGTGTGTGTGTATGTGGGTCGAACATCTCTGTGTTTACAGTAGACCAGTATAGTGGGCACAACATTCTTCTGTATGGTATGTTGTGGCAGGCAGTTTACCCAGTTTCAGTAGGATAACAAATATAAATTGTGTTTAAATGTAGAGAAGATGATTGTATACATACATAGGCTGTGCTGCTCCCTATTTCACTCATGAGCATGAAGTAAGAAATTAACTGGTTGTTGTTTTTAATTTCTCCAACTGTTTTGGTTTTCTAACAATATAACAAGAATGGACCCCATCTTTGAGCCAGGTTGCAATTAAATTCCATGAAATTAGTATTGCTTCAGTCTTTGATGTTTGCCAAGTTTCAGCTCATTGCCGCCTCCTACAGGTTTTATATGGGGTTACATATATTGTTAGCATATATTTAAGTATAATTGTGAATGCTTTTTTATTAATCTTGTTGATCCAGCTATTATTGTCTAGGTATCATTTTTCACATTTTGTTCTGATTTCTGTTTGCAAATCATGGTATTTTATGACTTTGTGCCTTTCAGTAGATAAGACACCATAATCACTGGGTGTAGCAATTTCACTCACCAATGCTACTTTTGTCTTTCGTTTTTTCTTGAGCTGCTATATCTGGTTATCCTGCATATATTGTCTCCACTGTTGGTAATTGGTGATCCCATGTGATATACACTTCATCATACTCTATAATGCTTTGTGGCTCATGTTTCTAATGCTTCTCAGCTACTTTTATATAGTATGTTTGCACAGTCCTCAGTGCAACAGTCTTGCCACATTGTTATGCCTTTCAGTATACAGGCCGTCAGCCACGAGTGTATCATGTCCAGTACAGGCTATCTTTCGTATGTGCAATGATATATAAAGATCATGTTTTTACAGGCTTAGTTTGTTACAGAGTTTCAGTGAAATTTGTTTGTATATATTGATTAAAGTCAAACTATCAATTATTAATACAGCATTATACAGAACAAGTTTTTACTAGCTTAAGTTCTTACAAAGCAATTGTGTAAGACACATGTAGAAAACCATCATACACAGACAATAAGATAAATTCTATCTATATGACCTGGAAAGGTACCAATGCACAGAAAACATATTAGTATTCAAATTTTGAAATAAACATCAAACAGAAAAAATCTACCTAAAAACAAAGTAATAGTGTTATAAAGGTAGAGTTTAGCATGCATTCAAATAAACGATTGATGATAGCAAATTCATATTACGCTGAGTAGGCTTGAATTATCCATCACCAGCAAATGCCACTTCTAGATTTATCCATTGTCCTAACACACAAATTTCTTCTGGAATTTATTCTAAACAGCTGGTGTATCTTTGGTAAAAGCTTTTATCACCAGTAGCTTGATTGAAGGGTGGTTTCATCAGTAAGATCATGTATGACTTACTTCTTAAATTACAGGAACTGTTTGTGATTGCGTTTATGATTGTTTGTGATTGTGTTTGTGATTGTTGTTTGTGATTATGTTTGTAATTGTGTTTGTGATTGTTGTTTGTGATTGTGTTTGTGATTGTTGTTTGTGATTGTGTTTGTGATTGTGTTTGTGATTGTGTTTGTGATTGTTTTTGTGATTGTTTGTGATTGTGTTTGTGATTGCTGTTTGTGATTGTGTTTATGATTGTGTTTGTGATTGTTGTTTGTGATTGTTTGTGATTGTTGTTTGTGATTCTGTTTGTGATTGTTGTTTGTGATTGTGTTTGTGATTATTTGTGATTGTGTTTGTGATTGTTGTTTGTGATTCTGTTTGTGATTGTGTTTGTGATTGTGTTTGTGATTGTTGTTTGTGATTGTGTTTGTGATTGTTGTTTGTGATTATGTTTGTAATTGTGTTTGTGATTGTTGTTTGTGATTGTGTTTATGATTGCCTGTTGTGGAGAGGACAAGAACATCTCAGTGCTAGTATTTTCTGGAAGAGTGTTAAGAAGTCTGATATCTCTGCTGCTTTCTAGCAGCCATTGAAAATTTGTTCCAGACAAAACAGTGATGTGTAAATAAAGCAAATTATGTTGTTCAGTGCAATTAATAAAAGTAGTGTGTTATCTGCAGAAAGTAGGGAGATTAAATATAGACCATATTCCAGTTTTATGAATAGTACATTTCTGGCAAGAGTTAAAAGTTTTTCAATCATACCCTGCGCCAAACTTCTTGGTGTCACCATTGATGATCACCTAAAATTTAGCACTCATATCCAGCTAAACATCAATAAAACACACATAAAACTTGGCCTACTTTACAGAAACAACCACTTCCTCTCTCCTAACACCAGACTAACTCTCACCACAACCTATCTCCTTCCCTCTCCACTGTATGGCACTCCTCTGCTCACTAATTTATCTTCCACACTTACTTCCAAACTGGAAGTATGTTACAATAAAATCTCCAGATTCGTCACCAATGCCAAATCCTGCTCTCATCACTGCACCTCCCTTCACTCATTAAACTGGCTTGAACTCCCCAATCAACTTGACTTTCTCCAAATCACCACAGCCCACAAATTATTGTTTCAACCCACTAACTGCCCTGCACTATCCAATATACTGCAACCATATACCCCCCTCAGATCCCTTAGATCTACCCATCAAAACCTGATTACCATTCAAAAACCCAAGTGCCCAGCTAGTCAGCTTCTGTTATCCTTTTCCCTAGCTAAAAAATGGAATGCTCGGCCCTCCATACTGAGGACCTGTGACAACCTTAATAACTGTAACACCCAATTTCATTCCTACCTCTATCTAAACTGGAAATGCGACTGTACTCTTCAGTCCATACCTGTCAAGCTCTCCTCCCCTTTTACTCCTGGATAACCTTCTTACCTTCCTAACCTCACTCTCAAATGTAGATTGTATATGTAACTAAACAGTAAAATCTAGCTAGTATGCTATATGCCTGTCTTTTCTCCTGAACAAAACTGTAATTGTTTTTTTTTTCCTTTTTGAATGCAGCCTGTTGTTTGTAATGCAAACTGTCTTTGAAACTATTTGTGTAAGTAAACTTTGTGTTGTGGAGCTTTTCTCCCCAGGCCTCCACTGAAAATGGGCCCCCCAAGCCCAGTGGACCTCCCCAGTCATCAAACTGGAATAAATAAATAAATAATATGGTGAAAGCATGTTTGTCAATTTATAGCATAACTGAGATAGATTAGATACATTTTTATTATGTGCTGTAAATGATAGTGAGGATTCATATATCATGCCCAGGTATTTTTGTTGTAATAGTGAAATAATTATAGTGTCAATGTGATCTTTTAAATGTTATAGTGGGTGTTCTTGTTTGTTTATTTGGAGTAGTAAAGAACATTGCAGTGGATTTGTTTGGACTGGATTGTTTTTTTGTGGTCCACAACCATAATAAGTTCAGCTTCTCTTGTGCCATTATGTAGCTGGTACAGTGACATCAGTAGTATGTCATTTGGTTACAAGATAAGGTCTAAGGATGTCATTTCTAAGCTTATGTCACTAGTAAATGATGTAAATATCAGCATTCCCAACACGTATCCCTCGAGACGGAAACATTTAGAAATCTATAATCGGAAAAGAATGAGCTGACAGAAACTTAGAAATGCACTCTTTTTAGATAGTTTTTAAACTAGTTACCTGTGTTAGATCTGGAGTTAAATTTAAGTAGCTGGGCTAGTAGTAGAAAGTGATCTATTGTTTTAAACATTCTGATGAAGTCTAGGAAGATGCCTTTTGTACATTTGCAGTTTTCTAAGATTATTTAGATCTTATTAGTAGGTAGGCAGGGTGCTGTACTGCTGTTGACGTCCTTACTGAAGCCATGTTGAGTATAACTGAGCAGGCCACATTTGCTGATGTATTTAAATGGGTCTATATTATAACATCGAAGTCTTAAAACTTCGAATGTTATAATATCAAACCATTTTGATCGAAAGACTATAACATCCAACACTCAAAATAGTAAATTTTTTCCCAGGGAAAAAATTTGCTGTTCCAACAAACATACACACAGCACAAGCACACCAAAATAAATAATCCACACACATACACTTCACAAAACCCTACACTAAACCATGCATACACTACTAGCTATCCACTTACCTTAATCCAACCCTAACCCTAAGGTCCGTAACTACCGCACTCACCTTACCCACTCCCTAACCCTAAGGTCCCTAACTATCGCACACTCACCTTACCTGCTCCCTAACCCTAAAGTCCCTATCACACACTCACCTTACCTGTTCCCTAACCCTAAGGATCCTATCGCACACTCACCTTACCCGCTCCTTAACCCTAAGGTCCCTATCGCACACTCACCTTACCCACTCCATAACCCTAAGGTCTCTATCACACACCCACCTTACCCACTGTATAACCCTAATGTCCCTATTGCACACTCACCTTACCCACTCCATAACCCTAAGGTCCCTATCACACACTCACCTTACCCGCTCCCTAACCCTAAGGTCCCTAAGTATCACACACTCACCTTAACCCAATCTGTTCGCACACTTACCTTAACCCAGACTGTAACCTTCGCTCCACAGTCGAGGAAATTGTGAAGCTGCAGAAATGGCCCACCAAATATTTTCCCTAGGAAAGTATTCCATATTCTGCAGCTTTGCTATTTTCAACGTTCGGTGCATAGGGTTCGATATTATAACATTCAAAGTTTTAAGACTTTGATGTTATAATATGGACCCATTTAAATAGTTGGTTGTACAGCAGGTTTTTGAAATTCTTGGTTATTGGTGAGAGATTAGGTATGGGTCTTTAGTGTTGAGGGGAGGATGGTGAAGCTGCTTTGAGTAAAAGAATAATTATTATTTGAATTGATTTAGTCAGCAATCCTGTAGACATGGAACGATTAAATACATGGCCGATGGACCTGTCTATAAAATGCCCTGCTTTTCTGTGCAGTGCAGTTTGTTTAATTTAACATCAGCGTTGTTGTCATAATTTTTCAACATTCTTTGCACATTTTCAGTGTAATGCATTTAAAAACAGAATAAAAAGGTGATGTCTGCTGTTGGGATTTTTGTATGATGTTAACAACAAATGGTGACCTAGAGGCCACAGCAGCTTTACTTCGGACGTCTGCTATTGATGGAAGAAAAAACTGTTTACATCCAGTACATGGGAAGGATTGTTGTGACAGGTCACTAGAGGAAACCTGGTCTATAACCAGACATATTGACTGTTTGAGAAGTGTCCAAAATTCTTTAGATGATATCATAGCTGTAATATTTCTCAGGTGTGTTGCCTTGGCTCCATCAGGAGTTATTCTGCATTCCTTTCCCAAACTTAAGTATTCATTATCAGGCATCTATTAGACTGATGTGCTTTACATGAAACAAAGCGTCAGCTTCAAAGAACGACGCTTTGTTTCAAGTGTAGTTTGGTGCTTTTTGTCCGTTTTTCTTGATGTGCTTTACATGTTTTCCCTGCTTGGTCCTTCTGTCTCATAATGGCTTTAATTTCAGAGTCAAGCCAAAAGCATGGCTTTCCTCTTATTCTCTTACTAGCCTCAACAAAAAGTTGAAATTCCTCATCAAAACCTCTAAAAACAACCACAAAGCCTTCTATAGTTATATTAAGAATCCCCATGGCAATACTCAGGTTTGCTCTGAGTTACTGCACAATGGTACGTCCTATACTGAGCCAATAGATATTGCCAACATACTGGCCGACAGATTCAGTGCCAGCTTTACCCCTCTCTTCCCCCTAAAGGACCAGTCACAATACTGAAGGAATGCCAGGCACCCAACATTACTCCAGCACAGGTTAAAGCTGCATTGTCCAAGGCCAAAATACAGCTTCCATGGGACCCGACAATATCCCTGGATGTGTTCTACATGAACTACAAAGTGAGCTGGCACCACATCTGTGTGCCCTGTTCAATCACAGCCTCACCTCAGGCTATGTCCCTACCAAATGGCACACTGCTACAGTCATCCCTCTGTAAAGGGGGAGTGACCACAAACCCTGGGAATTATTGCCTCATTAACCTGATGAGTCTGATATGTCAGGCTATGGAGTGCATCATCATGGACCAAATTAACAAAGATATAGGGAATCTCCAAACTCTAGATCCCACTCAGTTTGATTTTTGTGAAAGGTACATCATACCTGCTCAACCTGGTTGACTTCTTTAAGTCAGTCACCAGAGCTGTGGATAAGGGCAAGGCAGTTCATACAGCCTACCTCGATCTGGCCAAGACCTTTGATACCATTTACCACTCAGGATTTATTGATAAACTCACCAAACTAGGCATCAACCCCTATATCACTAGGTGGGTTGCAAATTGCCTCACAGATAGAACCCATGGTGTGAAAATAACAGACTCCAAGTCAGACTGCCACCAATCACGAGTGGAGTCCCACAGGGATTGGTTCTGGGTCCTCTCCTGTTTGGCATCTACTTCTCAGAAGTCCAGGCCAACACACGGGAACTCTGGCTAACCAAGTCTGCAGATGACTGCAAGCTGGGAAACATTATTAAAACCCCAAGTGATGTAGACATCTTACAGAAAGGCCTCACCGAGACCAATAACTGGTGCTGAAACCATGGCCTTAAGCTTAATGCTAAAAAATGCGTCGTCATCCCCTTTGGGAAAAACTCAGTTCCCACTAATTACCACATCAATGAGAGCCCACTGAACACTGAAGGCATTATAGGATATCTGGGGACACAGGTTGACAGCAAGCTCTCCTTCGACCACCAGATTGCCACTGTGATCAGAAAGTCCTTCTATATGGCACATTTCATTACCAGGGGTTTTGCATTCAGGAAGAAAGAGGTTATCATCTCTCTCTACTCTTCCCCCATTAGGCCAGTCATTGAATATAATGCCCCATTTGGCGTGTACCTTACCAGACACATGCAACAGCTGGAAAGGCCACAAAAGTACCTCATGAAGAGGATCCTAGGCCTTAAACACATGTCCTACATGGACAGATTCAAAAAGCTCTAACTATTCTCTGTCTCATATCGTCTACTAAGCGTCGATCTCTGCTTGACTTACAAAGCCATATCTGACCCAGCTGTGTTAGAAATGCTACATCTAAAAAAATCCCAATCCCTCTGCACCACATGCTCCAGAGACCACAGCCTCATTACCACAATCAACAGAACATGCTGGAGGGACAGGTTCATAACCCAGAGACTGCCCATGCTCTGGAATAGACCCCATACATGTCAAGTAGAGCACCTCACTACCCCTTTTCAAGAGAAATCTTGATGAGTGGATGGGAAATAGAAAGTTCACCTCAGGGATCACTGCAGTGGCTATACTTGATAGAGGCACTGGGAGCTAACGTTGGGCGGCACGATGCCAGGGCATTTATATGGGCTAGGCTTGTAAAGGCTCCAGGAACATTAGTCTAGTACACACCTATGAACCTATGGTATGTGGGAACTTGTTGTCCTGCACAGTAGACATTTGACCAAGAAAGTAAGTGAAGGCCTTGCCTGGGTCATGTTTGACGAATGACGGAGACTAGTTTGTCGGCTGGAACGTTTTGTACAGCTCACCTTCCGGTGATTCTGATATTATTCTCCCCATAGCTTATTGTGGTGGTGTGGGAGTGGGATGGAGGTCCTCATAGTTTTTCAGGACTATTCAGGTGGTGTGGGGCAATGGTCACTAACAGTATCCACAAGCACAAATAATGTAAAGCACCGGTGAGAAATGGTAGTTGCAGATCTAATAAAGTACTGTTTGCAGAGCTGTGATTGGTTCTTGTGGGCCCTTTAACAGTTTTAATAGTCCAGTTAGTGTAGGTTATATTTACAGTTGAGTATGTACTGGGCTAATCTGTTCAAGTTAAAGTTGCTTATCAAAACAGTAATTTTAGGTATGCAGTTGGGATACATTACTTTAAGTGTTTGCTTGAGTAGATTAAGTGAGGAAGGTGGGAGTTATATAGACAACTCCTATATTCATATGAGTACATTCGGCTTGTGTGATATTGATATGTGCTTTTAGCCAATTAAAGGAGTCCTCTTTTAAGTGATTTGTCTGCTTTGTGTGAATTGTTTCAATAGAGCAGTGTTTTTTTTTAATAAGGAGTACAACACACCCACCTGCTCATAATCTGCATCTGTTTTCCATGTACCATTAGTGATTGAGCTTTAAGTAATTGAAGGGACACAAGGAATCTTTTAACCAGGTTTTTGTTATACCTAGATTATGTGGTTGTTGTATTAACAGACCAGTTTCCAGGTGGTTCTATTTGTTGTTAATGTTGCTAGCAGTTAACTTTTTATATAGGTTTTTATATCTGTACTGCAATTGTAATGCAGTGGTAGGTTGATTTTGTTGTGATTCTAGGTTACGGTGTACATCACTTGATATGGATAGTTTTGAGAAATGTGAGGTACCATTTTGTAAGTTGTTTATAATAAACTAGGTGGGAATACATTTTTCCAATGGAGAAAAATGTGTATATAGCTTTTTTTCTAATTTATATGATTTCATTTGAAAATTTTGAAACAAAAACCATGGCAAACAATATAAGTTCCCTACAGAAAACATTTCTTAAAGTGATATTGTTTATTTATTTATTGCATTTGTTTACTTGGATAGTCCAACTGGGAAGAAAGCTACACCATTCAGTGGAGGTGTGAGGAGAAAAGCTCCAGAAAAAGTCCAAGTAGCAGAATAAAGCTTTTTTTTTTCTCGAGTGCCATGGTGCCGAAAAACTTGCTTTGTTTTTGTTTTTTTGTTTTCTGTTTAGTATTTCTCAGCTTTATCTCAGTGGTAGAACTTGTTTTTTGTTGTTTGTATTTTATTATTTAGTTTCACCCAGGAACATGGCATCTCATCCTATTGCTGTACCTTCTACTAGTACCTTTCAACAGCCGGATTTACCTGACATTGTCAGAGCATTGGACATTGCTTCAAACTCATTGCTGCCAAGTATGGATCATGAAACTACCTTCGAACAGGATTGTTCCACTGTTGATAATTATGTAGCAAAACTAAGTGACTTTGAACGAAAGATGCAGAAATTTAAAAGATTACAATGGCAGTGTTTGTCTTTTGATGTACATATTAAATATAAAATTATACCGAGAGGCTTGCGTGTTTTGAAAATGCCCAGTTATCAAGACAAATACCTAAAACTTTTGCAATGGTGGCAAAGTATTAATTTAAGCTGTTCACTTAGCTATACGAAGTTAATGAATGATTTTTTCAACCTGTTGAACAGCAACTTAAAACTGAACTTAGCAATAAACTCCTCAAAACACTCTCCAGTCTAATTATGAGCCCCCCCCCATCTCATGATTTAAAAACTACCTACCAGGGCGCCAACAGGCAGTATTATGGCAGAACCAACTATCGTCTCTACTACCAATATCCTTAGGAGTCCCTCAGGGCTCTATACTTGACCCATTAACCTCCTCTCTATTTACTAACCAACTCTCTACTGGCACACTCAATGCCTCAGTAGTTCAATATGCAGATGACACCACCCTTATATGTGCAGCCCACACACTACATGACCTACAGCCACTAAACCAAGAATGATTCTCCCTAGCCGAGACCTGGTTCACCAATTCCCAACTTATCTTAAATCCAAATAAAACAAAACTTCTCATCTTTGGACCTGGCAAATCCCCTCCATATGACAACTTTTAAATAATGTCCATGAACAATACCAAGATCACCCCAACCTCCCACACTAAACTCTTAGGGGTAGAAATAGACAATAACCTCAGATTTGATATTCATATAGCCCAAACTATCAAAAAAGTGCACAAAAAACTCAGACTCCTCTATCGTAACAAATCATATCTCACTAAGCAAACTAAATCTACCATAGCTGGGACACATTTACTGTCTACCCTCCTCTATACTACCCCAATACTGACCAACCTTTGCAAGACTGACCTAAAAAAATTAGAATCTTGTTACAACAAGATTTCTAGTTTTGCTACTGAAAGCCCTAATAGGACCCACCACTGTGTAGCACTCACAGCTAAATTGGCTAGAACTGCCTTACCTCCTAAAACTCAACTAATTAATGCTAGTATACAAACAAACTACGACCCAACTAAAACCCCAGCCTTCCAAACACTAGTTACACCTTGTTCTACAATAAGAACCCTAAGATCAACAACCCAAAAAAACCTACAAGTCATCAAACACAATAATGAAGCCGGGAAATCTCTCTTTGGCTATTCCACCTCAAAAACATGGAATAACCTACCTTGTCGCCTTACTTCCAATACCTCTACCACACAATTCAAAAAGTTCCTCAAGGCTTACTTTATGAATGTCTGGTTAAGCTCCTGTAACCCCCCAGGATAAACAATTAATCGATAACTTGTCAACACCTTATAAATAATACACCCTATATTTAATAACCCTTCTGTTCAAACTCACCTTTCTAAATAGCATTACTATACTATCAATAACTCAGTATAAACCTTGACTTGCATTTGGTTTCAAACCATTTGGATCTATATAGCAAAAACGAATGTCTTTAGAGCTAAGGAGCCACGTTTAAGATTTTAAGTATTTTGCTTCAGATTATTTGTTAAGTTTTTCTGCATTGCCACCTACTTTTGAGCATTTTCTGGCTTGTTAAACTTGATTTCTGTGTTGGTAACTGTATTTAGAACACCACCTAGAGCTGATTACTGAATTTCCTGCCTACACTTATTTTTAAAATAGTTTTTTTTTTCTTAAAACTTGCATTTTAATCTGTCTCTGGCCTAGCACTCAAGTGTGGGGTCATTTACTGCACTGTTCTAACTTGTTGATACTTGTGAACCTCTGCTTTCCTTAAAAAAAAAAACAAAAAAACAAAAAAATCTTGCTTTTTCCCACTTTTCTGAAATTTAAAAAAGTTCAGTTACAGATTTGCTCTTCTGAACTCTTTGTAAGTTTCTTGGAGGCCATTGTTTGCTTGGGCTAAAGGGAAGTCTCTGTGTTCATCAGTGGCAGTGATAAACATTGAGCAGCCTGCCTGCCCCTGTGGGAGTGGTTACTGCCTTGAAACTGTAGTTTTATTGGCCAATTTGGGTCAATTCCTAACTCCTTGATCTCCCTCTCTTAAAACCCAATTGCCTCGTGGTTTTGGCATCTTTTTGGACTTGTTGGCTGTTGGTGAAGCACCCACCAAGAGGAGAAAATGCTGAGTTAAGAAAGGAGCCACTTTTGAGATTTTAAGTATTTTGCTTCAGATTATTTGTTAAGTTTTCTGCGTTGCTGCCTTCTTTTGAGCATTTCCTGGCTTGTTAAACTTGATTTCTGTGTTGGTAACTGTATTTAGAGCACAACCTAGAGCTGATGACTGAATTTCCTGCCTGCACTTATTTTTAAAATTGTTTTTTTTTCTTAAAACTTGCATTTTATCTGTCTCTGGCCTAGAACTCAAGTGTGGGGTCATTTACTGCACTGTTCTAACTTGTTGATACTTGCGAACCTCTGCTTTCCTTAAAAAAAAAAACAAAAAAACAAAAAAAATCTTGCTTTTTCCCACTTTTCTGAAATTTAAAAAAAGTTCAGTTACAGATTTGCTGTTCTGAACTGTTTGTAAGTTTCTTGGAGGCCATTGTTTGCTTGGGCTAAAGGGAAGTCTCTGTGTTCATCAGTGGCAGTGATAAACATTGAGCAGCCTGCCTGCCCCTGTGGGAGTGGTTACTGCCTTGAAACTGTAGTTTTATTGGCCATTTTGGGTCAATTCCTAACTCCTTGATCTCCCTCTCTTAAAACCCTCTTTTGCGTGGTTTTGTGCATTTTTAAGATAGTGCAACATCGGGCAGGACCGCCTAATTGGGTTTAAACTATTCCTGGCTCCACAAAGTCTGCTCTTCACTTTTTCCCTTAGAACTGCTCTATCTCTCAAATTAAACACCATATTCTCATTCTAAGGCCCCTCACTGATCCAAATAAGTAATTTTACAAGTTAACACTAATAAACCATAAGCACTACTTACTCTTATACTCTCTACGATTACCTTGTCCCCTATTGGTCCGTTTTAATTCAGTTCCCTATATCACTCTAGCATGTCCAAAGGTCAGTCAATGGTTTCCTCTTCAGTCCAGCTTGTGAATCTGGGAATTTTGAGGCAATGTTACAACTGTCTCATGTACATGGACAACCCTCTTCTCCTCCAAACAGGTTCAAATATATGTGAGAGATGCAACCATATAGCCAAACTGGAGGCTGAGCTCGCTCATCTCAAAACTGGTGTAACCAGTCAGGAGGAGAATGTAACCTCACACAACACAATTCCAGTATCACATAGTCCCACCACAACAGCGAACCAAACACATAAAAACACAAAAACATACTCAGAGGCTCTAAATAAAAATCTACTTAAGCAACAGAGACCTCCAAAGCAGACATCCAAGCAAACGCTACCCCAAAATAAAACACGTACAACACATAGCACACAAAGTCAGTGTGCCAAGCAGTCACAGCCCTTAAGGCTGAATAACACACCTGATACTCTTGTAATAGGTGACTCTATTGTCAGACACACTGACGTCCCGCTCACCAGGCTGAATAAAGAGAAGGTCACAGTGAGCTGCCTGTCGGGTGCTAGGATCCGCCACATAACGCAAGCACTCAGGTCACTCCAAAGTAAATACAAATATGACTCAGTCATTGTACATGCTGGCATGAATGACCTGAGATGTACCTCCCTTGACTACATGAAAAGAGACATAGAGGAGCTCTCTAATCATGTAGCCCAGGCCGGTATGACCCTGACCTTGAGCAGCATCTTACCCTCACCTAGAATGATGCCACAGTATAAAGACAAAATGATCGATTTTAACAACTGGCTAAAATTTTGGTGTCATTCAAAGGGGATCCAGTGTCTGTCAGCCTGGGATGACATGCTCGACAAGCCACGTTGCTTCACTAGGGACGGCTTGCACCTGTCACCCCTCGGCTTTCAGATATTGGCAAAGGCTCTTGCCACCCCCATAGCGCCTTTTCTAGGCAAGGCTCAAAAGTCAAACCCACCTCCATAGACAGCACAAGGAACAAGAAACTAAGGGTAATGCTGCTAAACGCCAGTAGTCTTAACCTCAAGATGCATGCACTCGAAGCTCTCCTCAGTATGGAGAACATCGATATCTGTGCAGTGACAGAAACCTGGTTCAAGGCTCCAGAGAGCACCCCAGCACTACCAGGTTATACCTCATATCATGCTTTTCGGCCCCAAAACCTGGACCAAACCACAAAAGGAGGGGGAGTTTCCATATTTATCAAGGATATCCACATCTCCAGGTTAGTGGCATTGCACGAAGTATCGAAGACCATCCATGTGCAACTGACAGTGGGCAAGACTGCTTTTCAGTTTATAGCATCCTACAGACCACCCTCTCAAAGTCAGGAATCCCACTCGGCTTTTCTGAAAACATTGGAGAACATGAAGATCTCTCCGAACACCATTATATTGGGCAACTTCAACTACCCAAACATAGACTGGGAGCACTACTCAAGCCCCAGCACCTTAGCCCAAAGGTTCCTGGAAATTATAAACTCAAATTCTATGGAACAACTAATCACCACTCCCACAAGAGGGGAAACATACTAGACCTGATCATTACCAATATGGGGACTCTACGCCCCATACCAGAAGTATATCCCTCATTGGTAAGATCAGACCATAAATTAATTTCACTGGATATCCACATCCCGACCCCACCCCTACCCCCAGCCCAGAAAACCACAGTGAAAAACTTCTCCAAAGCGAACTTCACACTTCTCAAAACCGAAGTGGAATCCTTCAAGGCCCCAGGGCCAGTGGAAACTACGGCCCAAACTGCAGAATCCTATATAAATGCAATCTACGGACATCTCCAGGAATGCATGGATCATGCTATCCCAAACAAAATCAAGACCCAATCATCCAAAGGCAGGCGTCCAGTCTGGTGGACCCCAGCCATAAATAAACTGTACAACAGAAGGAGGAAGCTACTACATGATAGAGCAAAATCCCTAAAAGGGAAGGCATCTCTGATCAGTACTAGCAAAAAATTACGATCCCTCATAAAATCCTCCAAGGCCAGCTTCGAGAGAAAAATTGCACAGGACACTAAAGACAATCATAAGGCTTTTTTCAGTTATGTTAGGAACCTGGGATGCAACTCCCAGACTTGTTCTGAGTTGATTCTAAGCGACAAAAAATACACTGAACCCAGAGACATTGCCAATATCCTGGCAGACAGGTTCAGTGCAAACTTCTCCCCCCCCCCCAAAAGAGCAAGTATCTATCCCGGCAGAGTGCAGCCTCCCAAACATCTCTGATGTTCCGGTGAAGGCCACCCTCTCCAAAGCAAAAAACACTGCTTTCATGAGACCAGATGGTGTCCCGGGTTGTGTCCTACATGAACTTCAAGAAGAACTAATCCCTCAAGTAAAACTGCTGTACAATCTCAGCCTCACTACAGGATATGTGCCCACAGAATGGCGTACAGCAACAGTGGTCCCACTCCACAAAGGTGGCACCTCTGCGGACCCTGGAAACTATTGCCCCATAAGTCTGACTAGCCTAGTCTGCAAGGATATGGAGAGGATCATCATGGAACTCATAAACAAAGACATTGGGGACCTACAGACACTAGATCCTACCCAATTTGGCTTCATCAAGGGCAGATCCTGCCTTTTGAACCTGGTCGACTTCTTTGAAACAGTCACCAAGGCCATAGATAAAGGGAAGGTAGTCTACACAGCCTATCTGGACCTCGCAAAGGCATTTGACACAATACCCCACTTGGGCATCATAGATAAGCTATCCAGCCTAAATATAAACCCCTATGTCACAAGATGGGTCGCAAACTGGCTCAAAGACAGAACCCACAGAGTCAGAGTTGCTGGAGCCATGTCAGACTCGAAACCGGTCACAAGTGGCATCCCACAAGGTTCTGTCCTGGGACCTCTCTTGCTCAGTATTTACTTTTCTGAGGTACAGGCCAACATGGGAGGACTATGGCTCACCAAGTTCGAAGATGACTGCAAACTGGGTGCCATAATCGACTGTCCAGCTGACACAAACATCCTTCAAAAAGGTCTCGCAGAGACAGATAACTGGTGCCAGAGCCATAGTCTAAAGCTAAATGCAAAAAGTGTATAGTCATACCCTTTGGCAAAAACAATGTACCTACAAATTACCACATAGGTGGTAACCCATTAAGTACAGAGAAAGTAATTAGGGATCTGGGGACCCAAGTTGATAGCAATCTCTCCTTTGACAACCACATTGCCAAAGTGGTTAGAAAGACCTTCTACATAGCCCACCTCATCATGAAAGGATTCACATCTAGCTCAAAAGAGGTAATCATGCCCCTTTATTCATCCCTCATCAGGCCAATCATAGAATACAATGCCCCCTTTGGGGTGTACCTTAGCTGACACCTGCAGCAATTAGAAAGACCCCAAAAGTACCTCACCAGGAGGATCAAGGGACTCAAACAGATGCCATATGCTGCTCGGTTAAAAAAACTCCAGCTCTACTCCGTTGCATACCACCTACTTCGAGGCGATCTATGCCCGACATATAAAGCTATGTCCAACCCAGAATTAATGGACATGCTCCACCTCAGTAAATCTAAATCCCTTAGAGTCACATGCTCGAGGGACTTGAACCTCAGCACAGAAATAAATAGAACATGCTGGAGGGACAGATTCATAACACAGAGGCTCCCTTCGCTCTGGAATAGAATTCCAATTCATGTTAGGCAGAGCACCTCACTGACTCTCTTCAAGAAGAATCTTGATGAGTGGATGGGGGATCATAGGTTTGTCCCAGGGATTACTTCTGTGTCACTATTAGACAGAGACACAGTAAACTAAACTTTAAAAAGGGCACAGTATACTCAAATCAAGGGGTGGCGTAAGCCAAACACAATCGGCTAGGCTTATAAATGCCCCAGGGCAGATAGCCTAGTATGAACCTATGAACCTATGAACTTATGAACCTGTATTACATCTACTACCTAACATACAAGCTGGTTTCTCTGTCTCATAGTACCTATTTCATGTACTCCTGCACTGTACCTTATTCCAATGTACTTTCAATTGTATTTTTTAAATTGATTGCACAATTTATATAATATCATGTACTCTGGCCGTTTATTTTTATTCTATGTTTTATTGCATTTTGTGTGATTTTATTTTATGTATTATTGCATTTATGTGATTTTTATGTGATTTTCATGGGATTCTTATGTAAACATTATGTATCTAATTGGAGCTTTTCTCTCCGGGCCTCTGTTGAAAATGGAGCTGTGTCCAATTTGACTTTCCCGGTAAACAAATGAAAAATAAAATAAGTGAATAAAATAAAATCTTGTTTCAGCCTACAGTGATCTGATTACCAACATAGAAATAAACTAGTAACACGAATCAAGCCCAGCAGTTTAAATCCACTATAAAACTGATAAAGAAACCGCAAAACTCCAGGAAACACCCGCCGAAACTTTATTGTAAAACATTAACAGATTTAACAGATTGAGCGCTTTCTTCCCTTAACAGGGATTTCATCAGAGATTCTGATGAAATCCCTGTTAAGGGAAGAAAGCGCTCAATCTGTTAAATCTGTTAATGTTTTACAATAAAGTTTTGGCGGGTGTTTCCTGGAGTTTTGCGGTTTCTTTATCAGTTTTAACATAGAAATAAACTCTCATTTGGCTATCACTATCATATGAGAAAAATAATGTGATAATAGAGAAAACACTACAGTAAATGTTATCCTTGAATTGTTCAGTGTACATTTCAGAATGAATGCAATAGCTTAATGTAACATAAGCAGTAAGATAAGGAGTGTAACATTATCATCTCACCTCATAGTTTCAAGATATTTTGGGGGATTGACAGATTTTTGTCAGTTATGTATTTTTCCATTACAACCACAGCATCATTTTGTATAGTGATTTGAAGATGTTGAAACTTAGATTGAAAGCAACAACCTTTTCATTACTTCAAATAATGTTTATATACCTAAGCATCAAAAACTGCACATATGTCCTGGATGCGTCTATATTAATTCTATATTAATTCATCGAAATACGTATTCAATGGAGGCTAAACAGCAAATTTTATTACTGCAAAACATGGACTTTTTCCCAGGGTGAGGGACCACTCACTCTCGAGTACTCCGAACACACACTGCAGTAAATCAAAGCAACCCAAATTGTGACTTCACCTCCCACACCCCCCAACTATATATACCAACTCTGAGATCGCACTATGGTAGGGAAAAGGCCAAAGTTGCACTGCTGGCCCAGTGATTTTTAACCCTGTGAAAAATTTTGTGATTTACTGTAATGAATTTCATTGTTTAGCCTTTGATGAACTAATATAGACCCATCCTGGACAAGAAGATTTGTTGCTTAGGAAGGTCTGTTATATTGCTGTTCCACGCCATTTCACTGTACAATGTATTGTTTTACTTGTCTGTTGTCTAGTCTGAGATTTGATAAATATTTGTTCATACCTCTTCAGTCAGTGCGCACTGGATGGCCACCTAGCTCTGTACACCAAATATCTTTGTGAATTTTACTTATCTGAATTGCTATCATTCCATTTTTTAACATTTTTGTTAATATCAAACTACCATGATCCAATTTACTTACCATCACTGAGTTTTGATTCACTATATTTCTCTCAGCAGCTAACACTTATTGGCTAATAGCAGTGTTGGTGAAGCTTGTATTTGTACCTTTGTCTCGGTTTCATGTCAGCTTGTTGCAGTATCTACAGCCAACTTTTTATCTTGTTCTATTTCATTCCTGCTTCATATCCTTGTACAGCTAAAAGGATTTTATACTGATTCTCTGCTTAAAATCTGATAGAAGTTAAGTGATCTGTTTAAAAACACTCAGTACAGCACAAATTGATTAGGGTATTAATTAAAAAATATCGAGACATATAAAGTACAATATTCATCTGTAATGGGTGACGATAAGAAGAAACAAATCATGCTGATAATGTACTGGACGAGTCAAGCTAGT
The DNA here is from genome assembly GCF_019279795.1 of Protopterus annectens. Taxonomy (NCBI): domain Eukaryota; kingdom Metazoa; phylum Chordata; order Ceratodontiformes; family Protopteridae; genus Protopterus; species Protopterus annectens. The sequence goes on from NC_056742.1 coordinate 501,448,380, forward strand.
CAAACAAAATGCGCACCAAAACTCACATGTGACTTGTGACATGCAGACAGAAATGTACACTCCATTTTCTTTCATTTGTAAAATGAGTAACTGAACAGATCATGAGGACAGTTTATAGCTATGGCATAGACCACAGCCAAATATAAACTCACTTTCTATGGTACTTTAAAGGGCTAAGTCAACCTGCATATTTTTCTGAAGAGTAGGGAAAACGGCTCACCAGGAGGAAACCAGTACAGAGGAAGAATCAGAGCTGGCCTTTGGTAAACTGGTGCCATAGGTAAAAAGGCTCGATGGTAGCCACCCCCCACTGCCCAACTCATGTTCTCATGTTTGCCTATTCGCACTATACAGATCACTTTATTGTCTTACTTTTCTCACAGTTTGGCTTCTTCTTCATGTTTTCTTGCAGTTATTCACTCGTTAATTCAGCATGTCTTACCTAAGCAAGGCAAAGCTCTGATAACCTTGGAGGAAACTAGTGCATTAAACCATGGGTTCTAGATGCTCTGAAGTGCATTTTAGAGTTTTTTAAACATCCCTTTCATTCATTGATGGCCTGAATGAAAACCACAATTGAGGAAAGAAATTTAGTTTTACTGTTCAACTTCACTTTTCCCTACATCCTTTCAATACATGCTGACCAAAACTGCCCTGTAGTAATGAACTTAAGCTGCAGGTCAGTGAGAAACCACTGGGCACCCAGCTGCCATGGGATTAAAGATGCTCTGAGGAGCATTTTAGAGCTTTTACTAGCAAACTTTTGATCTGATGATGGTCTGAATGAAAATCATGCATACAGAAAAGAAATTCAGTACTATGTTTTCATTCCAAGGAAGGAATATGTTTTATCCAAGTTTTAAGGCTCATAACTGACCAAATACCAGTTTACAATAAACTGAGAAGACAAATGCTTGGGAGGATACATACATCATATCTGGGAAGAGTACCTGCCCCTCCCCCAACTGCACACACTTTTATCCCCCTCTGGTGTTAAACTGAGATTAAAATTAAGGTCTGTAGTCATATTTCAAGCTGGTCCTGCTATATCTATATACAGCATATTTCTTCATCCCTTTTTCCTAAAATCAACAACCTTCTGTTTACCCCTCTGATGTCAAATTGGGATAAAAATGAAAAAAGAAAAACAAAGAGGACATAACATATTTGCTCTCAGACATATATAAACAGTTTGCTTTTTAATTGTCCCCTAAAAGATAATCAATGTATGCATCATATGTTTGACTGCGAGGAAAATGAAAAAATAAAACCATGATTGTACTAATATTTTTATACTAATATTTCCACCTTGTTGCATCTAGAGATAGTACAATGCTCATGTACAAGTTATAGTGACCTTCATGCACCCATGTCAAGTTTTGGAGGAAAGTTAAAGAAATAATGACTACAATGTCCCCAGACCAGCACAAGATATGGTAACCTCTGAGGTTTGGGAGGAGTGTTAAAGTAATAATGATGTCACCCCAAACCCCAACCCCCCCCCCAAGGCAAATACAGAGACCTTCTGTGTACAATTATGACCAGGGCAGGTTTTAGACTAGATGGGGTTCCTGATAAAGACAATTATTACTTCCATGTCAAAATCCACTTATATAGTCTTGAATGGGGGGGCCCAGTTCCCAGTCTGGATTGGGGGGCAGCCCCAAAATGTCTGGGTATTCTGTAATGCATTTGTCCCTTATTTATTTTTTTTTCAGAGATGACTATTAAACTGAGCAAGTGATAACAGGGTCAGTTACTTTTATCCAAGCACCCCCCACTAAACATTTGTAGCCACTTATACATACAATTCAAATCTCTGATTGTGACAAAAGAGGATGAGAGTATTTCACCTTTGTTACAGATGTTGCCACACATTAAACCTGCAAAGCCAAAATAATAAGCAAACAGCAGCAGGCAGGCAGTCCTTTCCTCCACAGAAGACAACCTCAGCAGTTATACCTCTGCCGTCTGTCCATATCAGGTGTCCAGTGATGTAGCTCATATTACTTCGCTATACCTTCTCTGTCTGTGCATATCAGGTTCCAGTGATGTCACTCATCTTACTTCGCTATACCTCCTCTGTCTGTGCATATCAGGTGTCCAGTGATGTAGCTCATCTTACTTTGCTATACCTCCTTTGTCGATGCATATCATTTGTCCAGTGACATAACCGATCTTACTTTGCTATACCTTCTCTGTCTGTCCATATCAGTTTTCTAGTGATGTAGCTCATATTACTTCACTATACCTCCTCTATCTGTCCATATCAGTTGCCCAGTGATGTAGTTCATCTTACTTCACTTTACCTCCTCTGTGCATATCAGGTGTCCAGTGATGTAGCTCATCTTACTTTGTGCATATCAGGTGTCCAGTGACGTAGCTCATCTTACTTTGTGCATATCAGGTGTCCAGTGACGTAGCTCATCTTACTTTCCACAAATACACACTAGTTCTGCTATGCCAGACAGTGACTGCTTAAAATGAGCAAGTGATAAAAGGGTCAGTTAATTTCATCCTGCCAGCCCTAAAGCCCCAGCCAGCAATTACAGCCACAACATCTGATGGTTGTAGGATATTATTTCACCTCCACAGTCCACACAAACAAGTTGTCACACACTAAAGTATTCCAATCCAAGTTGTTCCACACAAATCACAAAGCCAGATTAATAGTGTCAAAAATATCTGGTTAATCAATTGCCAGCATTATTTTAAAAGTTGTAATAACAACACTTCTCACTGCGCCATTCCTCTCATCCCCCTCATCCCAACTGCCTTCACAAATCATAAAGCCAGAAATATTTCCCAAACTATCTGTATGATCACTGCCAACATTGTTAGGTTCATAAGTTCATAGGAAGTTACTAGGCTAATGGCCCTAGGGCCTTTACAAGCCTAGCCATGTAAAAAAAAAATCCTGTGTACCCTAATTGACCATAGTTAGACAGTCATTGTTAGCAGAGCGATTCTATGATGAGTGCCAACTGCCCATGTCCATGAGGGACACAGGTGCCACCCAGGGATGAATTTACAGTTACCCATCTAATTGTCAAGGTTGCTCTTAAATAGTGTTAGTGAGGAGCTCTACTTCATGTGAAGTTGGATCTTATTCCAGAGGAGCATCAGTCTCTGGGAGATCTATCTGTCTCTCCAGCATGCTCTGTCAGTGTCACAGGCTAGGCTGAGATCCCTGGAGGGAGTGACTCTTGCCCCATTTCATTTGTGGATGTGCAGCATTTTCATTAGGATGGGATCAGAGACTGCTAATTGGGGGGGGGGGGGTTGATATAATGGTTAAGGTATTTACCTTACAGACACAAGGTGCAGGGGTTGATTCTCACATGGGGTAATTGGCTAGGCTTAAAACAGCTCACAAAGGCAGTTAGCCTAGTACTAACCTATGAATCTAATATGTAGGCCAGTCATACGTCGCCTGTCAGCAAACTGTAGGATACAGAGTACAGTGACAGAGATTTCACTCTTTCCATGTAGGTTATGTTTTGAAGGCCCTCGATTTTCTTTGTGAGAAACCTCTGTGGTCTGTCCAGCTGCTGCAGGTGGCTGCTAAGCATACTTCTTAACCTTTTAACATATGAAATCTGGACCAAGCCTTAAATAATGCTGGACAAAAACCCAAAAATAGAGAGAGATTTTAAATATTGCTCTTATAAGCTTAGAAAGCTGCTAGAATAACAGGATTTGTGCTGGCATACATTTACTGAATGCAATGAAGTCTGAAACTCAAATATATGAATTCTTTGTTCATTTTTAGTGATTTCAATCCTGTGTGATTTGCCAGAAAACCACATATTTTAGGAGTAACAGAACAAATATATGAGGCAAAAACCTGGACATTCTATGGACATATGTACAATTGAGAGGTATACTGGTGAGGTACATGCAAAAGAAGCATTGCTCTCTATTACTGATCTGATGAGGGTTGAGTACAGAGGAGTTACAACATCCTTAGTCTAGGATATGATATCCTTACTTATGAGATCCACAACATAGAAGGCTTTCCTTACCCCTGTGGACACATTATGATCAAAGTTTAGATTGCTATTAACCTGTGCTCCCAAATCTTGCACAACTGGGTTTGAGCTTAGGGAGCTGCTGTCAATATTGTAATTTGCTGGGACTTCCTCTGTGTCAAAGGGGATAATAATGCACTTTTTTGCATTTAATATTAGTCCATGACTTTGGCACCAATCATTTATATGTGTTAGCCCCTTTTATAATATGTTAACATCATCTGGGGACTCAATGATTGCACCCAGTTTGCAATCATCAGTGACCTTGGTAAGCCAAAGGCCATCTACTTTCACCCAGACCTCCAAGAAAAAGATTCCAAACAGTAGGAGTCACAGCACAGATCGTTGTGGTATGGCACTGGTAACTGGTCTACTGGTAAAGGTGGAATCCCCAGGTAGAGGTGGGAGCACCATATTCCTTTGAGTTTAAGAGCAAGAGTTAAGGGTTAATGAAACTTATTACTTTTTACAGAGTAGAAAAGTAACACAATGCATCACATATTAACTCTTTCTGGCCAGATCTGCTTTGTAGGTATTTCAGAGGGTGTTGTATATAATCACTTAGAAAATCATTGTGAATGCAGTGCAGCACATGTGGGCAGTCTGCTTTTTATTATGTCATAATGCAGCTAATGCTGAAAACCACTTTGGCTGCAGAGAGTAGCGAAGGGAGACATAAATCAGAATGCTATGGGAGTAAACATTAGCAGCAGCCATGACATCCAGAATGCTATGGGAGTAAACATAAGCAGCAGCCATGACATCCCAGAATGCTATGGGAGTAAACATAAGCAGCAGCCATGACATGTACTGATTCCATCCACCCTGATTTATATAACTGTATGACTAGGAGGAAATCATTAAATCAGGGTAAAGGTCCCACATCAGGTCTGAAAATGCCTGAAAGTTTTATGGCTGTATCTAACTTAAAATACACATTTTTAGCAGAAAAATAAATAGAATTGGCTTATAGGTTCATAGGTTCATAGGTTCATACTAGGCTATCTGCCCTAGGGCATTTATAAGCCTAGCCAGAGTGTGTGTGGCTTTCGACACCCCTTGGAATTAGAATACTATGCCCATTTAGGGTTTAGTTTACTGTGCCTCTGTCTAGTAGTGACACAGAGATGACCCCCGGGGTAAATCTACGATCTCCCATCCACTCATCAAGATTTCTCTTGAAGATAGTCAGTGAGGGGCTCTGCCTAACATGGACTGGGATTCTGTTAGAGTGTAGGGATCCTCTGGGTTATGAATCTGTCCCTCCAGCATGTCCTATTTATTTCTGTGTTGAGTTCAAATCTCTCACTCTCGTGGCTCTGGTGGATTTGGATTTTCTGAGGTGGAGCATGTCCATTAATTCCGGATTGGACATGGCCTTGTACGTCAGGCATAGATCACCTCTGAGTAGGCGGTATGTGACCGAATAGAGCTGGAGTTTCTTCAGCCGGGCAGCATATGACATATGTTTGAGACCCTTGATCCTCTTGGTGAGGTACTTTTGGGGTCTTTCTAACTGCTGCAGGTGTCGGATAAGGTACATCCCAAATGGGGCATTGTACTCAATTATGGGCCTGATAAAGGAAGAGTATAGGGGCACAATGACCTCTTTTGATCTAGATGTGAATCCTTTCATGATAAGGTGGGTAATATAGAAGGTTTTCCTAACCACCTTGGCAATGTCAGTGTCAAATGAGAGGTTACTGTCAACTTGGGTCCCTAGGTCCCTGATTACTTTTTCCGTACTTAATGGATTACCCCCTATGTGGTAATTTGTGGGTACTTTGTTTTTCCCAAAGGGTATGACTATACATTTTTTGGCGTTCAGTTTAAGGCCATGGCTCTGGCACCAGTTATCTGTTTCTATGAGGCCTTTCTGAAGGATGCTTGTGTCCGCTGAAGTATCAGTTATGGCGCCCAGTTTGCAGTCATCTGTGAACTTTGTCAGTCACAATCCTCCTATGTTTGCTTGCACCTCAGAAAAATAAATGCCGAACAAGAGGGGTCCCAGGACTGAGCCCTGTAGGACACCGCTTGTGACTGGCTTAGAGTCTGACATGGCTCCAGCAATTCTGACCTTGTGGTTCTGTCCTAGAGCCAGTTTGCAACCCATCTTATAACATATGGGTTTACATTTAAGCTGTGTGAATGACCTGAGACATACCTCCCTAGACTACATGAAAAGAGACATAGAGGAGCTCTCTGATTATGTAGCCCAGGCCAGTATGACCCTGACCCTGAGCAGAATCTTACCCTCACCAAGAATGATGCCACAGTACAAAGACAAAATGATCAGCTTTAACAATTAGCTCAATTACTGGGGTCATTCTAAGGGGATCCAATGTCTGTCTGCTTGGGATGACATGCTTGACAAGCCACATTGCTTCACAAGGGATGGCTTGCACCTGTCACCCCTGGGCTTCCGGATATTGGCCAAGGCTCTTGCCACCCCCATAGTGCCTTTTTTAGGCAAGGCTCAAAAGACAAACCCACCTCCCTAGAAAACACAACTGGAAAAAAACTAAGGGTAATGCTGCTCAATGCCAGAAGTCTAAACCTCAAGATGCATGCTCTCGAAGCTCTCCTCAGTATGGAGAACATCGATGTCTGTGCAGTGACTGAAACCTGGTTCAAGGCTCCTGAGAGCACCCCAGCACTACCAGGTTATACCTCATATCATGCTTTTCGGCCCCAAAACTTGGACCAAACCACAAAAGGAGGGGGAGTATCCATATTCATCAAAGATACCCACACCTCCAGGTTAGTGGCAACACACGAAGCATCGGAGACCATCCATGTGCAACTAACCGTAGGCAAAACTGCCCTACAGTTTGTAGCATGCTACAGACCACCTTCTCAAACTCAGGAACCTCACTCAGCCTTCCTGAAGACACTGAAGAGTATGAATGTCTCTCCAAATACCATCATATTGGGAGACTTGAACTACTCAAACATAGACTGGGAGCATTACTAAAGCCCCAACACCCTAGACCAAAGGTTCCTAGAATTCATAAACTCAAATGCAATGGAACAACTAGTCACCACTCCCACAAGAGGAGATAATATACTAGACCTGATCATCACAAACATGGGGACACAATGCTCCACACCGGAAGTATACCCCTCATTGGTGAGATCAGATCATAAATTAATCTCACTGGAAATCCACATCCCGCCCCCACCCCCAGCACAAAATACCACAGTAAAGAATTTCTCAAAAGCTGACTTCACACTTCTTAAGACTGAACTGGTATCCTTCAAGGCCCCTGGGCCAGTGGAAACCACAGCCCACACCACTGAATCCTTTATAAACGCTTTCTACAGACACCTTCAAGAATGCATGGATCATGCAATCCCAAATAAAACCAAGACCCATTCCCCCAAATGCAGGCATCCTGTCTGGTGGACCCCAGCCATTAACAAGATTTACAACAGGAGGAGGAAGCTACTACATGACAGAGCAAAATCCCCAAAAGGAAAGGCATCTCTGATCAGTACTAGCAAAAAACTATGATCACTCATAAAATCATCCAAGGCCAACTTTGAGAGAAAAATCACAAAAGACACTAAAGACAATCACAAGGCCTTCTTTAGTTATGTTAGAAACCTGGGTGGAAACTCCCAGATATGCTCAGAGTTAGACAAAAATGACAAAAAATACACTGAACCCACAGACATTGCCAACATACTGGCAGACAGGTTCAGTGCAAATTTCTCCCCCCCCTCCCCCCTAGAAGGAGAAATATCTATCCCAGCAGAGTGTAGCCTCCCTGACATCTCAGATGCCCAGGTGAGAGCTGCCCTCTCCAAAGCTAAAAACATAACATCAATGGGACCAGACGGTGTCCCGGGTTGCATGCTACATGAACTCCAAGAGGAGCTAAACCCGCACATAAGGCTGCTGTTTAATCTTAGCCTTACTACAGGATACGTACCCAAAGAATGGCGTACAGCAACAGTGGTCCCACTCTACAAAGGAGGTGCTTTTACAGACCCTGGAATTACCGCCCCATAAGCTTGATGAGCCTGGTCTGCAAAGCTATGGAGAGGATCATTATGGAACTCATAAACAAAGACATTGGGGACCTACAGACACTGGATCCTACCCAATTCGGCTTTGTCAAGGGCAGATCCTGCCTTTTGAACCTGGTCGACTTTTTTGAAACAGTCACTAAGGCCATTGATGAGGGTAAGGCAGATCACACAGCCTACCTTGATCTTGCAAAAGCCTTCAATACAATACCCCACTCGGGCATCATAGACAAGCTCATCAGCTTATTATTATTATTATTAGTGTTATTATAGAGCAATATTGGCTGTTAATGGCTAACAGGGCAAAAAAGAAAACTAACACCATTTACTGAATTTCACCTGGTTTAAAATGACTGTAAAATGAGTTTTTACATGTGTTTACACAGTTTCAGGTTAGTAAGTAATATTTTTTTCAATACTACATAACCAGAAGTGAAAGCAGACAGTTCTTTTCCATGTCTGTTTTGTGAGGGGAATTTTGGAGCAATTAAGATACAGTTTTGTGCTGGGATTAAATTAAGACAAGCATGTTGTAATATAATATTGATAATACACACGAGCTATTTCCTTTCATGTAGTTGTGTGATGCAATTTGTATCAGTTGCATAACACTAAAATTCCCCTTGAGTGCCTCGTTTTCGGAATTCCTGGAAATAGGTTAAGGATGGTGGCTGTAAGTACACCCATATTCAGTATCTTTCAATCTTCTTTAACTAGTCTGGCAATAAGCCAGCTGTTGTCACCTGCACCTGTGCTGGGAAGATAACTTCAACAGCATGGTGACGTAAAAAAATTAGGTGTGGCAGACAGTTTTCAAGGAGTACTACATAATGTGTAATGTATGAGTTCAGAATTTTGCTGGAGCCTGGATGCACTTCTACATGCTTGCTCAGAGGCACACATGAAAATTTGAGGATAGAATGATTGGACTTCTATGTGCTGACTTTATGAGTTGTGAAGTATGAAGCCATCCAACAGAAAACAGAAAAAATAGACCAATAAAAATGACAAAACACTGTGCCAAAAGGAAAAAAAGCTCAAGATATTATAAGGTTAAGTTTGGCATTAAAACCTGATGAAAGTATGAAGCCATGATGAGAATATCTAGATTAAAACTGCATTCTCTTTTTTTTGTGAATAATAGTTTATAAGTTATATTGAAAGAAATAGTTGTTCTTTAAAACAAGACACTTTTGCAAACAATATAGTACTCATTCGCAATAGAGAGCTTTTGCCTTGCTGTAACTTGTATTATATCTTTGAAAACAATAAATTCAGGAATATTATTTTATAATACAAAAAGAAAATGCCAGTATTTTTAAGCCATGAGCTGATCATATGTTTTTAACACAAAATATCTACTCTTGCCAGCAGTGATGCAGATTAAAACTTCAGGTTATGTCTCAGATGGCTAACTGGAGAAAATGAGTTTTATGTTATCCCTCTTAAGAGAAAGTACGTGTAAATCTGTTCTTTTCCTAAATATGCCATGGGAGTGATTTGGTGCTGTACTGAGAGATCCACCAAGCCCAGCTAGCATGGTTGCTGTGCTTGCTGGACACATGAAGACATGTCTGTCCAATAAGTGGGTTATATACCACACTTTGGAGAAAAAATCATTGGCTTAAGATAAACTCTGCTGAAATGTCAGTTGAAGACAATTGCCCCTTACTATCCCAACTGTTGCCTCTCATTGCAGTTAATGGAAGTGACAGTAGATGAGGGTAACATCTGAATGCCAAGCACATCAGGTGTAGCCATCAATGAGGAATACGAGATAAAGGTGTTGAAAGTATTAGAATTCTTCAGTCTGTCCCAAAGGTTTGCTGATTAAAACATTCCTTATGAATGGTCAAATCTGTTGTGAACTGGTGAACACATTATGTCAATGCATAACCCAAGTTAACAACGACCGCCACCAGTACTGTTGGCCAACAGGGTGCTGCAGAAATTGAGCTACTGTTGTCTGAAGGAGGAGAAGAGGGGGAAGGCATGCCCAAAGGCAGGTAAAGGCTAGGACTGTGGTAGTGAGGGTCAGAACTTTGAACGTTGGCAGTATGACTGGTATAGGGAGAGAGCCAGCTGATATGATGGATTGAAGGAAGGTTAGTATATTGTGTGTGCAAGAGACCAGATGGAAGGGGAGCAAGGCTAGGTGTATCGGAGGTGGGTTCAAATTGTTTTATCATGGTGTGGATGGGAGGAGAAATGGCGTAGGGGTTATCCTGAAGGAACAGTATGCTAAGAGTGTTTTGAAGGTGTAAAGAGTGTCGGATAGAATGATGTTTCTGAAGCTGGACATTGATGGTGTAATGATGAATGTTGTTAGTGCATATGCTCCACAAGTTGGGTGTGCGATGGATGAGAAAGAAAAACTTTGGCGTGAGTTGGATGAAGTGGTGATGACTGTACCCAAGGGTGAGAGACTGGTGATTGGAGCAGATTTCAATGGGCATGTTGGGGAAGGGAACAGAGGGGATGAGGAAGTGATGGGTAGGTATGTTGTTAAGTAAAGGCATGCAGAAGGTCAGATGGTAGTGGATTTTCGAAAAGGATGGACATGGCTGTGGTGAATACATATTTTAACAAGAGGGAGGAGCATAGGGTGACATACAAGAGTGGAGGAAGATGCACACAGGTGGATTATATCTTATGTAGAAGGGCCAGTCTGAAGGAAATTGGAGACTGTAAAGTGGTGACTGGGGAAAGTGTAGTTAGGCAGCATAGGATGGTGGTTTGTAGGATGACATTGGTGATCAAGAAGAGGAGAAGGAGTGTAAGGGCAGCACCAAGGATCAAATGGTGGAAATTGAAAAATGGTAATTGTGAGGTGGAGTTCAGGGAAGAGTTAAGACAGGCACTGGGTGTCAGTGAAGAGTTACCAAATAGCTGGGTAACTACAGCAGAGCTAGTAAGAGAGATGGCTAGAAAGTTGCTTGGTGTGACATCTGGAAAGAGGAAGGAGGACAAGGAGACCTGGTGGTGGAATGAAGTACAGGAGAGTATACAGAGAAAGAGGTTGGCGAAGAAGTGGGATTGTCAGAAAGATGAAGAAAGTAGACAAGAGTGTAAGGAGATGAGGTGCATGGCAAAGAGAGAGGTGGCGAAGGCTAAGGATAAGGTATATGAAGAGTTGTATGAAAGGTTGGACACTAAGGAGGGAGAAAAGGACCTGTACCGATTGGCTAGACAGAGGGACTGAGCTAGGAAAGATGTGCAGCAGGTAAAGGTGATAAAGGATAATGAGGGAAACATACTCACAAGCAAGGAGAGTGTGTTGAGGAGATGGAAAGAGTACTTTGAGAGGCTGATGAATGAAGAGAATGAGAGGGAGAGAAGGTTGGATGATATGCGGATAGTGAATCATGAAGTGCCGTTGATTACAAGGAAGAAGTAAGGATAGCTATGAAGAAGATGAAGAATGGAAAGGCTGTTGGTTCAGATGACATGCTTGTGGAAACATGGAAGTGTTTAGGTGAAATGGCAGTGGAGTTTCTAACTAGATTGTTTAATGAAATCTTGGAAATTGAGAGGATGCCTGAGGAATGGAGAAAAAGTGTTTTGGTACTGATTTTTAAGAATAAGGTTTATGTACAGAGCTGTAGTAACTACAGAGGGATTAAACTGATCAGTCACAGCATGAAGTTATGGGAAAGAGTAGTGGAAGCTAGGTTAAGAAGGGAGGTGATGATTAGTGAACAGCAGTATGGCTTCATGCCAGGAAAGAGCACTACAGATGTGATGTTTGCTCTGAGAGTGTTGATGGAGAAGTACAGAGAAGGTCAGAAGGAGTTGTATTGTGTCTTTGTGGACGTAGAGAAAGCATATGACAGGGTGCCTAGAGAGGAGTTGTGGTATTGTATGAGTTAGTCGGGAGTGTCAGAGATGTATGTAAGAGTGGTACAGGATATGTACGAGGGTAGTGTGACACCGGTGAGGTCTGCGGTGGGAGTGACAGATGCATTTAAGGTGGAGGTGGGATTACATCAAGGATCGGCTCTGAGCCCTTTATTTGCAATGGTGATGGACAGGTTGACAGACGAGATCAGACAGGAGTGCCCGTGGACTATGATGTTTGCAGATGACATTGTGATCTGTAGTGAGAGTAGGGAACAGGTGGAGGAGACCCTGGAGAGATGGAGATATGCTCTAGAGAGAAGAGGAATGAAGGTCAGCAGGACTAAGACAGAATATTTGTGTGTGAATGAGAGGGAGGATAGAGGAATGGTGAGGATGCAGGGAGTAGAGGTGGTGAAGGTGGACGAGTTTAAATACTTGGGATCAACAGTTCAGTGTAATGGAGAGTGTGGAAGAGAGGTGAAGAAGAGAGTGCAGGCAGGATGGAGTGGGTGGAGAAGAGTGTCAGGAGTGATTTATGACAGACGAGTACCAGTAAGAGTGAAAGGGAAGGTTAATGAGATCAGCTATGTTATATGGGTTGGAGACAGTGGCATTGACAAAAAGGCAGGAGTCAGAGCTTGACGTGGCAGAGTTGAAGATGTTAAGATTTGCACTGGGTGTGACGAGGATGGACAGCATTAGGAATAAGTATATTAGAGGGTCAGCCCAGGTTGGAAGGTTTGGAGACAAAGTCAGAGAGGCAAGATTACGTTGGTTTGGACATGTGCTGAGGAGGGATGCAGAGTATATTGGGAAAAAGATGCTAAAGATGAAGCTGCCAGGTAACAGGAAAAGAGGAAGGCCTAAGTTAAGGTTTATGGATGTGGTGAGAGAGGACGTGCAGGTGGTTTGTGTGATAGAGCAAGATGCAGAGGACAGGAAGAAATGGAAACAGTTGATCCACTGTGGCGACCCCTAACGGGAGCAGCTGAAAGAAGATAGTACTAAAAGTCACTTCAGTTGTCAAAAAAGTAAAATACTTAAAATAAGATTTTTCTTAGAGCACCAGCTCTACATATGAATGCAGGAAACAAATTCACAGTGCCTTGTGTTTCCCCTGCCTTCTGCCATGTTATTACTTAAATGCATTACTGTATCCTGTCAGAGTGCTAACTCAGTGTCACTGGTCCCCTGGTACACTGGTTACTGTCCTACATCCCATCACATGTGCTCCCACGTTGTCACTGTAACTGTGGTACACCAATGTCTGTACTATATCCTAAGAATGTACTTACACAGACACTGACTCACTGACACTGCAGTATACTGTATATTGTCCTATATCTATCACATATAGTAACACTGTGTCATCGTACCCTGTTACAATCCTATACCCTAATCTAGTGCCATAGTATTCCTACTGTCTAGTGTCTAACCGTGCATTTTTAGTTGCATTGGCACTGTGACACTCTACACCTGGCATACGATGTCTTTACCACATCTTATCACATTTCAAAACATTGTGACATTGTACACATACACAACTCCCTGTCCAGTATTACGCATAGTGTCATTGTGTACACATTACGTCACCTCTGTTATATCCTGTCAGATTTAGTAACACTGTATTTCTATATCTGTGGTGTACAGCCTTTAGGTCTATATATATATATATATATATATATATATATATATATATATATATATATATATATATATATGTATATATGTTCATAGGTTCATAGGTTCATACTAGGCTATCTGCCCAAGGGCATTTATAAGCCTAGCCCATAGTTATGTGGCTTTCGCCACCCCTTTAGTTTGAATAAAAACTATGCCTATCATTTTTCTGTGCCTCTGTCAAGCAGTGACACTGAAGTAATCCCTGGGGTATATCTGCGATCTCCCATCCATTGGTCAAGATTCCTCTTGAACAAGGCCAGCGAGGTGCTCTGCCTCACATGTACCGGGATTTTGTTCCACAGCATAGGGAGTCTCTGGGTGATGAATCTGTCCCTCCAGCACGTTCTATTTATAACCGTGTCAAGGTTTAAGTCTCCCGCCCTTGTGGTTCTGAGGGATCTATATTTTTTGAGGTGAAGCATATTCATCAAATCTGGGTTTGACATGGCCTTATATGTCAGGCACAGGTCACCTCTGAGCAAGCGGTATGAGACTGAATAGAGCTGGAGTTCTTTCAGTCGGGCAGCATAAGACATATTTTTGAGACTCTTTATCCTTTTGGTGAGGAACTTTTGGGGCCTTTCAAGCTGCAGCAGGTGTCTGGTCAGATACATTCGAGCGGGGCATTGTACTCAATCATAGGTCTAATGAGTGATGAGTACAGGGGACGATGACCTCCCTTGATCTAGATGTGAATCCCTTCATGATCAGGTGGGCGATATAGAAGGTTTTCCTAACTACTTTAGCAACATGAGTGTCAAACGAAGGCTACTGTCAACTTGGGTCCCCAGATCCTGATGACTTTTCTGTGCTCAGTGGATTGCCACCTATATGGTAGCTAGGGGTAACCTTGTTTTTCCCGAAGGGTATGACTATGCATTTTTGGCGTTTAACTTCAGGCCATGGCTCTGGCACCAGTTATCCGTTTCTGTGAGGCCCTTCTGGAGGATATCTGTGTCAGATGTGTTTTCGACTATGGCCCAGTTTGCAGTCATCTGCAAACTTTGTCAGCCATAACCCTCCTGTGTTTGCTTGTACTTCAGAAAAGTAGATGCCGAACAAGAGTGGACCCAGGACTGAGCCCTGTGGGACACCACTTGTGACAGGCTTTGAGTCTGACATGGCTCCAGCAACTCTGACCCTGTGGGTTCTGTCACTTAGCCAGTTTGCAACCCATCTTGTGATGTATGGGTTTACATTCAAGCTGATGAGTTTTTCGATGATACCTGAGTGGGGTATTGTGTCGAAGGCCTTTGCCAGGTCGAGGTAGGCTGTATGGACTGCCTTTCCCTCATCAATGGCCTTGGTGACTGTCTAGAAAAAGTCAACCAAGTTTAAGAGGCAGGATCTGCCTTTGACAAAGCCAAACTGGATTGGATCCAAAGTCTGCAAGTTCCCTATGTCTTTATTTATGAGTTCCATTATGATCCTCTCCATGGCTTTGCAGATAAGGCTTGTCAAGCTAATGGGCGGTAATTTCCAGGGTCTGTGGAGGCACCGCCCTTATGAAGTGGGACCACAGTGGCGTGCGCCACTCCTTGGGTGCGTATCCTGAGGTGAGGCTAAGATTAAACAGCTGTCCTAACTGTGGGTTTAATTCCTCGTTGAGTTCATGAAGCACACAGCCGGGGACACCATCCAGTCCCATGGATGCTGTGTTTTTTGCCTTAGTGAGGGCAGTTCTCACCTGGGCGTTGGAGATGTTTGGGGCTACAATCCTCTGGAATAGATATCTCTTGTTTTGGGGTGAAGGGGGAGAAGTTTGCACTGAACCTGTCAGCCAGTATGTTAGCAATGTGTGTAGGTTCAGTAATTTTCACATCATTTTGAACTAATTCTGAGCATATCTGGGAGTTTCCTCCTAGGTTTCTAACATAGCTAAAGAAGGCCTTATGATTGTCTTTAGAGTCCTTGGCGATTTTTCTCTCAAAATTTGCCTTGGATGATTTTATGAGAGCTCTTAGTTTTTTACTTATAATGATCAAAGGTGTCTTACCTTTCAAGGATTTTGCTCTATCTTGTAGTAGCTTCCTCCTTTTGTTGTAGAGCTTATTTATGGCTGGGGTCCACCAGACTGGATGCTTGCCTTTGGTACAGAGAGTCTTAGTTTTGTTTGGGATTGCCTGATCCATGCAGTCCTGTAGGTGCTGGTAGAAGGCATTTGTAAGTGATTCAGCGGTTTGAGTAATGTTTACCACTGGCTCAGGGGCCTTAAAGGAGACCACACTAGTTTTTAGAAGTGTGAAATCGGCTTTTGAGAAGTTTTCACTGTGGTCTTTTTGTTTCAGGTGGGGCGGGATGAGGACCTCCAGCGAGATTAGTTTATGATCTGATCTCACCAGTGAGGGGTATACTTCGGTGTTGAACATTTTGATCCCATGTTCGTGATGATGAGATCAAGTATGTTTTCTCCTCTTGTGGGGATGGTGACTAGTTGTTCCATGGCATTTGAGTTTATGAACTCCAGGAATCTTTGGGTTAGAGTGTTCGGGCTTGAGTAGTGTTCCCAGTCTATATTAGGGTAGTTGAAGTCACCTAGTATGATGGTGTTTGGAGATACATTTATCCCCTCCAATGTTTTCAGGAAGGCCATGTGAGGTTCCTGAGTTTGAGAGGGTGGCCTGTAACATGCTACAAATTGCAGAGCAGTCTTGCCTATGGTTAATTGCACCTGGATGGTCTCCGATGCATCGTGCGTTGCCACCAACCTTGAGGTGTGGGTGTCCTTTATGAATATGGACACCCCCTCCTTCTTGGTGTTGTCCGGATTTTGGGGCGGGCATGATATGAGGTGAAACCTGTTAGTGCTGGGGTGCTCTCAGGAGCCTTGAACCAGGTTTCTGTCACAGCACAGACATCGATGTTCTCCATATTGAGAAGGGCCTCGAGTCGTGCATCTTGAGATTGAGACTTCTGGCATTGATCAGCATTACCCTTAGTTTTTTCCTTTTGGTGTTCTAGGGTGGTAGGTTTAGAATTTGAGCCTTGCCTAAAGGCACTATGGGGGTGGCAAGAGCCTTTGCCAATATCCAGAAGCCCAGGGGTGACAGGTGCAAGCTGTCCCTTGGCAGCATGGCTTGTCCAGCATGTCATCCCAGGCAGACAGACATTGGATCCCCTTTGAATGACACCAGAATTTAAGCCAATTATTAAAGCTGATCATCTTATCACTGTATTGTGGCATCATTCTAGGTGAAGGTAGGATACTGCTCAAGGTCAGGGTCATACCTGCCTGGGCTACATAATCAGAGAGCTCCTCGATGTCCCTTTTATGTAGTCCAAGGAGGTACGTCTCAGGTCGTTGACACCAGCGTGGACAATGACTGAGTCGTACTTGTACCTGCTGTTGAGAAACCTGAGTGCTTGCGTTATGTGGCGGATTCTAGCGCCCGACAGGCAGCTTACTGTGACCTTCTCCTTACTCAGTCTGGTGGCGGGACGTCAGTGTGTCTGACTATGGAATCACCAATGACAAGTGTGTCTGGCATTTTGTTTGGCCTTAAGGGCTGTGACTGTTTGACACTCTGACTGTGTGGTCTATGTGTTGCATGTGTTGGGTCGTGAGGTGGTAGTTGTTTGGGTGTCTGCTTTGGTGGCCTCTGCTGTTTTGGTAAATTTTTGATCAGAGCCTCCAGTATGTCTTTGTGTGAGTATGTGTATGATTTGAAGTTGTGATGGTACCATGTGTGACTGGGTATGTATTGTGTGTGGTTACCTTCTCCTCCTGTCTGGTCTTGCCAGTCCTATGTTGAGAGAGCTCAGCCTCCAGTTTGGCCGTATAGTTGCATCTCTCGCATGTATTTGTGTTTTGTGGGAGAAGGAGAGGATTGTCTGTGTACATGAGGCAATTGTAACATTGCCTCAATATTCCCAGGTTCACCAGTTGAGCTGGAGAGGACACTAGCTATACTAGTGGACTAGAGGACACTATATATATATATATATATATATATATATATATATATATGTATATATATATATATATATATATATATATATATATACATATATATATATATATATATATATATATATATATATACAGTATATATCTATATATACACACACACACACACACACACACACACACACACACACACACACACACACACACACAACACACATGTATATATCAGTTTACTATCAAAATTTCTGAATGATACATTGTTGAATCAACTTATGCAAAGTCCAAACTTCGAATGCTGTGACGTCGAACAACACTATTACAGAATGTAAAATTCTGACCCTTTGATCCATGTTAGCAATTGTTTTTAGGTGCGGAACGGTCAAAAATGTCACCGTTCATGTTTTTTCAGCAATTAGACAGTTTGGCAGTATGGATTTCCCGTAAATGGGTCAGTGATGTGACGTGCAATCAAAATTTTGATAATAAACCATATAGTTATATACACACACACACACACACACACACACACACACACACACACACACACACACACACACAGACTAACAGATACATATATGTATATATGTGCATGCGTAAGTCCATGTTGAAATATCAAAGTGCAGCATCAAAACAGAGGTGATTGATGCTGGCATTTTGAAAATATACCTAACAAAAAAAGACAAGAGATTGAAACAATTACAGATCACAAAATCAAAACAGTCCTTTTGTAATTGGTTACAAAAAACTTCCATTGACTTCAGATTCACTGTGAAAAGTGGCAATGTTACAGAAAGGGTTTTTCTTAGAATAAAATATAGGGGCGGGGTTAGTAGTAGAGAAGGGATTACGGTTATCATACATTCATAAGGATGGAGAAAGTGACTGCCCACATTCCATTAATGTTATACTGGTTATGCCCACACTGCATTAATGTTATACTGGTTACGCCCACATTCCATTAATGTTATACTGGTTACGCCCACATTCCATTAATGTTATACTGGTTATGCCCACACTGCATTAATGTTATACTGGTTATGCCCACATTCCATTAATGTTATACTGGTTACGCCCACATTCCATTAATGTTATACTGGTTATGCCCACACTGCATTAATGTTATACTGGTTACGCCCAGACTGCATTAATGTTATACTGGTTATGCCCAGACTGCATTAATGTTATACTGGTAATGCCCACATTCCACTGTTATACTGGTTATTCCTACACTGCATTAATGTTATACTGGTTACGCCCAGACTGCATTAATGTTATACTGGTTATGCCCACATTCCATTAATGTTATACTGGTTATGCCCACATTCCATTAATGTTATAAAGGTTATGCCCACATTCCATTAATGTTATACTGGTTATGCCCACACTGCATTAATGTTATACTTGGTTACGCCCACATTCCATTAATGTTATACTGGTTATGCCCACATTCCATTACTGTTATACTGGTTACACCCAGACTGCATTAATATTATACTGGTTATGCTCACATTCCATTAATGTTATACTGGTAATGCCCACATTCCATTAATGTTATACTCGTTATGCCCAGACTGCATTAATGTTATACTGGTTACGCTCAGACTGCATTAATGTTATACTGGTTATGCCCACATTCCATTAATGTTATACTGGTTATGCCCAGACTGCATTAATGGTATACTGGTTTCGCCCAGACTGCATTAATGTTATACTGGTTACGCCCACATTCCATTAATGTTATACTGGTTATGCCCTCATTCCATTAATGTTATACTGGTTATGGCCACACTGCATTAATGTTATACTGGTTATGCCCACATTTCATTAATGTTATACTGGTTATGCCCACATTCCATTAATGTTACACTGGTTATGCTCACACTGCATTAATGTTATACTGGTTATGCACACATTTCATTAATGTTATACTGGCTATGCCCACAGTGCATTAATGTTATACTGGTTACGCCCAGACTGCATTAATGTTATACTGGTTATGCCCACATTCCATTAATGTTATACTGGTAATGCCCACATTCCATTAATGTTATACTGGTTACACCCAGACTGCATTAATGTTATACTGGTTACGCCCAGACTGCATTAATGTTATACTGGTTATGCCTACATTTCATTAATGTTATACTGGTAATGCCCACATTCCATTAATGTTATACTGGTTACGCCCAGACTGCATTAATGTTATACTGGTTATGCCCACATTCCATTAATGTTATACTGGTAATGCCCACATTCCATTATTGTTATACTGGTTACACCCAGACTGCATTAATGTTATACTGGTTATGCCCAGACTGCATTAATGTTATACTGGTTATGCCCATATTAAATTAATGTTATACTGGTAATGCCCACATTCCATTAATGTTATACTGGTTACTCCCAGACTGCATTAATGTTATACTGGTTACACGCAGACTGCATTAATGTTATACTGGTTATGCCCACATTCCATTAATGTTATACTGGTTATGCCCACACTGCATTAATGTTATACTGGTTATGCCCACATTTCATTAATGTTATACTGGTTATGCCCACATTCCATTAATGTTATACTGGTTATGCCCACACTGCCTTAATGTTATACTGGTTATGCCCACATTTCATTAATGTTATACTGGTTATGCCCACATTCCATTAATGTTATACTGGTTATGCCCACACTGCATTAATGTTATACTGGTTACGCCCAGACTGCATTAATGTTATACTGGTTATGCCCACATTCCATTAATGTTATACTGGTTACGCCCACATACCATTAATATTATACTGGTTATGCCCACATTCCATTAATGTTATACTGGTTACGCCCACACTGCATTAATGTTATACTGGTTACGCCCACATTCCATTAATGTTATACTGGTTACGCCCACATTCCATTAATGTTATACTGGTTATGCCCACACTGCATTAATGTTATACTGGTTATGCCCACATTCCATTAATGTTATACTGGTTATGCCCACACTGCATTAATCTTATACTGGTTACGCCCAGACTGCATTAATGTTATACTGGTAATGCCCACATTCCATTAATGTTATACTGGTTATTCCCACACTGCATTAATGTTATACTGGTTACGCCCAGACTGCATTAATGTTATACTGGTTATGCCCACATTCCATTAATGTTATACTGGTTATGCCCACATTCCATTAATGTTATAAAGGTTATGCCCACATTCCATTAATGTTATACTGGTTATGCCCACACTGCATTAATGTTATACTTGGTTATGCCAACATTCCATTAATGTTATACTGGTTATGCCCACATTCCATTACTGTTATACTGGTAATTCTCACATTCCATTAATGTTATACTGGTTATGCCCAGACTGCATTAAAGTTATACTGGTTACACCCAGACTGCATTAATGTTATACTGGTTATGCTCACATTCCATTAATGTTATACTGGTTATGCCCACATTCCATTAATGTTATACTGGTTATGCCCACACTGCATTAATGTTATACTGGTTATGCCCACATTTCATTAATGTTATACTGGTTATGCCCACATTCCATTAATGTTATACTGGTTATGCCCACACTGCATTAATGTTATACTGGTTATGCCCATATTTCATTAATGTTATACTGGCTATGCCCACAGTGCATTAATGTTATACTGGTTACTCCCAGACTGCATTAATGTTATACTGGTTATGCCCACATTCCATTAATGTTATACTGGTAATGCCCACATTCCATTAATGTTATACTGGTTAAGCCCAAACTGCATTAATGTTATACTGGTTACACCCAGACTGCATTAACGTTATACTCGTTATGCCCACATTCCATTAATGTTATACTGGTAATGCCCACATTCCATTAATGTTATACTGGTTACGCCCAGACTGCATTAATGTTATACTGGTTTTGCCCGCATTCCATTAATGTTATACTGGTAATGCCCACATTCCATTAATGTTATACTGGTTACACCTGGACTGCATTAATGTTATACTGGTTACACCCAGACTGCATTAATGTTATACTGGTTATGCCCATATTCCATTAATGTTATACTGGTAATGCCCACATTCCATTAATGTTATACTGGTTACTCCCAGACTGCATTAATGTTATACTGGTTACGCCCAGACTGCATTAATGTTATAATGGTTATGCCCACATTCCATTAATGTTATGCTGCTTATGCCCACACTGCATTAATGTTATACTGGTTATGCCCACATTCCATTAATGTTATACTGGTTATGCCCACACTGCATTAATGTTATACTGGTTATGCCCACATTTCGTTAATGTTATACTGGATATTCCCACACTGCATTAATGTTATACTGGTTACGCCCAGACTGCATTAATGTTATACTGGTTATGCCCACATTCCATTAATATTATACTGGCAATGCCCACATTCCATTAATGTTATACTGGTTATGCCCAGACTGCATTAATGTTATACTGGTTATGCCCAGACTGCATTAATGCTATACTGGTTATGCCCACATTCCATTAATGTTATACTGGTAATGCCCACATACCATTAATGATATACTGGTTATGCCCTGACTGCATTAATGTTATACTGGTTACACCCAGACTGCATTAATGTTATACTGCTTATGCCCACATTCCATTAATGTTATACTGGTAATGCCCACATTCCATTAATGTTATACTGGTTATGCCCAGACTGCATTAATGTTATACTGGTTATGCCCACATTCCATTAGTGTTATACTGGTTATGCCCACATTCCATTACTGTTATACTGGTTATGCCCACACTGCATTAATGTTATACTGGTGATGCCCACATTTCATTAATGTTATACTGGTTATGCCCACATTCCATTATTGTTATACTGGTTATGCCCACACTGCATTAATGTTATAGTGGTTATGCCCACATTTCATTAATGTTATACTGGCTATGCTCACACTGCATTAATGTTATACTGATTATGCCCACATTTCATTAATGTTATACTGGTTATGCCCACATTGCATTAATGTTATACTGGTTATGCCCATATTGCATTAATATTTTTCTGGTTACACCCATATTGCATTAATGTTATACTGGTTATGCCTATATTGCATTAATGTTATACTGGTTATGCCCACATTGCATTAATGTTATACTGGTTACACCCAGACTGCATTAATATTATACTGGTTATGCCCACATTGCATTAATGTTATACTGGTTATGCCCACATTGCATTAATGTTATACTGGTTACACCCACATTGCATTAATGCTATACTGGTTATGCCCAGACTGCATTAATGTTATACTGGTTATGCCCATATTGCATTAATGTTATACTGGTTACGCCCACATTGCATTAATGTTATACTGGTTACGCCCACATTCCATTAATGTTATACTGGTTATGCCCACATTCCATTAATGTTATACAGGTTATGCCCACACTGCATTAATGTTATACTGGTTACGCCCAGACTGCATTAATGTTATACTGGTTATGCCCACATTCCATTAATGTTATACTGGTTATGCCCACATTCCATTAATGTTATACTGGTTACGCCCACATTGCATTAATGTTATACTGATTACGCCCACATTGCATTAATGTTATACTGGTTACGCCCACATTCCATTAATGTTATACTGGTTATGCCCACACTGCATTAATGTTATACTTGGTTACGCCCACATTCCATTAATGTTAAACTGGTTATGCCCACATTCCATTAATGTTATACTGGTAATGCCCACATTCCATTAATGTTATACTGGTTATGCCCAGACTGCATTAATGTTATACTGGTTACACCCAGACTGCATTAATGTTATACTGGTTATGCTCACATTCCATTAATGTTATACTGGTTATGCCCACACTGCATTATTGTTATACTGGTTATGACCACATTTCATTAATGTTATACTGGTTATGCCCACATTCCATTAATGTTATACTGGTTATGCCCACACTGCATTAATGTTATACTGGTTATGCCCACATTTCATTAATGTTATACTGGCTATGCCCACAGTGCATTAATGTTATACTGGTTACGCCCAGACTGCATTAATGTTATACTGGTTATGCCCACATTCCATTAATGTTATACTGGTAATGCCCACATTCCATTAATGTTATACTGGTTAAGCCCAAACTGCATTAATGTTATACTGGTTACTTCAGACTGCATTAACGTTATACTGGTTATGCCCACATTCCATTAATGTTATACTGGTAATGCCCACATTCCATTAATGTTATACTGGTTATGCCCAGACTGCATTAATGTTATACTGGTTATGCCCACATTCCATTAATGTTATACTGGTAATGCCCACATTCCATTAATGTTATACTGGTTACACCCAGACTGCATTAATGTTATACTGGTTACGCCCAGACTGCATTAATGTTATACTGGTTATGCCCATATTCCATTAATGTTATACTGGTAATGCCCACATTCCATTAATGTTATACTGGTTACTCCCAGACTGCATTAATGTTATACTGGTTACGCCCAGACTGCATTAATGTTATACTGGTTATGCCCACATTCCATTAATGTTATACTGGTTATTCCCACATTCCATTAATGTTATACTGCTTATGTCCACACTGCATTAATGTTATACTGGTTATGCCCACATTCCATTAATGTTATACTGGTTATGCCCACACTGCATTAATGTTATACTGGTTATGTTCACATTTCATTAATGTTATACTGGCTATGCCCACACTGCATTAATGTTATACTGGTTACGCCCAGACTGCATTAATGTTATACTGGTTATGCCCACATTCCATTAATATTATACTGGCAATGCCCACATTCCATTAATGTTATACTGGTTATGCCCAGACTGCATTAATGTTATACTGGTTATGCCCAGACTGCATTAATGCTATACTGGTTATGCCCACATTCCATTAATGTTATACTGGTAATGCCCACATACCATTAATGATATACTGGTTATGCCCTGACTGCATTAGTGTTATACTGGTTACGCCCAGACTGCATTAATGTTATACTGGTTATGCCCACATTCCATTAATGTTATACTGGTAATGCCCACATTCCATTAATGTTATACTGGTTATGCCCAGACTGCATTAATGTTATACTGGTTATGCCCACATTCCATTAGTGTTATACTGGTTATGCCCACATTCCATTACTGTTATACTGGTTATGCCCACACTGCATTAATGTTATACTGGTGATGCCCACATTTCATTAATGTTATACTGGTTATGCCCACATTCCATTATGGTTATACTGGTTATGCCCACACTGCGTTAATGTTATAGTGGTTATGCCCACATTTCATTAATGTTATACTGGCTATGCTCACACTGCATTAATGTTATACTGGTTATGCCCACATTTCATTAATGTTATACTGGTTATGCCCACATTGCATTAATGTTATACTGGTTATGCCCACTTTGCATTAATGTTTTTCTGGTTACACCCACATTGCATTAATGTTATACTGGTTATGCCTATATTGCATTAATGTTATACTGGTTATGCCCACATTGCATTAATGTTATACTGGTTACACCCAGACTGCATTAATATTATACTGGTTATGCCCACATTGCATTAATGTTATACTGGTCATGCCCACATTGCATTAATGTTATACTGGTTATGCCCACATTGCATTAATGTTATACTGGTTACACCCACATTGTATTAATGCTATACTGGTTATGCCCAGACTGCATTAATGTTATACTGGTTATGCCCATATTGCATTAATGTTATACTGGTTACGCCCACATTGCATTAATGTTATACTGGTTACGCCCACATTGCGTTGATGTTATACTGATTACTCCCAGACTGCATTGAGGTTATACTTGTTATGCCCACATTGCATTAATGTTATACTGCTTTTCCCCACATTGCATTAATTTTATACTGCTAATGTCCACATTGCATTAATGTTATACTGGTTAAACCCAGACTGCATTACTGTTATACTGGTTTTGCCCACATTGCATTAATGTTATCCTGGTTATATCCACATTGCATTAATGTTATACTGGTTCCACCCACATTGCATTGATGTTATACTGGTTAAGCCCAGACTGCATTGATGTTATACTGGTTATACCCACATTGCATTAATGTTATTCTGGTTACAGCCACATTGCCTTAATGTTATACTGGTTACACCCACATTGCATTAATGTTATGCTGGTTATACCCACATTGCATTAATGTTATACTGGTTACACCCACATTGCATTGATGTTATACTGGTTACGCCCAGACTGCATTGATGTTATACTGGTTAAGCCCAGACTGCATTGATGTTATACTGGTTATACCCACATTGCATTAATGTTATCCTGGTTATACCCACATTGCATTAATGTTATACTGGTTACACCCACATTGCATTGATGTTATACTGGTTACGCCCAGACTGCATTGATGTTATACTGGTTACGCCCACATTGCATTGATGTTATACTGGTTACACCCACATTGCATTGATGTTATACTGGTTACGCCCAGACTGCATTAATGTTATGCTGCTTATGCCCACATTGCATTACTGTTATACTGGTTGCACCCACATTGCATTGATGTTATACTGGTTACACGCAGACTGCATTACTGTTATACTGGTTACGCCCAGACTGCATTGATGTTATACTGGTTACGCCCAGACTGTATTGATGTTATAGTGGTTACATCAGTCATCATTTCTGCCTCACATCACTCTACCCTAAATTTTGAAATGATCTTCCTGTTCCTTTTATCTTCTGAGGTTGCTATGACATCAGGTAGTTGAAATGTGTTGTTGGCCTAATATAAGGATTTTTTACTTCCTGGAAAATTAAATCCTAGTTAACTTTGCTCAGGAGCATATCACCTTTCATCCAGCCTGTTCATTCCTCCAGATGGCTGCTTCCTACTGTAAAACCACACAGCTACTGCATGCAGAGTTTTAGGTAACCCATCCTTCTCTGCTTCTGAAAACACTGCGCTATTACACAGCTCTGACGTTTGTTTTCTTTTTATATTCTATTCAGCTTTTGAGTTCCTTCATTTAGCATTTGGTTCTTCCCTGCTAATATGTGGCTTTTTTTTTAGGTTCATAGGTTCATAGATAGGTACTAGGCTGTCTGCCCAAGGGCATTTATAAGCCTAGCCAGAATGTGCTGGCTTTCGCTTCCCTTTTAGATTAGTTTCCTGAGCCTCTGTCCAGCAGGGCTGTTGAAGTGATCTCAGGGGTAAAT
Organism: Protopterus annectens; assembly: GCF_019279795.1. NCBI lineage: Eukaryota > Metazoa > Chordata > Ceratodontiformes > Protopteridae > Protopterus > Protopterus annectens. The sequence continues at coordinate 501,475,147 of NC_056742.1, forward strand.
TTACGATTTCCCATCCACTCGTCAAGATTTCTCTTGAAGAGAGTCAGTGAGGGGCTTTGCTTAACATAGATTGGGATTCTATTCCAGAGCGAGGGAAGTCTCTGCGACAGGAACCTATCCCTCCAGCCTGTCCTATTTATTGTTGTGCTGAGGTTTAAATCCCTGAGCGTGTGGCTCTAAGAGATTTGGTTTTCTTGAGGTGGAGCATGTCCATTAATTCCGGGTTAGACATGGCCTTGTACGTCAGGCAGAGATCACCTCTAAGTAAGCGGTAAGCAACCGAGTAGAGCTGGAGTTTCTTTAGTTGAGCTGCATAGGGCATCTGTTTGAGGCCCACAATCCTATTGGTGAGGTACTTCTGTGGTCTTTCCAGCTGTTGCAGGTGTCAAGTAAGATACATCCCAAATGGGGCGTTGTACTCTATTATGGGTCTGATGAGCGATGAGTAGAGGGGCACAATGACCTCTCTTGATCTAGATGTGAACTCTTCGTGATTAGGTGGGCTACATCGATGGATTTTCTAACCACTTTGGCAATGTCATTATCAAAGTCGAGGTTGCTATCTACTTGGGTCCCCAGATCCCTAATTACATCTTCCATACTTAGTGGATTACCACCTATGTGGTAGTTCGTGGGCACTTTGTTTTTCCCAATGGAGATGACTATGCACTTTTTAACATTTAGCTTGAGGCCATGGTTCTGACACCAGGTATTCGTCTCCATGAGACCCTTCTGGAGGATGTCTGTGTCAGCTGGAGAGTCGATTGTGGCCCCCAGTTTGCAATCATCTGCGAACTTGGTCAGCTATAGTCCTCCTGTGCTTGCCTGTACCTCAGAGAAGTATATACTGAACAAGAGGGGTCCCAGGACTGAGCCCTGTGGGATGCCACTTGTAACTGGTTTAGAGTCGGACATGGTATGGCAGTATATAACTATAGTACACACCAGCTGGGCATAGCCGAACATGTTTGTTTCACTATCACCTCCTTAAGCTTAATTCCTCATGATTTACGTGTCCACACTTCTTGTGTTTCTGGCTGTCCTGTAAAAGGAGTGAGTCTTTAAGTAGGACTACTCCGCAGCTCGCATTCAGCATTTTGAAAAGACACCCTTCAAGTCATGAGGTTAATGTCATCCTCATAAAATTATTAAGCAAAATCAGAAAAGTTATGTTAAAAACATTCATCTTGTAGTCCTGGATTTGATTTCTTCAGTTTTTATTTGCAGACAAATAGTTACTATTAGACTATATATTTTATTAGCAAGTTATTTAACCAGCCAGTATGTTTTAGTTGCCCCTGTAATAACAAAATCCTATCCAGTGGGCATAGCTAACTTACAAATAAATACAATTAAGATTTAGGAAATTAAAATATGAAGGCCTATGTTTTGCAGTAGTATTTATGAATGGATAATATAATACCAGCTTCATTCTGAATGTCAGTGCCTTAATTTTTTGAAAGCAAGTCAAAGATATTTCTCTTATTCAATAGCGAGAGAGAGACAGACAGACCTTTTTATGATTTTGCAATACCAGTTAACATGATTTTAATGTCATTCATACTTAATAAAGGCGGTTAAATATGTAATGAAATGAAATTATTAAACATATGCACAGAAAGTATAATTTTAATATATAAGTCTAGAGAATGTATTTTTCCTATCAGAGCATTCCTCAAGTATCTAAAAAAGTATGCATGTCTGATATTTTTTGATAATATATAGTGTATATTGGTGCAGTTTTAACTTCCTAGTGCACTGCAGTCCATTCAGTAAGTAAAATCTAATGTTTCCCACCAATGAGTTCTGTAACTTTATTAACAGATGAATGCAGCTATTAAACCCTTTAGAAATAACAGCAAAACATTTTAATAATGCTCACAGATGAATCAAATGTTAAAAATTTTAAGTCGCATTTAAGCAGTTCTCTGTAAATAAATGTTATTAATACATAATGTACCTCTCTCTTATTTTTTTCTAAAATGTGCCCCTCCTGTTCATTGTTTTACAGTTTTTTAATGGTTGTACTTTCTATGGCACAAGTTGTACACAATGTACAATGAATTCATCAGCATATTCACATGCATTCAATGTGTAACGGAGCTGTCCCTCTGCAACTTAATCTAATTAACACATATGGTGTCTCTTACTATTTTTTTCTTAATTTGTGCCCTTCCTGTGCACTGGATTACAGTTTACTAACAGTCATGCTTTCAATTGCACAGACTGTAGTTATGCACTGTGCAATGAATGCTTCCATGCATTCATGCCCATTCATTGGGTGTAACAGAGCTGTTCTGCTCATTAACTTCAATTTACAGAGATGGAACAGGAACTCAGTTTGCATTATACAGCAGTACTGTTTTAAACAAATGTAATGCTTTTGTGAATACTGCTGTTGTGTACTATTACTACTGTTACTACTACTACTATGGCTACTGTTACTGCTACTACAACTGTTACTGGTAATACTACTATTACTACTACTACTATAGCTACTATTACTACTGCTACTGCTACTACTGTTACTACTACTGGCACTACTACTACTATTACTATTACTGTTATTATTACCACTACTAACTGCTACTGCTATTACTGCTACTGTTATCACTACTGTTACTATTACTGCTATTACTGCTGTCACTATTATGGTATTAATGCTGTTACGAGTACTACTGCTACTACTGTTAGTACTACTGCTATTACTACAACTGTTATTATTACCACTACTGTTACTACTACTGCTATTACTACAACTGTTATTATTACCACTACTATTAATACTACTGCTATTACTACTACTGTTATCACTATTGTTAATATTACTGCTATTACTGTTGTTACTATTACTGCTATTAATGCTGTTCCTAGTACTACTTCTACTATTGTTACTACTACTGCTATTACTACTACTGTTATCATTGCTGTCACTACTACTGTTACTATTACTGCTATTACTGATGTTACTATTACTGATAGTAATGCTGTTCCTAGAACTACTGCTACTACTGTTACTACTGCTGCTATTTCTACTACTGTTATCACTACTGTCACCACTACTGTTACTATTACTGCTATTACTGATGTTACTATTACTGCTATTAATGCTGTTCCTAGTACTACTGCTACTACTGTTACTACTGCTGCTATTGCTACTACTGTTATCACTGCTGTCACTACTACTGTTACTATTACTGCTATTACTGTCATTACTATTACTACTATTAATGCTGTTCCTAGTACTACAGCTACTACTGTTACTATTACTGCTATTACTGTCATTACTATTACTACTATTAATGCTGTTCCTAGTACTACAGCTACTACTGTTACTATTACTGCTATTACTACTGATACTACTATTAGTACTACTGCTGATATTACTAGTACTACCACTACCACCAATAATAATAACACAACATGGTGGGTTATGGATAATTCATACATTTAACTCTGGCGGAGGAATCTAGTTTAGCCACTTAGGATCCACCACCGTGACCAATGCCCCACAAGGTTCTACTATAAAATGCCAACTTCCTAAAAGTTGACATTTCAAAACAATAAATATTTAGCTGTTTCTTGGAGGGACCAACCCCCCAACATTCCTGATGATGGTGGCAAGCCCCCCCCCCACACACCTACTGAGTTTATATACCATCTCCATGGTCACACCAACTCGGAAAAGGGATAAATCTTCCACAGCAAGTGAATTATTGCCAGAACATACTTAGAAATCACACTGGCAATGATTTCCTATGGGTAACAACATTCAATATTTTGTCATTCATCTATTTTTCATTCATGCTTCTAATGCTCAAGAATATCTCCTCTGGGATTTGTAGGGGAGCTGCCCCCCTCCCACTGTAGGTAAAATGTGAAGTGCCCACTCCCTGAAGTGGTTTATTGATATAACATATGCCATCCACTTCCAGGCCACTACAATGCTACCATTTCTATTACCCTACTTCTATTGTTCTGAGAAATATATTTCAAAATGGTTTGCTGATCTCCTGTTCTGTATTATGTAGTTTTATAATAGCAACCTCCATTCTACTTCCCACATCCCCTGCTAATTATATATTCTAACTCCAAGATCACACAGTCCCTGGGGAAAGGGCATATTCCCCATCCACAAGGATTATCCTTTATCATACAACTATTGACTATGTGCATTGTTTACAAAAGTGGATTAATAATACAGAGGTCAATCTTAGCTATGATTGAATAGAAACCATATATCTATCTGTGTGTGTGTGTGTGTGTGTGTGTGTGTGTGTGTGTGTGTGTGTGTGTGTGTGTGTGTGCGTGTGTGTGTATATATATATATATATATATATATATATATATATATATGTGTGTGTGTGTGTGTGTGTGTGTGTGTGTGTGTGTGTGTGTGTGTGTGTGTGTGTGTGTGTGTGTGTGTGTGTGTGTGTGTGTGTGTGTGTGTGTATGCATGCATTTATATCTATGTCCATATTTATATCTTTCTCTCTATATGTCTAGATATAAATATATGTATACATACACTCATGTGCATACGTGTTATCTCATTCAGGTTATTAAAAGGGAATGATCGCTAACATTTATTCTTCAAATATAATTTAATTATTCTGAGAGGTTTAAACTACAGAAGAAAAAACACAAGTCTTATAAGAAAGTCATTTTTCATAACATCCTCTCTAAACTAGTTAGTATCTCTACTAGGCTAAATCCTAAGTGTGGAAAAGGGACTATATGGTCTATTATTCTCACTAACAAACTCCAAAGATGTTTAAAAGTTAGTGAAATGGTTAACTCTTAGGATAACCACAGTCTAGTTATTTCCCTTTTGTAATTTTAAACCCCAGAAGACTGCCTTGCTTTATATGGCATTCAGATAACTCCCAAAGAGAATGCTAACAGACTTATTCCAGTCCTAAGTCAGAGTAATTCAAAAGAACCTTCAGTGCCTTCCTGGGATTCAACCCCCCCCCCCCGAAAGGATTATAGAAAGCTGAAAGGGTGAAAATGCCCCGGACCTTCCTTTCACTTAAGCAACTGTTTGGAGAATGGGACAAAGTCTCATTTAAATGGAAAAGATGAAATAACCCTGATCCCTATCAAGTATTCGTCAGTCAGGAGAATGATGGGATATCCATTTTTGCAGCAAAAGTCTGTCATATAGGAAAGAAGGAGAGAGTATTAACAAGTCATCCTAGTCTTGTTTTTACAGCTCATTAAGGAGTTACCAATTTACACAGGCAGAAAGCAAAGACAGATAACATGAAGGTTGCTGATATTGCTTGGTTAATGCAATTAAACAACATCCCAAAAACATGAAAATTAGTAAACTCAATTAATAGGTCCGACGTTAAACTAAATCTGAAGCATATACTGTAAAACTATTAAAACATTAACCTAATAACTTAACAAATAGTATACATATCAAAATTTGGCAGCACAAAGTTTTAATACAGAATCATGGAAACCAGGGGAAGTCATTGCTTTCAGTCTCAACTCCCAATACAGTTCTCTCACTTCTATTAAAGTTTCCCAAAGACCAGCCCGAGGATTCCTTGGAACTTTTTCTCAGACAGCAGATAAAAACCTTACAAAGTTATTGCATTTAATTGAATGTTTATATAATGCATTATTATCATAGCTTGCAACAATAAACACTGCTTGGGCGGCGCAGTGGTGCAGCGGTTAATGCTGTCGCCTCACAGCAAGAGGTTCTCCTGTTCGATTCTCGGCTGGGGTGCCTTCTGTGTGGAGTTTGCATGTTCTGCCTGCGTTCGCGTGGGTTTCCTCCGGGTACTCTGGTTTCCTCCCACATTCTAAAGACATGCTTCTGGAGCATTTCTCCCCAGGCCTCCGCTGAAAACAGGATCTGTGGAACCTAGTCGGACTTTCCTGGTCAACAAATGTAAAATAAAAATAAATAAATAAAAAATAAATAAAATTGCTAAGTTTGCCACTGGTGCATCTTATCACAGCCACCACTGTATCTCACTTAGAGAACTTGACTGGCTTGAACTCCCTCAACTTCTTCAACTGAATCAACTCCCTCTCGCTCACAAATTAGTAAACTATCCTCTTAAATTCCCATCCCTTCAAAACCTTCTCTAGCCCTACTGCTCCACTAGACCACTACACTCCAGCAGCAAAAATCTACTTCTAGTGACCAAACCCAAGAACTCAGCGAGAAAAGCACTATTCTCCTGCATCATATCTAGATTATAGAACAATCTCCCCCCCTCTATAACCACACTACCTTCTTGCAATCACTTCAAGATTGCACTAAAAACTCACTTAAAAAGTCTCTGGTTATGCCCATGCACCAATCCCGACTAGTAACCCCTCCTGTTACCTCCCCTTCCTCTCCCCTCCCCTAGCCACCGTGCCTCACACCATCTGATTATTGCATTCCTTCCTCTGCAGGCTCGGGCTCACCCTTTACCCTCCCCTTCCTCACCCCTCCCCTACCTCACACCATGTGATCATTGCATTCCTTCCTCTGCAGGCTCTGGCTTACCCTTTACCCTTTACCCTCCCCTTTCTCTCCCCTCCCCTAGACACCCTGCCTCACACCATCTGATCATTGCATTCCTTCCTCTGCAGGCTCTGGCTCACCCTTTACCTTCCCCTCCCCACCCTACCTCACACCATCTGATCATTGCATTCCTTCCTCTGCAGGCTCTGGCTCACCCTTTACCCTCCCCTTCCCTCCTCACTCAGTCTGTCAGACCTGTTATAACATGCTTAACTACCTCACTTCATCTCAACTCCAAATACACATCCAACTGACTTACACCTAGCTTCCTCTCACTGCCACGTGTACTACTCACTCAGTCTCCCCTCTTACTCCTCTACCTTCCCCTTCCATTCCATTAGCCCTTCTAGCTTGTTCCACCTTTGTGTAGAGCATCTGCTTTATATCTGTTTGAGTTCTTATGATTTAGGTATATGAGTTTAGAACAGTATCAGTTTGGGCTTAGTACTATCTGTATATACAGCCTACCTTTATTCCTAGCCTCTAGCTAGATATTGGTATATCTGTTCATTACTATGTTTCATGTTGTATGTATAGCTAATGTTTGCTGCAGTATGTATTATTTGCTATTGTATGTATATTCAATTGTTCTTCATGTACTCTGCTATCATTTATTGTTCTGTGGAGCTTTTCTCCCCGGGCCTCCGCTGAAAAAGGACTTGTGTCCAGTTGGAATTTCTCAGTAAACAAATAAATAAATAATTTCTATGAATGATAACATAATTATGCTCATTTATTCTCTTACTCAAAGTTCTTTCAATTGTTACCCACATAATATGACCTACAAGTGGTACAAGTCACAATATATACAAAATCTGTTGTTGAACAATTACATTCTCTAGCTAATTGGACTGGTTGAATATGTCCCTCATTGTTGATATTAATTCCCACAAAAATATAACGGTATTGATTGCAGTAGCCACACTTCATAGTAACATTAGGTAGTTGTGTGTTTTTCTTATTCCTACCAATATTATCAAAAATATTTTAGACTACCAGATTTTTATAAACAAATTTGATTTCCTCACCTATAATCCTACCAATTCTGTCATCAAAATTAAAAATAATTCATTTTCTTATTATAACAGTCATAACAAATTTGGAATATGTTATTACTTTAAGTACCAGTGCTTTATTGAAATAATCATTTGCTATATCTCCAGGTATGCAGATGTAGATTGCCTAACCAATCCCTGTCCTGACATGATTTTATATTTAAAACCTCTGTCTTGTACTACTTTATCGTGAATAGATCTAATAAAAGTGACAGGGTACCCCTTTTATAAAAACATTAAATCATTTTTGAAAATCATCTGGAAAAAAATCAGGTAATCAGAAATCATCCTTGTTAATCTGATTCATTGACCTTTCACCAGGGATGTTTTCTGTATAACTCCAGTAATGTAAATTAGCTTGGGAAAAGATAGGTACCCATTTTCCCTGTCCTAACTATGCCACTGCTGCAATGAGAGCACAAGTCACTTCATCACTAGACTGGTGCACGATTATGTTATGTGCTGCAGTGAGAGTGCAGGTCGCTTCCTCACTAGACTGCTGCATGATCATGTTATATGTTGCAATGAGAGCTCAGGTCACTTCATCACTAGACTGGTGCACGATTATGTTATGTGCTGCAATGAGAGTGCAGGTCGCTTCCTCACTAGACTGGTGCATGATCATATTATGTGCTGCAATGAGAGCGCAGGTCACTTCATCACTAGACTGGTATGTTATGTGCTGCAGTGAGAGTGCAGTTTGCTTCTTCACTAGACTGCTGCATGATAATGTTATGTGTTGCAATGAGAGCGCAGTTTGCTTCCTCACTAGACTGGTGCATGATCATGTTATGTGCTGCAATGAGAGCGCAGGTCACTTCATCACTAGACTGGTGCACGATTATGTTATGTGCTGCAGTGAGAGTGCAGGTCGCTTCCTCACTAGACTGGTGCACGATTATGTTATGTGCTGCAATGAGAGTGCAGGTCACTTCATCACTAGACTGGTGCATGATCATGTTATATGTTGCAATGAGAGCGCAGGTCACTTCATCACTAGACTGGTGCATGATCATGTTATATGTTGCAATGAGAGCGCAGGTCACTTCATCACTAGACTGGTGCACGATTATGTTATGTGCTGCAGTGAGAGTGCAGGTCGCTTCCTCACTAGACTGGTGCATGATCATGTTATGTGTTCCAATGAGAGCGCAGGTCACTTCATCACTAGACTGGTGCATGATCATGTTATATGTTGCAATGAGAGCGCAGGTCACTTCATCACTAGACTGGTGCATGATCATGTTATATGTTGCAATGAGAGCGCAGGTCACTTCATCACTAGACTGGTGCATGATCATGTTATGTGTTCCAATGAGAGCGCAGGTCACTTCATCACTAGACTGGTGCACGATTATGTTATGTGCTGCAGTGAGAGTGCAGGTCGCTTCCTCACTAGACTGGTGCATGATCATGTTATGTGTTCCAATGAGAGCGCAGGTCACTTCATCACTAGACTGGTGCATGATTATGTTATGTGCTGCAGTGAGAGTGCAGGTCGCTTCCTCACTAGACTGGTGCACGATTATGTTATGTGCTGCAATGAGAGTGCAGGTCACTTCATCACTAGACTGGTGCATGATCATGTTATATGTTGCAATGAGAGCGCAGGTCACTTCATCACTAGACTGGTGCATGATCATGTTATATGTTGCAATGAGAGCGCAGGTCACTTCATCACTAGACTGGTGCATGATCATGTTATATGTTGCAATGAGCGCAGGTCACTTCATCACTAGACTGGTGCATGATCATGTTATATGTTGCAATGAGAGCGCAGGTCACTTCATCACTAGACTGGTGCACAATTATGTTATGTGCTGCAGTGAGAGTGCAGGTCGCTTCCTCACTAGACTGGTGCATGATCATGTTATGTGTTCCAATGAGAGCGCAGGTCACTTCATCACTAGACTGGTGCATGATCATGTTATATGTTGCAATGAGAGCGCAGGTCACTTCATCACTAGACTGGTGCATGATCATGTTATATGTTGCAATGAGAGCGCAGGTCACTTCATCACTAGACTGGTGCACGATTATGTTATGTGCTGCAGTGAGAGTGCAGGTCGCTTCCTCACTAGACTGGTGCATGATCATGTTATGTGTTCCAATGAGAGCGCAGGTCACTTCATCACTAGACTGGTGCACGATTATGTTATGTGCTGCAGTGAGAGTGCAGCTCACTAGACTGGTGCATGATCATGTTATGTGTTCCAATGAGAGCGCAGGTCACTTCATCACTAGACTGGTATGTTATGTGCTGCAGTGAGAGTGCAGTTTGCTTCTTCACTAGACTGCTGCATGATAATGTTATGTGTTGCAATGAGAGCGCAGTTTGCTTCCTCACTAGACTGGTGCACGGTCATATTATGCTGAATGAACCATGCAGTAATAATCCTGCATGCAGTAGTTGGGTCATCCTGAAATGGCACCCCAGACTCATCCTGGCACCTAAATTGGCTGTTCAACAAGCCAAAGACCCTGTCAATGACAATGCCAGTCTGGGACAGGGCTGTATTAAAATTGCCTTTAGTAGATCCTGTTGGATTTCCACTGGTGTCATGAACCACGGCTCCACTGAATATCCAGCATCACCTGAAAGAAAAGGAAAAAAAGAGAAAAAGGGGGAACAAAACAAAGAAAAAGTGGTTTAGCATTAAGCAATACCTTTTACCAACAATCACTATTTTAAAAAACATATATGTACACACACACACACACACACACACACATATATATATATATATATATATATATATATATATATATAATATATATATATATATATATATATATATATATATATACTTGAAAACATCGACATGCCAAAACACTGACAATGAGAACACTAAGACCAAAAGATCGACAGCTGAGATAACCGACAGTTTAAAAGCACGAAACTTCACATACCCAACAAACCACAATCTCGACAATCAACAAAACAAATACTTTTTCTGAAAAACACACACACAACACAAGTACACCAAAAACCTTACAAACCTACACTAAACCTTACATACACAACTATCTGTGCACTAACCTTAACCCTAACCCTAAGGTCTGTCACTATCGCACACTCACCTAACCCGCACCCTAACCCTAAGTCATTTAACCTGCCCCTAACCCTAAAGTCTGTCACTATCACACACTTACCTTAACATATTGGTGATTGCAGCGTCGGGCTTTTAAACTGTCGGTCATCTCAGTTGTCGATATTCCGGTCTTGTCAGTGTTTTCAAGTAGACCTATATATATATATATATATATATATATATATATATATATATATATATATATATATATATTTTTTTTCTCTCCATTTACCAACAAGATGACCCCTTGGATATCCTACTATACAGGAAGAGGTGGTAAATTGAGCTACTGTGCCAGATAATGGAATCCTTTGCACTGCCAGGTTGCTGAGCAGAGACATTGGTGATGCATGTACTCACTTTTTTATGGACAGCTCTTTCTGCTGTGGTTCTGCTCCTCCATGGACAAGATGGGGCCATAATTTCAATATGGGTACAATCTATCACACAGAGCACCTCAAAGAAATGTACCACCCCATAATAGGCATGCATAGCCTGGGCTTGTTCCTAAAGAGACACCAGGAAATACATGCACTGATCCACACATGCCAAGACCACATCCGGGAACTGCTAAGGTACCCTCAAGGCAGAAGCCTGTGAGATACTCAACATATCCCCAGTCTGTCTCTGGAAGCCCCTGTGGCAAGTATAGTGAGGGCTAAACATACCTTAGTATCCACAGGGATAGGAAGGCTGCACATTCCCCCAGTGCCTCTGTGTAGGCCATACATACTCACTTAGAAACTTACAATATCCCTATCCACTCTGAACATGGAAAAGATTTCCTGATTTAAAAAAAATGCAATGAGTAATTCTCTGCCTATATGTCCACTTTCTTGGTCATAGAGTGCTGCTAAGTGATATTGGGTTTGGCTCAGCAAAGATAAGCAGCTAAAACTGAGAAGTAGCAAGGCTAGTAGAAAGGACAGCAAGTTTGAAGATTGCAAGGAAGACATAAAAGGCAAGATTCTGCCTTTTGTAATGAATCTGCAGATGGTGCGGAAACTTGTTAAATTATGACAACAATGACTCTGAAACAGGTAGACGAAGAACTTATTAGTATAAGTTAATTTACATATTTCACATTTACATCTCATTACTACCTTATTTGCTTACATTCATTTGTGGCTACATCACGATTTAATGTAAATGACCACTATGAACCGAACCTTTGCTGCGGAAACATGCAAACAGTGTGGAGAGCCTTTATGTGTACTTTAAAAGTTTGCCAAAGTATATTTTTGGAAAGTTATAGCTATTTTTCTATTTGTTCATTAGTGAATCTAAATATACAGAATGTATTACACTTTAATATTGATAACAATAATCCTTTATTTTTATTAAGGAGTAGAATTCTTGGGAGCATATGTCTTTATTTGGCCAAGTTATGTTTACATCCCCTAGAAGTACTGTTAGTTTAGGTGAATTCAAAGAGGGAGTAGTTAGGTGAGGAAGATGAAGATTAAATGCATTTCAGTAGAAAAAAGATATTCCTACATCTCTTTTTTTTGTTAGCCTGTCCACACTTATAATGTCAAATCCTGAGGTGGAATATCTACAAGTGTGATATGGCTTTATAAACAGGTTTCTGTTATGAGTTGAATGTTGGATTTGTGATAGTTTATCCAACCTTGGCAATCTCTTATTTTGTTAAACATATGTCTCTGGATAGTATGGCAAATTTTTATGTTGTTGCATTTGCGGAGGTTGTGAGTGGAATGAAAATTCAGATGTATTGGGTCAGCATTGCATTTAATATCACCAGAACGTAAAAGGTGTATGCATGGGGGGGGAAATAATCAGATAATTTAAGCAGTACTTTGATGCATGGGTCACTTTGACTTTTTTAATAGAGAGTCATAGGGGAATGTATTTTATATTATGGGGCTTGTTAGAAGAATACTGTTATGTTTTATGGAGTACATTAAGGACAGACTTGTGGTGATGGGAGGGATGTAGGAAGTGATCATTACATGTGTAGTACTGGTATGTTTTATGGAGTACTTTAAGGGCAGACTTGTGGTGATGGGAGGGGTGTAGGAAGTGATCATTACATGTGTAGTACTGGTATGTTTTATGGAGTACTTTAAGGACAGACTTGTGATGATGGGAGGGGTGTAGGAAGTGATCATTACATGTTTAGTACTGGTATGTTTTATGGATTACTTTAAGGACAGACTTGTGGTGATGGGAGGGGTGTAGGAAGTGATCATTACATGTGTAGTACTGGTATGTTTTATTGAGTACTTTAAGGGCAGACTTGTGATGATGGGAGGGGTGTAGGAAGTGATCATTACATGCGTAGTACTGGTATTTTTATGGAGTACTTTAAAAACAGACGTGATGATGGGTGGGGTGTAGGAAGTGATCATTACATGTGTATTACTGGTATGTTTTATGGAGTACTTTAAGGACAGACTTGTGGTGACGGGAGGGGTGTAGGAAGTGATCATTACCTGTGTAGTAATGGTATGTTTTATGGAGTACTTTAAGGACAGACTTGTGGTGATGGGAGAGGTGTAGGAAGTGATCATTACATGTGTAGTACTGGTATGTTTTATAGAGTACTTTAAGGACAGACTTGTGGTGACGGGAGGGGTGTAGGAAGTGATCATTACATGTGTAGTAATGGTATGTTTTATGGAGTACTTTAAGGACAGACTAGTGGTGATGGGAGAGGTGTAGGAAGTGATCATTACATGTGTATTACTGGTATGTTTTATGGAGTACTTTAAGGACAGACTTGTGATGATGGGAGGGGTGTAGGAAGTGATCATTACATGTGTAGTACTGGTATTTTTATGGAGTACTTTAAGGACAGACGTGATGATGGGAGGGGTGTAGGAAGTGATCATTACATGTGTATTACTGGTATGCTTTATGGAGTACTTTAAGGACAGACTTGTGATGATGGGAGGGGAGTAGGAAGTGATCATTACATGTGTAGTACTGGTATTTTATGGAGTACTTTAAGGACAGACTTGTGGTGATGGGAGAGGTGTAGGAAGTGATCATTACATGTGTAGTACTGGTATGTTTTATGGAGTACTTTAAGGACAGACTTGTGATAGGAGGGGTGTAGGAAGTGATCATTACATGTGTAGTTCAGGTATGTTTTATGGATTACTTTAAGGACAGACTTGTGGTGATGGGAGAGGTGTAGGAAGTGATCATTACATGTGTAGTACTGGTATGTTTTAGAGAGTACTTTAAGGACAGACATGGTGATGGGAGGAGTGTAGGAAGTGATCATTACATGTGTAGTACTGGTATGTTTTATGGGGTACTTTAAGGACAGACTTGTGATGATGGGAGGGGTGTAGGAAGTGATCATTACATGTGTAGTACTGGTATTTTTATGGAGTACTTTAAGGACAGACTTGTGGTGATGGGAGAGGTGTAGGAAGTGATCATTACATGTGTAGTACTGCTATTTTTATGGAGTACTTTAAGGACAGACTTGTGGTGATGGGAGAGGTGTAGGAAGTGATCATTACATGTGTAGTATTGGTATTTTTATGGAGTACTTTAAGGACAGACATGGTGATGGGAGGAGTGTAGGAAGTAATCATTACATGTGTAGTACTGGTATGTTTTATGGGGTAATTTAAGGACAGACTTGTGATGATGGGAGGGGTGTAGGAAGTGATCATTACATGTGTAGTACTGGCATTTGTATGGAGTGCTTTAAGGACAGACTTGTGGTGATGGGAGAGGTGTAGGAAGTGATCATTACATGTGTAGTACTGGCATGTTTTATGGAGTACTTTAAGGACAGACATGTGATGGGAGGAGTGTAGGAAGCGATCATTACATGTGTAGTAATGGTATGTTTTATGGATTACTTTAAGGACAGACTTGTGATAGGAGGGGTGTAGGAAGTGATCATTACATGTGTAGTACTGGTATGTTTTATGGAGTAATTTAAAAACAGACTTGTGATGATGGGAGAGGTGTAGGAAGTGATCATTACATGTGTAGTACTGGTATTTTTATGGAGTAATTTAAGGACAGACTTGTGATGGGAGAGGTGTAGGAAGTGATCATTACATGTGTATTACTGGTATGTTTTATGGATTACTTTAAGGGCAGACTTGTAGTGATGGGAGGGGTGTAGGAATTAATCATTACATGTGTAGTACTGGCATTTGTATGGAGTACTTTAAGGACAGACTTGTGGTGATGGGAGAGGTGTAGGAAGTGATCATTACATGTGTAGTACTGGTATGTTTTATGGAGTACTTTAAGGACAGACTTGTGGTGATGGGAGGGGTGTAGGAAGTGATCATTACATGTGTATTACTGGTATGTTTTATAGAGTACTTTAAGGACAGACTTGTGATAGGAGGGGTGTAGGAAGTGATCATTACAGGTGTAGTACTGGTATGTTTTATGGAGTACTTTAAGGACAGACTTGTGATAGGAGGGGTGTAGGAAGTGATCATTACATGTGTAGTACTGGTATGTTTTATGGAGTACTTTAAGGACAGACTTGTGATGATGGGAGGGGTGTAGGAAGTGATCATTACATGTGTAGTACTGGTATTTTTATGGAGTACTTTAAGGACAGACGTGATGATGGGAGGGGTGTAGGAAGTGATCATTACATGTGTATTACTGGTATGCTTTATGGAGTACTTTAAGGACAGACTTGTGATGATGGGAGGGGAGTAGGAAGTGATCATTACATGTGTAGTACTGGTATTTTTATGGAGTACTTTAAGGACAGACTTGGGGTGATGGGAGAGGTGTAGGAAGTGATCATTACATGTGTAGTACTGGTATGTTTTATGGAGTACTTTAAGGACAGACTTGTGATAGGAGGGGTGTAGGAAGTGATCATTACATGTGTAGTTCAGGTATGTTTTATGGATTACTTTAAGGACAGACTTGTGGTGATGGGAGAGGTGTAGGAAGTGATCATTACATGTGTAGTACTGGTATGTTTTATGGAGTACTTTAAGGACAGACATGGTGATGGGAGGAGTGTAGGAAGTGATCATTACATGTGTAGTACTGGTATGTTTTATGGGGTACTTTAAGGACAGACTTGTGATGATGGGAGAGGTGTAGGAAGTGATCATTACATGTGTAGTACTGGTATGTTTTATGGAGTACTTTAAGGACAGACTTGTGGTGATGGGAGAGGTGTAGGAAGTGATCATTACATGTGTAGTACTGCTATTTTTATGGAGTACTTTAAGGACAGACTTGTGGTGATGGGAGAGGTGTAGGAAGTGATCATTACATGTGTAGTATTGGTATTTTTATGGAGTACTTTAAGGACAGACATGGTGATGGGAGGAGGTAGGAAGTAATCATTACATGTGTAGTACTGGTATGTTTTATGGGGTAATTTAAGGACAGACTTGTGATGATGGGAGGGGTGTAGGAAGTGATCATTACATGTGTAGTACTGGCATTTGTATGGAGTGCTTTAAGGACAGACTTGTGGTGATGGGAGAGGTGTAGGAAGTGATCATTACATGTGTAGTACTGGTATGTTTTATGCAGTACTTTAAGGACAGACGTGATGGGAGGAGTGTAGGAAGCGATCATTACATGTGTAGTAATGGTATGTTTTATGGATTACTTTAAGGACAGACTTGTGATAGGAGGGGTGTAGGAAGTGATCATTACATGTGTAGTACTGGTATGTTTTATGGAGTAATTTAAAAACAGACTTGTGATGATGGGAGAGGTGTAGGAAGTGATCATTACATGTGTAGTACTGGTATTTTTATGGAGTAATTTAAGGACAGACTTGTGATGGGAGAGGTGTAGGAAGTGATCATTACATGTGTATTACTGGTATGTTTTATGGATTACTTTAAGGGCAGACTTGTAGTGATGGGAGGGGTGTAGGAATTAATCATTACATGTGTAGTACTGGCATTTGTATGGAGTACTTTAAGGACAAACTTGTGGTGATGGGAGAGGTGTAGGAAGTGATCATTACATGTGTAGTACTGGTATGTTTTATGGAGTACTTTAAGGACAGACTTGTGGTGATGGGAGGGGTGTAGGAAGTGATCATTACATGTGTATTACTGGTATGTTTTATAGAGTACTTTAAGGACAGACTTGTGATAGGAGGGGTGTAGGAAGTGATCATTACAGGTGTAGTACTGGTATGTTTTATGGAGTAGTTTAAGGACAGACTTGTGATAGGAGGGGTGTAGGAAGTGATCATTACATGTGTAGTACTGGTATGTTTTATGGAGTACTTTAAGGACAGACATGGTGATCGGAGGAGTGTAGGAAGTGATCATTACAGGAGTAGTACTGGTATGTTTTATGGAGTACTTTACGGACAGACTTGTGATAGGAGGGGTGTAGGAAGTGATCATTACATGTGTAGTACTGGTATTTTTATGGAGTACTTTAAGGACAGACGTGGTGATGGGAGGAGTGTAGGAAGTGATCATTACATGTGTAGTACTGGTATGTTTTATGGGGTACTTTAAGGACAGACTTGTGATGATGGGAGGGTGTAGGAAGTGATCATTACATGTGTAGTACTGGTATTTTTATGGAGTACTTTAAGGACAGACTTGTGGTGATGGGAGAGGTGTAGGAAGTGATCATTACATGTGTAGTACTGCTATTTTTATGGAGTACTTTAAGGACAGACTTGTGGTGATGGGAGAGGTGTAGGAAGTGATCATTACATGTGTAGTATTGGTATTTTTATGGAGTACTTTAAGGACAGACATGGTGATGGGAGGAGTGTAGGAAGTAATCATTACATGTGTAGTACTGGTATGTTTTATGGGGTAATTTAAGGACAGACTTGTGATGATGGGAGGGGTGTAGGAAGTGATCATTACATGTGTAGTACTGGCATTTGTATGGAGTGCTTTAAGGACAGACTTGTGGTGATGGGAGAGGTGTAGGAAGTGATCATTACATGTGTAGTACTGGTATGTTTTATGGAGTACTTTAAGGACAGACTTGTGATGGGAGGTGTAGGAAGCGATCATTACATGTGTAGTAATGGTATGTTTTATGGATTACCTTAAGGACAGACTTGTGATAGGAGGGGTGTAGGAAGTGATCATTACATGTGTAGTACTGGTATGTTTTATGGAGTAATTTAAAAACAGACTTGTGATGATGGGAGAGGTGTAGGAAGTGATCATTACATGTGTAGTACTGGTATTTTTATGGAGTAATTTAAGGGCAGACTTGTGATGGGAGAGGTGTAGGAAGTGATCATTACATGTGTATTACTGGTATGTTTTATGGATTACTTTAAGGACAGACTTGTGGTGATGGGAGGGGTGTAGGAATTAATCATTACATGTGTAGTACTGGTATTTGTATGGAGTACTTTAAGGACAGACTTGTGGTGATGGGAGAGGTGTAGGAAGTGATCATTACATGTGTAGTACTGGTATGTTTTATGGAGTACTTTAAGGACAGACTTGTGGTGATGGGAGGGGTGTAGGAAGTGATCATTACATGTGTATTACTGGTATGTTTTATAGAGTACTTTAAGGACAGACTTGTGATAGGAGGGGTGTAGGAAGTGATCATTACATGTGTAGTACTGGTATGTTTTATGGAGTACTTTAAGGACAGACATGGTGATCGGAGGAGTGTAGGAAGTGATCATTACAGGAGTAGTACTGGTATGTTTTATGGAGTACTTTACGGACAGACTTGTGATAGGAGGGGTGTAGGAAGTGATCATTACATGTGTAGTACTGGTATTTTTATGGAGTACTTTAAGGACAGACGTGGTGATGGGAGGAGTGTAGGAAGTGATCATTACATGTGTAGTACTGGTATGTTTTATGGGGTACTTTAAGGACAGACTTGTGATGATGGGAGGGGTGTAGGAAGTGATCATTACATGTGTAGTACTGGTATTTTTATGGAGTACTTTAAGGACAGACTTGTGGTGATGGGAGAGGTGTAGGACGTGATCATTACATGTGTAGTACTGCTATTTTATGGAGTACTTTAAGGACAGACTTGTGGTGATGGGAGAAGTGTAGAAAGTGATCATTACATGTGTAGTACTGGTATTTTTATGGAGTACTTTAAGGACAGACATGATGATGGGAGGAGTGTAGGAAGCGATCATTACATGTGTAGTACATATATGTTTTATGGGGTAATTTAAGGACAGACTTGTGATGATGGGAGGGGTGTAGGAAGTGATCATTACATGTGTAGTACTGGCATTTGTATGGAGTGCTTTAAGGACAGACTTGTGGTGATGGGAGAGGTGTAGGAAGTGATCATTACATGTGTAGTACTGGTATGTTTTATGGAGTACTTTAAGGACAGACATGTGATGGGAGGAGTGTAGGAAGCGATCATTACATGTGTAGTAATGGTATGTTTTATGGATTACTTTAAGGACAGACTTGTGATAGGAGGGGTGTAGGAAGTGATCATTACATGTGTAGTACTGGTATGTTTTATGGAGTAATTTAAAAACAGACTTGTGATGATGGGAGAGGTGTAGGAAGTGATCATTACATGTGTAGTACTGGTATTTTTATGGAGTAATTTAAGGACAGACTTGTGATGGGAGAGGTGTAGGAAGTGATCATTACATGTGTATTACTGGTATGTTTTATGGATTACTTTAAGGGCAGACTTGTAGTGATGGGAGGGGTGTAGGAATTAATCATTACATGTGTAGTACTGGCATTTGTATGGAGTACTTTAAGGACAGACTTGTGGTGATGGGAGAGGTGTAGGAAGTGATCATTACATGTGTAGTACTGGTATGTTTTATGGAGTACTTTAAGGACAGACTTGTGGTGATGGGAGGGGTGTAGGAAGTGATCATTACATGTGTATTACTGGTATGTTTTATCGAGTACTTTAAGGACAGACTTGTGATAGAAGGGGTGTAGGAAGTGATCATTACAGGTGTAGTACTGGTATGTTTTATGGAGTACTTTAAGGACAGACTTGTGATAGGAGGGGTGTAGGAAGTGATCATTACATGTGTAGTACTGGTATGTTTTATGGAGTACTTTAAGGACAGACTTGTGATGATGGGAGGGGTGTAGGAAGTGATCATTACATGTGTAGTACTGGTATTTTTATGGAGTACTTTAAGGACAGACTTGTGATGGGAGGGGTGTAGGAAGTGATCATTACATGTGTATTACTGGTATGTTTTATGGAGTACTTTAAGGACAGACTTGTGATGATGGGAGGGGTGTAGGAAGTGATCATTACATGTGTAGTACTGGTATTTTTATGGAGTACTTTAAGGACAGACTTGTGGTGATGGGAGAGGTGTAGGAAGTGATCATTACATGTGTAGTACTGGTATGTTTTATGGAGTACTTTAAGGACAGACTTGTGATAGGAGGGGTGTAGGAAGTGATCATTACATGTGTAGTTCAGGTATGTTTTATGGATTACTTTAAGGACAGACTTGTGGTGATGGGAGAGGTGTAGGAAGTGATCATTACATGTGTAGTACTGGTATGTTTTATAGAGTACTTTAAGGACAGACATGGTGATGGGAGGAGTGTAGGAAGTGATCATTACATGTGTAGTACTGGTATGTTTTATGGGGTACTTTAAGGACAGGCTTGTGATGATGGGAGGGGTGTAGGAAGTGATCATTACATGTGTAGTACTGGTATTTTTATGGAGTACTTTAAGGACAGACTTGTGGTGATGGGAGAGGTGTAGGAAGTGATCATTACATGTGTAGTACTGCTATTTTTATGGAGTACTTTAAGGACAGACTTGTGGTGATGGGAGAGGTGTAGGAAGTGATCATTACATGTGTAGTATTGGTATTTTTATGGAGTACTTTAAGGACAGACATGGTGATGGGAGGAGTGTAGGAAGTAATCATTACATGTGTAGTACTGGTATGTTTTATGGGGTAATTTAAGGACAGACTTGTGATGATGGGAGGGGTGTAGGAAGTGATCATTACATGTGTAGTACTGGCATTTGTATGGAGTGCTTTAAGGACAGACTTGTGGTGATGGGAGAGGTGTAGGAAGTGATCATTACATGTGTAGTACTGGTATGTTTTATGGAGTACTTTAAGGACAGACTTGTGATGGGAGGAGTGTAGGAAGCGATCATTACATGTGTAGTAATGGTATGTTTTATGGATTACTTTAAGGACAGACTTGTGATAGGAGGGGTGTAGGAAGTGATCATTGCATGTGTAGTACTGGTATGTTTTATGGAGTAATTTAAAAACAGACTTGTGATGATGGGAGAGGTGTAGGAAGTGATCATTACATGTGTAGTACTGGTATTTTTATGGAGTACTTTAAGGACAGACTTGTGGTGATGGGAGAGGTGTAGGAAGTGATCATTACATGTGTAGTACTGCTATTTTTATGGAGTACTTTAAGGACAGACTTGTGGTGATGGGAGAGGTGAAGGAAGTGATCATTACATGTGTAGTACTGCTATTTTTATGGAGTACTTAAAGGACAGACTTGTGGTGATGGGAGAGGTGTAGGAAGTGATCATTACATGTGTAGTATTGGTATTTTTATGGAGTACTTTAAGGACAGACATGGTGATGGGAGGAGTGTAGGAAGTAATCATTACATGTGTAGTACTGGTATGTTTTATGGGGTAATTTAAGGACAGACTTGTGATGATGGGAGGGGTGTAGGAAGTGATCATTACATGTGTAGTACTGGCATTTGTATGGAGTGCTTTAAGGACAGACTTGTGGTGATGGGAGAGGTGTAGGAAGTGATCATTACATGTGTAGTACTGGTATGTTTTATGGAGTACTTTAAGGACAGACTTGTGATGGGAGGGGTGTAGTAAGTGATCATTATATGTATAGTACTGGTATGTTTTATGGATTACTTTAAGGACAGACTTGTGATAGGAGGGGTGTAGGAAGTGATCATTGCATGTGTAGTACTGGTATGTTTTATGGAGTAATTTAAAAACAGACTTGTGATGATGGGAGAGGTGTAGGAAGTGATCATTACATGTGTAGTACTGGTATTTTTATGGAGTAATTTAAGGACAGACTTGTGATGGGAGAGGTGTAGGAAGTGATCATTACATGAGTATTACTGGTATGTTTTATGGATTACTTTAAGGGCAGACTTGTAGTGATGGGAGGGGTGTAGGAATTAATCATTACATGTGTAGTACTGGCATTTGTATGGAGTACTTTAAGGACAAACTTGTGGTGATGGGAGAGGTGTAGGAAGTGATCATTACATGTGTAGTACTGGTATGTTTTATGGAGTACTTTAAGGACAGACTTGTGGTGATGGGAGGGGTGTAGGAAGTGATCATTACATGTGTATTACTGGTATGTTTTATAGAGTACTTTAAGGACAGACTTGTGATAGGAGGGGTGTAGGAAGTGATCATTACAGGTGTAGTACTGGTATGTTTTATGGAGTAGTTTAAGGACAGACTTGTGATAGGAGGGGTGTAGGAAGTGATCATTACATGTGTAGTACTGGTATGTTTTATGGAGTACTTTAAGGACAGACATGGTGATGGGAGGAGTGTAGGAAGTGATCATTACATGTGTAGTACTGGTATGTTTTATGGAGTACTTTAAGGACAGACTTGTGATAGGAGGGGTGTAGGAAGTGATCATTACATGTGTAGTACTGGTATTTTTATGGAGTACTTTAAGGACAGACGTGTGATGATGGGAGAGGTGTAGGAAGTGATCATTACATGTTTAGTACTGGTATGTTTTATGGAGTACTTTAAGGGCAGACTTGTGGTGATGGGAGGGGTGTAGGAAGTGATCATTACATGTGTAGTACTGGTATGTTTTATGGAGTACTTTAAGGACAGACTTGTGGTGATGGGAGAGGTGTAGGCAGTGATCATTACATGTGTATTACTGATATGTGTTATGGAGAACTTTAAGGGCAGACTTGTGGTGATGGGAGAGGTGTAGGAAGTAATCATTACAGGTGTAGTACTGGTATGTTGTATGGAGTACTTTAAGGACAGACTTGTGATGGGAGGGGTGTAGGAAGTGATCATTACATGTGTATTACTGGCATGTTTTATGGAGTACCTTAAGGACAGGCGTGATGGGAGGGGTGTAGGAAGTGGTCATTACATGTGTATTACTGGTATGTTTTATGGAGTACTTTAAGGACAGACGTGATGGGAGGGGTGTAGGAAGTAATCATTACATGTGTAGTACTGGTATGTTTTATGGAGTACTTTAAGGACAGAC
Source organism: Protopterus annectens (assembly GCF_019279795.1). Taxonomy (NCBI): domain Eukaryota; kingdom Metazoa; phylum Chordata; order Ceratodontiformes; family Protopteridae; genus Protopterus; species Protopterus annectens. Next base: position 501,498,016 of record NC_056742.1, read on the forward strand.
TTGTGATAGGAGGGGTGTAGGAAGTGATCATTACATGTGTATTACTGGTATGTTTTATGGAGTACTTTAAGGACAGACTTGTGGTGACGGGAGGGGTGTAGGAAGTGATCATTACATGTGTAGTACTGGTATGTTTTATGGATTACTTTAAGGACAGACTTGTGGTGACGGGAGGGGTGTAGGAAGTGATCATTACATGTGTACTACTGGTATCTTGTATGGGGTACTTTAAGGACAGACATGGTGATGGGAGGAGTGTAGGAAGTGATCATTACATGTGTAGTACTCGTATTTTTATGGAGTACTTTAAGGACAGACTTGTGATGGAGAAGGTGTAGGAAGTGATCATTACATGTGTATTACTGGTATGTTTTATGGAGTACTTTAAGTACAGACTTGTGATGGGAAAGGTGTAGGAAGTGATCATTACATGTGTAGTACTGGTATGTTTTATGGAGTACTTTAAGGACAGACTTGTGATGGGAGGGGTGTAGGAAGTGATCATTACATGTGTAGTTCAGGTATGTTTTATGGATTACTTTAAGGGCAGACCTCTGTTGATGGGCGGGGTGTAGGAAGTGATCATTACATGTGTAGTACTGGTATGTTTTATGGAGTACTTTAAGGACAGACATGATGATGGGAGGGGTGTAGGAAGTGATCATTACATGTGTATTACGGGTATGTTTTATGGAGTACTTTAAGGACAGACTTGTGATGATGGGAGGGGTGTAGGAAGTGATCATTACATGTGTAGTACTGGTATTTTTATGGAGTACCTTAAGGACAGACATGGTGATGGGAGGAGTGTAGGAAGTGATCATTACATGTGTAGTACTGGTATGTTTTATGGAGTACTTTATGGACAGACTTGTGGTGATGGGAGGGGTGTAGGAAGTGATCATTACAGGTGTAGTACTGGTATGTTTTATGGATTACTTTAAGGACAGACTTGTGGTGATGGTAGAGGTGTAGGAAGTGATCATTACATGTGTATTACTGGTATATTTTATGGGGTACATTAAGGACAGACATGGTGATGGGAGGAGTGTAGGAAGTGATCATTACATGTGCAGTACTGGTTTGTTTTATGGGGTACTTTAAGGACAGACGTGATGATGGGAGGGGTGTAGGAAGTGATCATTACATGTGTAGTACTGGTATTTTTATGGAGTACTTTAAGGACAGACTTTTGGTGATGGGAGAGGTGTAGGAAGTGATACTTACATGTGTAGTACTGCTATTTTTACGGAGTACTTTAAGGACAGACTTGTTGTGATGGGAGAGGTGTAGGAAGTGATCATTACATGTGTAGTACTGGTATTTTTATGGAGTACTTTTAGGACAGACATGGTGATGGGAGGGGTGTAGGAAGTGATCATTACATGTGTAGTACTGGCATGTTTTATGGGGTAATTTAAGGACAGACTTGTGATGATGGGAGGGGTGTAGGAAGTGATCATTACATGTGTAGTACTGGTATGTTTTATGGGGTACTTTAAGGACAAACTTGTGATGATGGGAGGGGTGTAGGAAGTGATCATTACATGTGTAGTACTGGTATTTTATGGAGTACTTTAAGGACAGACTTGTGGTGATGGGAGGGGTGTAGGAAGTAATCATTACATGTGTAGTACTGGCATGTTTTATGGAGTACTTTAAGGACAGACGTGATGGGAGGGGAGTAGGAAGTGATCATTACATGTGTAGTACTGGTATGTTTTATGGAGTACTTTAAGGACAGACTTGTGATAGGAAGGGTGTAGGAAGTGATCATTACATGTGTAGTACTGGTATGTTTTATGGATTACTTTAAGGACAGACTTGTGATGGGAGGAGTGTAGGAAGTGATCATTACATGTGTAGTACTGGTATGTTTTATGGAGTACTTTAAGGACAGACTTGTGGTGATGGGAGAGGTGTAGGAAGTGATCATTACATGTGTATTACTGGTATGTTTTATGGGGTACTTTAAGGACAAACTTGTGATGATGGGAGGGGTGTAGGAAGTGATCATTACATGTGTAGTACTGGTATTTTATGGAGTACTTTAAGGACAGACTTGTGGTGATGGGAGGAGTGTAGGAAGTGATCATTACATGTGTATTACTGGTATGTTTTATGGGGTACTTTAAGGACAGACTTGTGGTGATGGGAGGGGTGTAGGAAGTGATCATTACATGTGTAGTACTGCTATGTTTTATGGAGTACTTAAAGGGCAGACTTGTGATGATGGGAGGGGTGTAGGAAGTGATCATTACATGTTTAGTACTGGTATGTTTTATGGGGTACTTTAAGGACAGACTTGTGATGATGGGAGGGGTGTAGGAAGTGATCATTACATGTGTAGTACTGGTATGTTTTATGGATTACTTTAAGGACAGACTTGTGATGATGGGAGGGGTGTAGGAAGTGATCATTACATATGTAGTACTGGTATTTTTATGGAGTACATTAAGGACAGACTTGTGGTGATGGGAGAGGTGTAGGAAGTGATCATTACATGTGTAGTACTGGTATATTTATGGAGTACTTTAAAGACAGACATGGGGATGGGAAGAGTGTAGGAAGTAATCATTACATGTGTAGTACAGGTATGTTTTATGGGGTACTTTAAGGACAGACTTGTAGTGATGGGAGGAATGTAGGAAGTGATCATTAATTGTGTAGTACTGGTATGTTTTATGGAGTAATTTAAGGACAGACTTGTGATGGGAGAGGTGTAGGAAGTGATCATTACATGTGTATTACTGGTATGTTTTATGGAGTACTTTAAGGACAGACTTGTGATGATGGGAGGGGTGTAGGAAGTGATCATTACATGTGTATTACTGGTATGTTTTATGGAGTACTTTAAGAGCAGACTTGTGATGATGGGAGGGGTGTAGGAAGTGATCATTACATGTGTAGTACTGGCATTTGTATGGAGTACTTTAAGGACAGACTTTTGGTGATGGGAGAGGTGTAGGAAGTGATCATTACAGGTGTAGTACTTGTATGTTTTATGGAGTACTTTAAGGACAGACTTGTGATGGGAGGGGTGTAGGAAGTGATCATTACATGTGTAGTTCAGGTGTGTTTTATGGATTACTTTAAGGGCAGACTTCTGGTGATGGGCGGGGTGTAGGAAGTGATCATTACATGTGTAGTACTGGTATGTTTTATGGAGTACTTTAAGGACAGACATGATGATGGGAGGGGTGTAGGAAGTGATCATTACATGTGTATTACTGGTATGTTTTATGGATTACTTTAAGGACAGACTTGTGGTGATGGGAGAGGTGTAGGAAGTGATCATTACATGTGTATTACTGGTATGTTTTATGGGGTACTTTAAGGACAGACATGGTGATGGGAGGAGTGTAGGAAGTGATCATTACATGTGCAGTACTGGTATGTTTTATGGGGTACTTTAAGGACAGACGTGATGATGGGAGGGGTGTAGGAAGTGATCATTACATGTGTAGTACTGGTATTTTTATGGAGTACTTTAAGGACAGACTTTTGGTGATGGGAGAGGTGTAGGAAGTGATACTTACATGTGTAGTACTGCTATTTTTACGGAGTACTTTAAGGACAGACTTGTTGTGATGGGAGAGGTGTAGGAAGTGATCATTACATGTGTAGTACTGGTATTTTTATGGAGTACTTTTAGGACAGACATGGTGATGGGAGGGGTGTAGGAAGTGATCATTACATGTGTAGTACTGGCATGTTTTATGGGGTAATTTAAGGACAGACTTGTGATGATGGGAGGGGTGTAGGAAGTGATCATTACATGTGTAGTACTGGTATGTTTTATGCGGTACTTTAAGGACAAACTTGTGATGATGGGAGGGGTGTAGGAAGTGATCATTACATGTGTAGTACTGGTATTTTATGGAGTACTTTAAGGACAGACTTGTGGTGATGGGAGGGGTGTAGGAAGTAATCATTACATGTGTAGTACTGGTATGTTTTATGGAGTACTTTAAGGACAGACGTGATGGGAGGGGTGTAGGAAGTGATCATTACATGTGTAGTACTGGTATGTTTTATGGAGTACTTTAAGGACAGACTTGTGATAGGAAGGGTGTAGGAAGTGATCATTACATGTGTAGTACTGGTATGTTTTATGGATTACTTTAAGGACAGACTTGTAATGGGAGGAGTGTAGGAAGTGATCATTACATGTGTAGTACTGGTATGTTTTATGGGGTACTTTAAGGACAGACTTGTGGTGATGGGAGAGGTGTAGGAAGTGATCATTACATGTGTAGTACTGGTATGTTTTATGGGGTAATTTAAGGACAGACTTGTGATGATGGGAGGGGTGTAGGAAGTGATCATTACATGTGTAGTACTGGCATTTGTATGGAGTACTTTAAGGACAGACTTGTGGTGATGGGAGAGGTGTAGGAAGTGATCATTACATGTGTATTACTGGTATGTTTTATGGGGTACTTTAAGGACAAACTTGTGATGATGGGAGGGGTGTAGGAAGTGATCATTACATGTGTAGTACTGGTATGTTTTATGGAGTACTTTAAGGACAGACTTGTGGTGATGGGAGGAGTGTAGGAAGTGATCATTACATGTGTATTACTGGTATGTTTTATGGAGTACTTTAAGGACAGACTTGTGGTGATGGGAGGGATGTAGGAAGTGATCATTACATGTGTAGTACTGGTATGTTTTATGGAGTACTTAAAGGGCAGACTTGTGATGATGGGAGGGGTGTAGGAAGTGATCATTACATGTTTAGTACTGGTATGTTTTATGGGGTACTTTAAGGACAGACTTGTGGTGATGGGAGGGGTGTAGGAAGTGATCATTACATGTGTAGTACTGGTATGTTTTATGGGGTACTTTAAGGACAGACTTGTGATGATGGGAGGGGTGTAGGAAGTGATCATTACATATGTAGTACTGGTATTTTATGGAGTACATTAAGGACAGACTTGTGGTGATGGGAGAGGTGTAGGAAGTGATCATTACAGGTGTAGTACTGGTATGTTTTATGGAGTACTTTAAGGACAGACTTGTGATGGGAGGGGTGTAGGAAGTGATCATTACATGTGTAGTTCAGGTGTGTTTTATGGATTACTTTAAGGACAGACTTGTGGTGATGGGAGAGGTGTAGGAAGTGATCATTACATGTGTATTACTGGTATGTTTTATGGGGTACTTTAAGGACAGACATGGTGATGGGAGGAGTGTAGGAAGTGATCATTACATGTGTAGTACTGGTATGTTTTATGGGGTAATTTAAGGACAGACATGATGATGGTAGGGGTGTAGGAAGTGATCATTACATGTGTAATACTGGTATTTTTATGGAGTACTTTAAGGACAGACGTTATGGGAGGGGTGTAGGAAGTGATAATTACATGTGTAGTACTGCTATTTTTACGGAGTACTTTAAGGACAGACTTGTGGTGATGGGAGAGGTGTAGGAAGTGATCATTACATGTGTAGTACTGGTATTTTTATGGATTACTTTAAGGACAGACATGGTGATGGGAGGAGTGTAGGAAGTGATCATTACATGTGTAGTACTGGTATGTTTTATGGGGTACTTTAAGGACAGACTTGTGGTGATGGGAGAGGTGTAGGAAGTGATCATTACATGTGTATTACTGGTATGTTTTATGGGGTACTTTAAGGACAAACTTGTGATGACGGGAGGGGTGTAGGAAGTGATCATTACATATGTAGTACTGGTATTTTTATGGAGTACATTATGGACAGACTTGTGGTGATGGGAGAGGTGTAGGAAGTGATCATTACAGTTGTAGTACTGGTATGTTTTATGGAGTACTTTAAGGACAGACTTGTGATAGGAGGGGTGTAGGAAGTGATCATTACAGGTGTAGTACTGGTATGTTTTATGGAGTACTTTAAGGACAGACTTGTGATGGGAGGGGTGTAGGAAGTGATCATTACATGTGTAGTTCAGGTGTGTTTTATGGATTACTTTAAGGACAGACTTGTGGTGATGGGAGGAATGTAGGAAGTGATCATTAATTGTGTAGTACTGGTATGTTTTATGGAGTACTTTAAGGACAGACTTGTGATGGGAGAGGTGTAGGAAGTTATCATTACATGTGTATTACTGGTATGTTTTATGGAGTACTTTAAGGACAGACTTGTGATGATGGGTGTGGTGTAGGAAGTGATCATTACATGTGTATTACTGGTATGTTTTATGGAGTACTTTAAGGGCAGACATGTGATGATGGGAGGGGTGTAGGAAGTGATCATTACATGTGTAGTACTGGTATGTTTTATGGAGTACTTTAAGGACAGACTTGTGGTGACGGGAGGGGTGTAGGAAGTGATCATTACATGTGTAGTACTCGTATTTTTATGGAGTACTTTAAGGACAGACTTGTGATGGGAGAGGTGTAGGAAGTGATTATTACATGTGTAGTACTGGTATGTTTTATGGAGTACTTTAAGGACAGACTTGTGATGGGAGGGGTGTAGGAAGTGATCATTACATGTGTAGTACTGGTATGTTTTATGGAGTACTTTAAGGACAGACTTGTGATGGGAGAGGTGTAGGAAGTGATCATTACATATGTATTACTGGTATGTTTTATGGAGTACTTTAAGGACAGACTTGTGATGGGAGGGGTGTAGGAAGTGATCATTACATGTGTAATACTGGTATGTTTTATGGAGTACTTTAAGGACAGACTTGTGATGGGAGGGGTGTAGGAAGTGATCATTACATGTGTAGTACTGGTATGTTTTATGGATTACTTTAAGGACAGACTTGTGGTGATGGGAGGGATGTAGGAAGTGATCATTAATTGTGTAGTACTGGTATGTTTTATGGAGTACTTTAAGGACAGACTTGTGGTGATGGGAGGGGTGTAGGAAGTGATCATTACATGTGTATTACTGGTATGTTTTATCGATTACTTTAAGGGCAGACTTGTGGTGATGGGAGAGGTATAGGAAGAGGTCATTGCATGTGTATTACTGGTATGTTTTATGGGGTACTTTAAGGACAGACATGGTGATGGGAGGAGTATAGGAAGTGATCATTACATGTGTAGTACTGGTATGTTTTATGGGGTACTTTAAGGACAAACTTGTGATGATGGGAGGGGTGTAGGAAGTGATCATTACATGTGTAGTACTGGTATTTTTATTGAGTACTTTAAGGAAAGACTTGTGGTGATGGGAGAGGTGTAGGAAGTGATCATTACATGTGTAGTACTGGTATTTTTATGGAGTTCTTTAAGGACAGACATGGTGATGGGAGGAGTGTAGGAAGTGATCATTACATGTGTAGTACTGGTATGTTTTATGGAGTACTTTAAGGACAGACTTGTGATGGGATGGGTGTAGGTAGTGATCATTAATTGTGTAGTACTGGTATGTTTTATGGAGTACTTTAAGGACAGACTTGTGGTGATGGGAGGGGTGTAGGAAGTGATCATTACATGTGTAGTACTGGTATGTTTTATGGAGTACTTTAAGGACAGACTTGTGGTGATGGGAGGGGTGTAGGAAGTGATCATTACATGTGTAGTACTGGTATGTTTTATGGAGTACTTTAAGGACAGACATGGTGATGGGAGGAGTGTAGAAAGATATCATAAATTGTGTATTACTGGTATGTTTTATGGGGTACTTTAAGGACAGGCTTGTGATGGGAGGAGTGTAGGAAGTGATCATTACATGTGTAGTACTGGTATGTTTTATGGAGTACTTTAAGGACAGACTTGTGGTGATGGGAGGGATGTAGGAAGTGATCATTAATTGTGTAGTACTGGTATGTTTTATGGAGTACTTTAAGGACAGACTTGTGATGGGAGAGGTGTAGGAAGTGATCATTACATGTGTATTACTGGTATGTTTTATGGACTACTTTAAGGACAGACTTGTGGTGATGGGAGGGGTGTAGGAAGTGATCATTACATGTGTATTACTGGTATGTTTTATGGAGTACTTTAAGGACAGACATGGTGATGGGAGGAGTGTAGGAAGTGATCATTACATGTGTATTACTGGTATGTTTTATGGACTACTTTAAGGACAGACTTGTGGTGTTGGGAGGGATGTAGGAAGTGATCATTACATGTGTAGTACTGGTATTTTTATGGATTACTTTAAGGACAGACTTGTGGTGATGGGAGGGGTGTAGGAAGTGATCATTACATGTGTAGTACTGGTATGTTTTATGGAGTACTTTAAGGACAGACTTGTGGTGATGGGAGGGGTGTAGGAATTAATCATTACATGTGTAGTACTGGTATGTTTTATGGAGTACTTTAAGGACAGACTTGTGATGGGAGAGGTGTAGGAAGTGATCATTACATGTGTAGTACTGGTATGTTTTATGGAGTACTTTAAGGACAGACTTGTGGTGATGGGAGGGGTGTAGGAAGTGATCATTACATGTGTAGTACTGGTATGTTTTATGGAGTACTTTAAGGACAGACTTGTGATGGGAGGGGTGTAGGAAGTGATCATTACATGTGTAGTTCTGGTATGTTTTATGGATTACTTTAAGGACAGACTTGTGGTGATGGGAGAGGTGTAGGAAGTGATCATTACATGTGTATTACTGGTATGTTTTATGGGGTACTTTAAGGACAGACATGGTGATGGGAGGAGTGTAGGAAGTGATCATTACATGTGTAGTACTGGTATGTTTTATGGAGTACTTTAAGGACAGACTTGTGGTGATGGGAGAGGTGTAGGAAGTGATCATTACATGTGTAGTACTGGTATTTTTATGGAGTACTTTTAGGACAGACATGGTGATGGGAAGGGTGTAGGAAGTGATCTTTACATGTGTAGTACTGGCATGTTTTATGGGGTAATTTAAGGACAGACTTGTGATGATGGGAGGGGTGTAGGAAGTGATCATTACATGTGTAGTACTGGTATGTTTAATGGAGTACTTTAAGGACAGACTTGTGATGGGAGGAGTGTAGGAAGTGATCATTACATGTGTATTACTGGTATGTTTTATGGAGTACTTTAAGAACAGACTTGGTGATGGGAGGGGTGTAGGAAGTGATTATTACATGTGTAGTACTGGTATGTTTTATGGAGTACTTTAAGGACAGACGTGGTGATGGGAGGGGTGTAGGAAGTGATCATTACATGTGTATTACTGGTATGTTTTATGGAGTACTTTAAGGACAGACTTGTGGTGATGGGAGGGGTGTAGGAAGTTATCATTACATGTGTATTACTGGTATGTTTTATGGAGTACTTTAAGGACAGACTTGTGATAGGAGAGGTGTAGGAAGTGATCATTACATGTGTAGTACTGCTGTAGTGAGTGATGAGTGATGTGTATCACAATGACAGGGACATGAGTAGGATGAATATTATGGATTTAGAGAGATTAGGCATCTTTGACTTTTGACCTTTAGTATGAATTTAATATGTTTATTGTGAATTTTCTGTAATGAATGGGAAACTGTGGTTGTTGTTCGTATTTACAATGTTATTTTCTAATGAATTTTGCACTATTTTCTATTCATCATTTTTCTTTGTGATGGTGTAATTTTAGATATGGGAAATGCACTAGACTGCAGTGGTGTATTTAATGCATGGGGGTCTGCATTTTTAGATATAAATTTAAACAAACCAAAGAGCATCCAGGAATGAGGATAGAAGGGTTGTAAAGTGGGTAGAAATCAGGTGGGTACTGGAATCTGTCTGCACATGTGTACAGTAGATATTTTGCCAGAAGAGAAACATCTGCTCAGATGCTTCCCAGTGGTTTGTGCTAATTGTTATTACTTCGGGTACATTTTTATAGTCAGTATAAAAATATAGAAGAGATTCTCAAGTTTATTTTAGACCCTCTCTGGGATTAGTAAAGTAAGTGAGTAACCAGGAATGCTTGTATGATATTAACTATACCCGATACTCTGGGCCACATTCAAACTAATCAGGGTGAGCACAAAGCTATCAATACACTGGTTAGCAGTAAAATCACTTGTAAGATAAAAGACAGCAAGGTGAAAGTGATCCCTTTGTTCTTTTTTTTTAGATAAGGATTCCTGCAAAAGTGACTCTAAAAATGCAGTATGGTGAGGCTCCCTAGCTTAGTTAAGCAAATAAATCCCTGCACAGTTACTTGACAAAGATATTGTTTTACATAGATGGACACTTTGAAATATCAAGGCACTGCATATGAGTGCTGCAGTAGTTTATATAGTAGTGATGTCTACATTAGCAACCAAGATTTTTCCATCTCTAGGAGGTTTCAGTGAAATTACACAGCCTCTGATCTAAGGAGATGGTATCTCTGGTTTACTTTTTAAGTATTTGAAATATCAAGATGCTACTTCTGATTGCCTGAGTGGTGTGATATGTTCGAATTTTGAAAATGTTGAACAATCTAAAGAGCGAAAATGCCGGAACTCAGCGTTCCTTTATTGAGATTGCACTATAGTGAAGATTGGAATATTTGCCCTTCCTCACTGCAGTGTGATCTTGGAGTTGGAATATATATTTAGCGGGGACTGTGAGGGGCTAATAAGGAGTTTGAGTTCCAGCATTTTCACTCTTTAGAGCATTCGAGATTTTCATCATTCGATTATATGATATAGACCCTTAATATAGAGGTTTTGTCTGCAATAGACACCCATGGTTTTCCATCTGAAGGAAGTATCAGTGAAATTACTCACTTCTGTTCTAAGGAGATGGTATCTCTGATACAGTTTTTAAGTACTGAGCAACAATCAAAGCAAACCAAACTAATACACAATGCTGAAAACTCTGCTGCTGGAGAACATCGGAAGCGCAATAAGCTTATAAAACAAAATTTAATAGTCAAAATGTAAAACAAATAAGTGCTTTCATCTAAAAGCATACAGACTTCTTCAGAGCTTCTAAATCACATGACAATTCAATTCCACTGCAAAAATGGCTCCAAACTCATAAAGCAACAGCTGTCTAAAATCACAGATAACAAATCTTATTCAACCCAAGTGCATTTTGATTAACACATGACTCTTAAAATTACAGTAAACAATAACATGCATAAACATATATGAAAATGCATAATAAATAAAAAAAAAATAATAATAAAAAATTGCAAACATGATCACCTTTCACACAGTTTCCTCTTAATTAAGCACTGTATTGATCTAACTTCACTGAGTCCAGGGGGGAGGGGGCTGAAGCATTCAAAAAAATCTGCCACCAAAGTTCCCTCTCTTTAATCAATAATTTCTAAGGACCACCCTCAAGAACTAACTTCCACTTTTTCTAAAATAACAAACAGAGAATGATGCTCCAACCATTGCTGAATATATTTATAGAGCGTATTCATAGATTTAGCCTTCCTTAGTTCTTAATTGTGCTCATATATACAATCTATAAGTTTGCGCTCTGATTTCCCAACATAAAATCTATTACAAAGTTGGCATACAGCAGGATAAACAATCCCTTTTGTATGGCAGTTACATTTTCCAGGAATGCAGCTCACTTTATCACAAACTGAAAAATGACTACACACAATAATAAAGGGACATTGGGGACATGCACCACATTTGGACATACACCCTGTAGATGTTTTAACTTTCGAGTGCCCCATGCTATCATAAATATTGTTAAAACATCTGCCTTTTTTAAACAATATTAGGCACAGGACTCAAACAAGGGTCTATATTAGATGATCAAACTTTCAAACGTTCGACCGTCATATGGTCGACACCATATGATCAAACATTTGAAAGTTCAAACGTTTTAATGAGATCTCTGTACAGTGCAGAATGGGAAGATTTACCTTTTCTGAACTGTAGTGCGATCTCGGAGCTGGTATATTTAAAGAGCAGGGGGTTTGGGGGGCTTCCCATGTCGGGAGTTAAGGGGAGCTTGCGCCGTACTTAAAATGTTCAGGTAGGTTACTTGTGTAGTTTACTTTTTGTTTTTATTAGATGTTTGAACTTTTCAAAGTTCGATCATATGGTGTCGACCGTATGACAGTCGAACTTTTGAAAGTTCGATAATCTAATATAGACCCTCAGACAATTACTTAAAGTTCTATTGTTCATAATAAACTGCAATTCTTTCTGATTATATTACTAATCTTGGGATTGTCCACTGAACTTGTGGTTACAAAAGGATGTACAAATCTAATTTGTTGCTGATGCATATGGGTGTCAGTTGTACAAACATTATAGTCCATCTTACTCAAATTATCATCTACTCCACCTTCCACCATTTGTAAATTAGAATTGTCATGCTGCAGAAGTGATGTATAAATCCCTTTAATCCTTTTCAGTTTTTACTTCTTCACTAACAGATTTAACTAATCACTCTGGGTACCCTTTATTCAAAAACATTGTGCAAAGTAAAATATGTTTAAGTCAAGCATATGAGGTCATAATAGCTTATCAGCAGTAAATTTCCTGTTATAAAATATAATCACTTGCTGTTCAGATGTTATCCTACCTCTAGCCAAATGTTCCTTCTAAAACCTCTCATAATTGGTGTAATGAGTCCCCTCTATATTTATATACATTTTTAATGCTTGTTCTGTCAACAATCCACAAGGGGGGATCCACCTTGGATCCCAGGAACTACTGCCCCATCAGTCTGACGAGCCTGATCTGCAAGGCCATGGAACGTATTATCATGGAACTTATAAACAAAGACAATGGCAACCTTCAAACACTGGACCCCACCCAGTTTGGGTTCGTGAAAGGCCGATCTTGTCTCCTGAACCTGATTGACTTCTTTGAATCGGTCTCCAGAGCCGTGGACAAGGGTAAGGTGGACCACGCAGCCTATCCGGACCTCACCGAGGCCTTTAACACTATCCTTTACTCTGGAATCATAGATAAACTTACTAAGCTGGACATTAATCCCTACATCATTTGATGGGTTGCCAACTGGCTCACTGACAGAACCCACACTGTAAAAGTAGCTGACTCCAAATCCAGCTCCAGACAAGTGACAAGTGGAGTACCTCAGGGTTCAATCCTGGGACCGTTCTTGTCTGGCATCTACTTCTCTGAAGTACAGGCCAACACTAAGGGACTCTGACTAACAAAGTTCTCAGATGGCTGCAAACTGGGAGCCATTATTGAATCCCCAAATGATGTGGAAACTCTACTAAAGGGCCTTACAGAACCAGATTGTTGGTGCCAGAGCCATGGGCTCAAGCTCAATGCCAAGAAATGTATAGTTATCCCCTTTGGAAAAAAACATGTACCCGTGAATTACCACATAGATGGCAGTACACTAAACATCAAAAGTGTGATAAGAAACTTAGGGACACAGGTGGACAGTAGTCTCACCTTCGATAAGCACATCACCACAACAGTCAGGAAATCATTCTATGTGGCACACCTCATCACTAAGAGTTTTTCATGCAGAAAAAAAGGAGGTCATTGTCCTACTGTACTCATCCCTCATTAAACTCATTATAGAATACAATGCCCCATTTGGTATGTACCTCTCAAGACATCTGCAACAACTGGGAAAGCCGCAGAAATACCTCACTAAAAGAATCACAGGCCTAAAAGAGATGCCCTACGTTGACAGCCTTAAAAAACTCCAGCTATACTCTGTCACATATCATCTACTCAGAGGCGAGCTCTGCTTAACATACAAGGCCATGTCAAACCCAGAGCTGTTGGACATGCTACACTTAAAGAAATCCCAATCCCTCAGAGCCACATGCTCCAGGGATCTAAACCTTGTCATCACAATAAACAAAACATGCTGGAGGGATAGGTTCCTGACCCAGAGACTCCCCAGACTCTGGAATAGACTGCCCATACATGTCAAGCAGAGCACCTCTTTGGTCCTCTTCAAAAGGAACCTTGACAATTGGATGGAAAAAGGAAATTCACCCCAGGGATCACGTCAGTCACCCTGCTAGACTGGGGTCCAGGGAAGTAAATAGTGTGGGAAGAAATAGCCAGGGTATTGCTAGGGCCAGGCTTGTATAGGCCCTAGGGCCAACAGCCTAGTACCAGCCTATGAACTAGGATGAAAATATTTTCATCCATTCTGATCTTTCCCTGTTCTCTTGGCTGGTGCATCATTTAGAAGCAACCTGGTAACAGCCAACGTGATCCCGTTTGCTCAGATTTTTTGTACTGGGTATATTTCTAGGGTAGTAATTATGTTAGCTTGATTAATTAACAGGTGTTGTAGTTGTACCAACATTTGGACAGCCTCTATCATGGACTCTGAAGGTGTTTTAACAGCTCTGCCATGGTTGAGGTATATTGGGGGTTTCTAGGAGGCACACCAGTAACAGCAGCAGAAATAAAACTACTGGAGAACAAGATGCAGAAATACCTCAGGAAAATCACGACTTCTCTACAGGGACCAGCTGCTGAAATACCTCAGGAAAATCACGACTTCTCTACAGGGACCAGCTACAGAAATACCTCAGGAAAATCATGACGTCACTATAGGGACCAGCTGCTGAAATACCTCAGGAAAATCACGACTTCCCTACAGGGACCAGCTACAGAAATACCTCAGGAAAATCACGGCTTCTCTACAGGACCAGCTGCTGAAATACCTCAGGAAAATCACGACTTCTCTACAGGGACCAGCTACAGAAATACCTCAGGAAAATCACGGCTTCTCTACAGGGATCAGCTGCTGAAATACCTCAGGAAAATCACGACTTCTCTACAGGGACCAGCTACAGAAATACCTCAGGAAAATCACGGCTTCTCTACAGGGACCAGCTGCTGAAATACCTCAGGAAAATCACGACTTCTCTACAGGGACCAGCTACAGAAATACCTCAGGAAAATCACGACTTCTCTACAGGGACCAGCTACAGAAATACCTCAGGAAAATCACAAATTCCCTACAGGGACCAGCTGCTGAAATACCTCAGGAAAATCACAACTTCTCTACAGGGACCAACTGTAGAAATACCTCAGGAAAATCACGACTTCTCTACAGGGACCAGCTACAGAAATACCTCAGGAAAATCACGACTTCCCTACAGGGACCAGCTGCTGAAATACCTCAGGAAAATCATGACTTCTCTACAGGGACCAGCTGCTGAAATACCTCAGGAAAATCACAACTTCTCTACAGGGACCAGCTACAGAAATACCTCAGGAAAATCACGACTTCTCTACAGGGACCAGCTACAGAAATACCTCAGGAAAATCACAACTTCTCTACAGGGACCAGCTACAGAAATACCTCAGGAAAATCATGACTTCTCTACAGGGACCAGCTGCAGAAATACCTCAGGAAAATCACAACTTCTCTACAGGGACCAGCTGCAGAAATACCTCAGGAAAATCACGACTTCTCTACAGGGACCAGCTACAGAAATACCTCAGGAAAATCATGACTTTTCTACAGGGACCAGCTGCTGAAATACCTCAGGAAAATCATGGCTTCTCTACAGGGACCAGCTACAGAAATACCTCAGGAAAATCACGACTTCTCTACAGGGACCAGCTACAGAAATACCTCAGGAAAATCACGACTTCTCTACAGGGACCAGCTGCAGAAATACCTCAGGAAAATCATGATTTCTCTACAGTGACCAGCTACAGAAATACCTCAGGAAAATCACGACTTCTCTACAGGGACCAGCTGCAGAAATACCTCAGGAAAATCATGACTTCTCTACAGGGACCAGCTGCTGAAATACCTCAGGAAAATCACGACTTCTCTACAGGGACCAGCTGCTGAAATACCTCAGGAAAATCACGACTTCTCTACAGGGACCAGCTGCAGAAATACCTCAGGAAAATCACGACTTCTCTACAGGGACCAGCTGCTGAAATACCTCAGGAAAATCACGACTTCTCTACAGGGACCAGCTACAGAAATACCTCAGGAAAATCACGACTTCTCTACAGGGACCAGCTACAGAAATACCTCAGGAAAATCACGACTTCTCTACAGGGACCAGCTACAGAAATACCTCAGGAAAATCACGACTTCTCTACAGGGACCAGCTACAGAAATACCTCAGGAAAATCACGACTTCTCTACAGGGACCAGCTACAGAAATACCTCAGGAAAATCACGACTTCTCTACAGGGACCATCTGTTGAAATACCTCAGGAAAATCATGACTTCTTGATAGGGATCAGCTGCTGAAATATCTCAGGAAAATCACGGCTTCTCTACAGGGACCAGCTACAGAAATACCTCAGGAAAATCACAAATTCCCTACAGGGACCATCTGCTGAAATACCTCAGGAAAATCATGACTTCTTGATAGGGATCAGCTGCTGAAATACCTCAGGAAAATCACGGCTTCTCTACAGGGACCAGCTACAGAAATACCTCAGGAAAATCACAAATTCCCTACAGGGACCAGCTGCTGAAATACCTCAGGAAAATTATGACTTCTTGATAGGGATCAGCTGCTGAAATACCTCAGGAAAATCACGGCTTCTCTACAGGGACCAGCTACAGAAATACCACAGGAAAATCACGACTTCTCTACAGGGGACCAGCTACAGAAATACCTCAGGAAAATCACGACTTCTCTACAGGGACCAGCTGCAGAAATACCTCAGGAAAATCACGACTTCTCTACAGGGACCAGCTACAGAAATACCTCAGGAAAATCACGACTTCTCTACAGGGACCAGCTGCTGAAATACCTCAGGAAAATCACCTCTCTACAGGGACCAGCTACAGAAATACCTCAGGAAAATCACAACTTCTCTACAGGGACCAGCTACAGAAATACCTCAGGAAAATCACGACTTCTCTACAGGGACCAGCTACAGAAATACCTCAGGAAAATCATGACTTCTCTACAGGGACCAGCTACAGAAATACCTCAGGAAAATCACAAATTCCCTACAGGGACCAGCTGCTGAAATACCTCAGGAAAATCATGACTTCTTGATAGGGATCAGCTGTTGAAATACCTCAGGAAAATCACGGCTTCTCTACAGGGACCAGCTACAGAAATACCTCAGGAAAATCACAAATTCCCTACAGGGACCAGCTGCTGAAATACCTCAGGAAAATCATGACTTCTTGATAGGGATCAGCTGTTGAAATACCTCAGGAAAATCACGGCTTCTCTACAGGGACCAGCTACAGAAATACCTCAGGAAAATCACAAATTCCCTACAGGGACCAGCTGCTGAAATACCTCAGGAAAATCATGACTTCTTGATAGAGATCAGCTGCTGAAATACCTCAGAAAAATCACGGCTTCTCTACAGTGACCAGCTGTAGAAATACCTCAGGAAAATCATGACTTCTCTACAGTGACCAGCTGTAGAAATACCTCAGGAAAATCATGACTTCTCTACAGGGACGAGCTGTAGTAATACCTCACGGGAAATAAACTTTTCTACAGGGACCAGCCTTAGAAATACCTCAGGGAAAGCATAGCTTTTCTACAGGGACCAGCTGTAGAAATACCTCACGGGAAATCAACTTTTCTACAGGGACCAGCTGTAGAAATACCTCAGGGAAAGCATAGCTTTTCTACAGGGACCAGCTGTAGAAATATCTCACGGAAAGCATAGCTTCTCCACAGTAGCATGTTCCAGAGAAATATCATCCCAGACAGGTTATTCATTTGGCAACAGAGGCATTGCAAGGAATGGTGAATTGTCAGGTCTCTAGTCAAACTGCCCATGCATAACAATGGAAAGGACACTAGAGGGACAAGTCTATAAAACACAGCTATTGATTACGTCTGTGTGTGTGTGTGTGTGTGTGTGTGTGTGTGTGTGTGTGTGTGTGTGTGTGTGTGTTTGTGTGTACATGTGTGCACGTGTGTGTGCTCATTTGCATCATGCAGTAACACTGGCATCCAGTCCAGAAGGGGTTCACTATCTTCCATCTGTTGCATGCTGGGAAAAGCTTCAGCTCCCTGATGGACCTGAATACCATGAATATATGTATAGAAAATAGACATTACAAGATGAATGAACCCGATGTTACAATTTAAAACATGACTGGTATTAAGGAGAGACATGTTTATCTTAAGCTTATGTTATTATTTAAAAGGAAATTCATATTAATTTTGTAGTTGATTAGCCTTTAAAGGAAAGTCCATATTATTTGCCTGCCATATGAGAATCTGTCTACATTTCAAGTTTTTTATTGCTTTTTCCCTTTCTGTTTCCATCTCTATGTAGTGATTGTTTAAAAACAAAGTATATAAGCAGTGGTTACATGAGTATCTCTGCAGGAGAAATCAGGTCTGGTGTGGGAAGGAAACTGTCTAACTAAGTCACTAGGTCAATTTGCTTTTAATGCAGTCTGCTATTGCTAAGTAAAATGAAGGCTGGTTTTCGAAAGGTAACAGTGGTCAGAAAAGCAGTGATGCATTTGTCGGAGTCTGTATTACTGAGGGGTGGAAGCATCTCACACCGCAGGGCATTATATTCAGGTAACACGATTTAATTCATTGTACCTGTTTGCTTAGTGTCGTGGAACAGAAAATGCATGAATAACAGGAAACAAAACCAGCTTAGAGGCATGACAGGTGAAGTCTGAAGTGACAGAGTCAGAAATTAATTATAGATAACAGCTCAGATAAGCATGTTTGAAGGAAATAAACAACTGAGTCACCTGCATTTTAATTACATACCCACAGAGCCTGAATGCATTAGAGAAGGCTGTAATGGAACCATGTGATACTTTCCCAATGACAAACCAGTTACAGGTTTCTCTTGCTTAATTTCAGTTGTCTGATCATGCAGTCACATTCCATTAAGTCAATTCATCTGAGATGGGAGTAAGTCTATTTTGAGGTCTTAGTGCATTGTTCACTGCATGTGAAGACATGCCATCGAAGGATACAAAAACGACACGTGGGACGCAGAGGTAGTTTACAAGCCTTCATTAAGTCAGTTCTTCATTGTATTGACATGATTTCATACTTTCAGTTAGCAAGGCTATATTTCCCCTACAATTACGTCCTTAAAACATACACAAATGCAGCCCAACAAAAAAAATGATGGTTCCTCGATCAGCCATTCAGACATGTTTATACCCGTATTAGTACTTCTTTGATCTTTTGTACAATTACATTTTGGAAGGTCTTTAGGTTGTTCATACTTTACATAAAGGCTTATGAACATTAAAAATGCAGAGCTTACATACCTGTCCCCTCTTTGTGTAACGCCATCGCCTTTTCATGCTCCTGAATAAGGTGCCCTCATGGGCACATAAACATACCAGTGGAGATAAGCTCATAATTACATTAGTATTCATAGTGTATTAGTTATTCTGCATGCAGCAATCTCTAGTAATATATAGTTTACTCATGATTCGGAGCTTGTTAACATACTTGGATTCACTGCAGTGTCGCACTTGTGTGCAACAATAACTGCAGGAAACTAAAATAGTACCTACCTATGGCTGTTATTCTCAAAATAATTTTGTGTCACAAACTTTGTAAGTACATATTAGTTACACTCTGTAGGAAGGCTGCATCATGTGATGCAGTCACTGAATTTGAACCTATAACAAGTTTTTTTTTTTCATCCAAATAGGTTGCTGAAGCTAGGAAATAAAGGCAATTTGTGGTGACACAAACTACAATAGTTCCTAAAACAGACATTTTAAAGCTGACTGAAGTCCTATTAAAACTGAGATGGCATAATCTGAAATGAAGACACTTAGTAGATGGTATCCATTTGGGAGGGGATGGCTTGTGTATAACCATGCCTAAATGGGTCTACTTCATATAATCAGCAGCTCATAACATCGACATTCATTTCACCGACACCAAAACACTGAAAGCTCAAAACACCGACAACTCATTTGATCGAAATTCATAACACTGACACATAAAATGCAAAGCATTATGCCCTTTCCCGAACTGTAGCACGATCCTGGAGTTAGAATAAATAGTTAGGAGGGAGGAGCCCCCCCCCACATTATTTAGATAAATATTGTCATCTGCAAACAGTAATTTCTGTTATAAGTATCCCTGTGTATGTTTGAAATGTATGATGTATGTGGGGGGCTTCACCCCCCACATCCCCCAATGTGGGGGCTGTGCCCCCCACATTCCCCCTATCTATGTATTCTAACTCCAGGATTGCGCTACATTGGGAGAAAGGACATAATGCTTTGCATTTCATGTGTCAGTGTTATGAGTTTCGATCAAATGAGTTGTGGGTGTTTTGAGCTTTCAGTGTTTTGGTCTCTCTGACAAGTTTGTCGATCAAATGAGCTCTCGATTATATGAAGTAGATCCGCCTAAATATATATATATATATATATATATATATATATATATATATATATATATATATATATATATATAGTATGTTCTTGGGCTGCTATTAAAATGTTGACAAGAGTCATAGATGATCAATGTACCAGTGTAGCTTTTTTTGATTTATTTCATTATGAATGTCCATGATCCCAGCACTGTGTGAACTGTGAATGGTTAAATATTGTTTCACCAAAGTGAGATTTACCTATATTTGCTTAGTGAAATGATGTCGGGAGGGTACCAGAGGCAGACTGATGGGGTTGACTCCATGTGTAGGACCCTAGTCCTTATTTTGGTTACCAGGAATTACCCTGGAGTAAAGCTGAGTATAGTGCATCATACTTTGTTGCTGTATCAGGGTTTCAGGATAAGACAGTCCCCCGGATTCACTAATTGTCCGGGCAGGACTAGCTTAGTCCTGCATGGAAGCACCCGTTTAGGAGCAGGATGGCAGCGTGCAATGCATATTAATGGAGGTGCACTGCCCGAGCTCCCAGGCTTACACAGATCGTGTACGAGTGCAGGGGATGTGTCTGAGAGCAGAGATCTCAGAATAAACATGACCCTGCAATGTAGGAAAGCAGAAAGTGTTAAGAGATGAGCGAGATCACTCATAGGTATCTACGTATCCCCACCAACAGTTACCCATGTGTACAACAGCAACAGTACTGAAAAAGTAAATAAAGAAACCCTTTTATTTTTTTCAAAACTCCAATTAAAGCTAACTGCAGGTGTGCGGGTGTGCCCATCGCTTAGCCATGGTTAAAGCAGCTTAAAAGGCTGATGAGGATAACAAGGAAGATATAGGGAAATAATGCAGCACAGCAATATTGTAGTGGATAGAGCATCTGCCTAATGAACAGATATTCCCAGTTCGAGTCCTACTGTAGGACATTCCATTTTCCATGTGAAATCTGTATATGAACATTTTTTTGCTGTATAACCTACTAAATAACATTTAAATGTGAACTGTAGTGCTGCATTAAATGCACATGTGAAGTGTCAGTGTCATAATGAATAAGGCACTAGTAAGCAGGTTTAAGCACAAAAAGTAGTAAGCATATATAAGCACTAGTAAGCGTGTTTAAGTGCGTTTGCGTGGGGTTAAGCATTGCATACACAGATTAAGCAAAGTAGAAGCTGACTGAGTGTAGGAAACTATAACAGGAGGTTAGCACTGCTTACTGTCACACAAACCCATGCATACCCACTTACAACTGCTTTAAAGTGCCTTAATCACTTTATACCCAATGGCCCATGTTCTGCCCAGCAACAAAATAAACAGCTTCTGCAAAGATTGAACTCAGGACCCTGTACACTACAATCACAGTAGTTAACCATCAAGCCATCACACCAATATATATAAAAGTGAGGTTTCAAAAAAGAAAACCTCACCATAGGAAAATCAAACTGAACATGTGAACAGAATCTATGTACAGTGCAATGTTGTATAACCTGCTACATAACATAAATATGTGAACTGGAGTACTGCAGTAAGGCCAGATGTGAGGCGTTACAGTAATAAATTGTTGAAGTCCTCAGGACCTCACACAGTGTATGTACACATGAATCACAGATACCAGACACAGATATAACATGTAACAAATTATAAATCAATGTCAAAAGGACAATATAACGCTAATTAGATATTAAGCAATGTTAAGCATTCCACAGGTCGGCTTACGTGGTTTAAGCAATGTGTAGGCTGGCTAATTCAATCTGTCCAGTGGTATGCTCCTTTAAGTAATGCCAACATTAGGTAAGCAGGTGTGCCCATAGCTTAGCCTTTTCAAAACCGTCCAAATATGGGAAAGTGTGGGAAACTGGGCGTATTTAAACTCCACAGGTGCCAAAAATCCCCATAACTGGTTGCAGCTCCCTACTGTAGGTAGAATGGCTGGAGTAGGTGAAAGCACTTGATTCAGAGTGCAGCGCTGGGGCATTAATGAGTCTAAATACATGGTGTGGCTCCTGGTCAAACACCATGAGCAGAGACTCCTGCAGGGCCATTACCAGGGCTCCCAGTATAAAACGGAGGCCTGGGATAGTCTCACCCATGACCTCACTAGTGCCACAGGTATTCCCCGGACAGGTGAGCAGGTCAGGAATCACCATGCTGACCTGAAGTGGCATAGGGGGGATCAGTGGAACAGTGGATCCAGGAGTGCAGGCAGATGGTTGATGCCCCAGTACTGAGTAAGTACTGATTCCACTAAGTATATAATAATTGCCTAGCTTGTGTATATTATTGATAGGTATGGCTAAATGTCACTGTATTTCTCTGACAGCTGGAGATGAGTGGGCTGTGAACCAGCAAGCCCATGTCGCTAGGCTGCAAAGGCTGCGTTACGAGGCAGGTTAGTAATAATTCTGCATGAACTGTCATATCCTGTGAATAAAGGTATAACCCCTGAAGTGCTTGTGTATATGCTGATTTAATATGTTGTAGTGTTGCATGCTATAAATAGTACTGTAGTATTAAGCAGTGTTACCCACACTATGGTATGCGGATATAATGTGCAGGTAGTTCTGTATAACAAGAGGTTAGTCATACTGTACAACTGAGGGAGACTTAGAGAGAAAACATTGGAAAGCTTTACACCATTTCCCTCATAGCACAGTGTACTGTGATGTTAACTGTACTATTTTTACCACACACAACAGGGATTGAATCCCAGGAGTGGTAGTAAGTTGTATGCATAATCATACCCCACAGCAGTACAGAATTTGTGAGAATGTTCAGATAGAAAGCTGCATGCACAATTAGACCCACCAACTGTACAGATTTTGCTAGATTGTTCAGATAGTAAGCTGTATGCATAGTTATACCCCGCAACTGTTCCGATTTGCCCAGCATGTCCAAATAAATGGCCCAAATCCGCTGCCTGGTACCCCGTTCCACGGAGAAATCAGTGTGAGGATCCAAGACATGTAGGCAGCCTGTGATGACATATAACCGATAGTCAAACCTGTACATAGTCAGAGAATGTATATGAAAACAAACCTGTCATTGTAGCATCACACCAAAAGTGTATAAGAACAATTCTCATAATATGTTGCATTAACACCTGCATCCAGTCAAGCCTCAACCAGAGTGTGTGCGATAACGGATTGAGGGGTACATCAACATGAAATCTGGGAGTATATGTAGAAATTGTCAGGTAGTGTTAACAAAGATCTTCTCAACAGCTATAACAGGTAAAAGGTGTAGGCTATACGTTAGACACAAGTCCACGTATATACTAATCTACAAACATACAATTGTACAAAGTAAGGCCAATGGGTAGTGTAATAATACATGTAAAGGACAGATCACTGCAGTGCCTAAGAAAGTTGTGAAAACTACAGGGATATAACAGTTGTTAACTGAACTCGCTTATTGTTGTCCTCACCCCTCTCTCAATGGTTTCAGTGTCCAAATCTACCTCCAAATTCAGTGCATATGCACAGCTGTTGCTGTAGAAGAAATGGGCAGCTATGGACCTTCCCTACACCCTTCCTGCACATCCCTGCCTATTTTCCCTACTGTCTTTCCCTCTTTGTGCCCCTTTTTTCACCACTTTCCTATCAACTCCCTTTTCTTTTCTTTTAAAGAAATTAGCGCAGGGGTAAGTAAGAGTAAGCACTTTTAAGCAGCAGTAAGCAGGTTTAAGCCTGTTTGCATGGGGATAAGCAATGCCTACATAGGTTAAGCAGTTCAGGAGCTAACTGAGTATAAGAAACACTAACTGGAACTTAGCAGTGCTTACCGTCATGCAAACCCGTGCAAACCTGCTTACAACTGCTCAAAAGTGCCTTAAAAGCTCTATATCCATCGGCCATTGTTCTGCCTAGCAACAAAATAAACAGCCTCAGCGAGGCTTGATCCCAGGACCCTGCACACCATAGCCAAAGTGATTTATGACTAAGCCATAGCAGATATACATAACCATACTGTATTCACAAACATATCATCCAGCCCAGTCATTCAACAGTACAGAGAATGTATTCCAACATGCAGATGTATGTATGTGAGTAAATATATTAATGTCTAAACAGGTACAACTTATTGATATATGTAGATACATATATATATATATATATATATATATATATATATATATATATATATAGCCACAGAAATATATACATATATAAATATATATGAACATGTAATCATGCAAATGCTTACATCTATAGATATATATGTCTATGTCTACATGTCTAAATATATATGGCAGGTTATATATATGTCAGCAGATATATATATATATATATATATATATATATATATATATATATATATATATATATACATAGATAGGTATATACAGACATACATCTGTAGATAACAATGGGGAAATACAAAAAACATATATGTCCTCATGAAATGTTATGCCCCACACAATATATGTCTTGTATAAATAGGTATATCCCCCACAGCCAAGCACGTCCCCCTGCAATATACTACCAAGTGTTGCAGATCCCATAAGCAGGACCAGACATGACATGGCCATCCCTAGGACACATATACACAGAAACATATATGTAGATACAGGAGTGGAGCCCTACCTCAGCCCCAATAGTCCCAACCACTCAGTGCAAGGTGATGTCACGTATGTAGTGCAGGTATATTTGTAGACTATTGCTATTGTAATATGGATTGTCTTCACAGAAGTGGTGGTGGGAGGCCACATCTGCTGTTAATATGTGTGCCATTGGCTACTGACAGAAAGCCTAAGGTCATCATAGCACAGTACCACTCCTAGCACAGTAATACCCCTGTGGACTACAGCTGAGATATGGCCAATATATGTGGACAGTCTGACACACTCTGGTCAGTCCAGGGGTATACACAGAACCCCTTCATGCAAGACATGTGGACCAAGCCTGTCAATGTGGATGTTAACAGCCATGTAGATGGGTATAACACATAAATACTGGTATACATTTGCCCCCATAGGTTATGCATTCATACACCCCTGTCTGTCCTGACACATTATAACCTCTGGCACAGAGGTGCTATGGCCACATACTACCCACTAGTTAGTGACATACATCTGTACAGCATCCCACTGCTTTGTCTGACATACATGACTGTTATGGTGGCCCAGCAGCAGTACATCTGGCAAGTATTTGGACATGACATCTCACTGGGTAAGTACAGTAAGCTGCTAGGCATGTAACAAAGCACAATGCAGGCTGCAGGTAGATTGGCTCAACACTGGCCTGCATCTCCTATGTGGGAATACACATGTACCTGCATAGATAGCAGGCTCTACAGGCATGTCACATCACAGAGTAACAGACACCGGTGTCAAAGTGCATAACCACAACCAATGTGAACACAGCCACAGCCACATATGGTAAGCTAGCGTAATATTACATTATATGGACAATCTGATCTACACCATCCTCATATCACACAATAACCCTACATATACTGGGCCGCTACACAGTGTGGTCCGATGCCTGTCTGTGGTATGGGACATGTGTGTGTTCACCCATACAAACATGTAAGCTGATAGGGTGACATACAGTGGAGCAGCATGTAACATCAGATAGAACAGGACCAAGAACAATGACATCTACCACAGTCTCTACACAGGCCAAGGTACATATTCACTATACACACACGGTTGACAATTACCAGAATTACACATACCAAAAAATAAATCAACAGTGTACACTGAATGTCCAAGCAGGAAGACCAAACAGTAGCAAAAATAACCAGCAGGGCAACCACAGCAATAGTCTCCATTTTAATAAAAACACATATAAAATCAATGAATCAATAAAAGGACAAGCACTTTCGCATATACAATATGTTTCCTCAGATCCTATAAATTATTTAAAACATCAAGAAACATATATAATACAAATCAACCAATCATGGTACAACAAAACTGGAGCCAAAATGGCATCACTACTAATATAGGATGAATCATCTCTTGGGTTTATGCCCATTCAAGATAGATTTGATGCTAACACAATTATTCAACCCTGGATGTCTGTGTGCTTGCATCCTCAAAATCCATCTCAGTTCTATTTGTTCTAGGTGGTTGTTAACATCACCACCCTTCAAGTTTTTATTAAAACACTGTATGACTCTGAATAAAAACTGATGACCAGGATGTTCTATCAGATGTTTCGCTAGGGCATTCCTAATGTCCCCTTTCCTCATATCAGAAATGTGTTTATAAACCCTATCCCTTAGGCATTGGATAGTCTTGCCCACATAAAAGCAAGGACAAGACTCACAAGTGGCCAAGTATATAAGATGTGTAGTAATGCAATCTGCATAGAACCTAGGTTTAAACTCAAATGTTAATGTAGGATGATGGAAGACTTGCACTTTGGTTATGACTTTACAAACACTACAGTGCCTACAGGGATATGTCCCTAACCGTTGATGTCCATGTGACCCTTTCTTTCCCTCACTATATAGCAACTGTTTAAGATTGTTGCTATTACGATAAGTAAAGCTGGGTACATTGCCAACAAAATTGGCGGTTGCAGCATCCAAAGTTAATAGGTGCCAATTTTTCAACAGAATGTCCTTAACAACATTATTGTCACAAGTAAATTTGGTCACAAAAGAAGTCGTCTGCCTTCTCCTTCCCCTATTCCCATCACATCTGGGTTTAATCATTGTACTGCCCACATTCCTTGTTGTATCCACACCTACTCCCATTTGATCACAACTAGGGTGATTCAAAGGGGTTATTTGCTGGCTACCCATTACACTCCCAAGCACATCTCTGACCATCATTTTGTCATAACCTCTCTCTATGAACATCCTTTCCAGGGTGTCATGTTCATGCCTCAAATCCTCCTTTTTGTTGCATATCCTAGCTACCCTAAGAAACTGACTTTTAACTATACTAGGAAAGACATGCCTGGGATGCATGCTGTCTCTACTCAAGAGATCATTGCGCCAAAAAGGTTTCCTATACAAAGTCATAGAGAGTCCACCTTGATTATCTCTAAAGATGGAAACATCCAAAAAGTCAACTTGACTAAAGGAATGTGTGGCAGTGAAATGAAAAAAACTTGTAGTGGATTCCAAATATTCAATATAGACAAGAAGGGAGGAACATCACCTTCCCATAAAATAAAAACATCATCCACAAATTGCCTGTATAATCTGACACCTTTGCTTAAAGGACTCTCATATAGATTATTGCATTCCCAGAAGTGCATGACCAAATTTGAGTATGAGTTTGCACATGGGGTGCCCATAGCAACACCCCATTTCTGTAGAAATAGTTGTCCCTCAAACATAAACACATTGTTACTTAAAATCAACTCCAAGAGTGTACAAACTAGATTTGTAACATATTGTGGACAATGCTCCATGTATCTAACTGCTTCTATGCCATAACCATTGGGTATAGAGGTGAATAGATTCCTCACATCCATGGTGACCATCAAAAGGCATGAAGTGTCATTAACAGCTGTAAATTCAAGTAAATCAATCAAAAAGTGCACAGTATCCTTTAAAATGGTGTCACTAGATACAACCACTAGATTCAGTTTCCCCTCTACATACACAGATAGGGGCTCGGTCACCCCCCCCCCCAGCAACTATTGGTTTCATTGGTGGCGCTGTCTGTGATTTGTGTATTTTGGGTAACCCTTTAATAAGTGGCACAGTCAGAAAAGACACATGGAGAAACTGATAAAGTTGTTCATCAGCCATTCTACTCATAAGTAAATCATACTGACAGTCTCCTATATAAGTAAATCATACAGACAGTCCCCTATATAAGTAAATCATACAGACAGTCCCCATATAAGTAAATCATACAGACAGCCCCCTATATAAGTAAATCATACAGACAGTCCCCTATATAAGTAAATCATACAGACAGCCCCCTATATAAGTAAATCATACAGACAGTCCCCTATATAAGTAAATCATACGGACAGTCCCCTATATAAGTAAATCATACAGACAGCCCCCTATATAAGTAAATCATACAGACAGGCCCCTATATAAGTAAATCATACAGACAGCTGCCTATATAAGTAAATCATACAGACAGTCCCCTATATAAGTAAATCATACAGACAGGCCCCTATATAAGTAAATCATACAAACAGGCCCCTATATAAGTAAATCATACAGACAGGCCCCTATATAAGTAAATCATACAGACAGTCCCCTTATTCTTAGTAATGACTCTCAATTGATTCCAATTAATCGGACACTATGTTTCAACATCATCTAACACTTCATACATTGCCCTCAAGTAATCTGTTTTGATCATTAAAATTATAGCACCGCCCTTATCAGATGGTCTAATGGTCAAATCAGGATTGTTCATTAAGTCATTCAATACCTGGCATTCATTGCTATTCAAATTGTAGATATAAAAATGCATGACTGAAACCATCACAATCGCACTGATGAACAGAACAGTCTGTATGGCAGGAAGCAG
Source organism: Protopterus annectens (assembly GCF_019279795.1). NCBI lineage: Eukaryota > Metazoa > Chordata > Ceratodontiformes > Protopteridae > Protopterus > Protopterus annectens. Next base: position 501,526,615 of record NC_056742.1, read on the forward strand.
CAGGCCTGCATTTACCCAAGGGGAAGTGAATGGCAATGTACACCCAGATACCTTAAGGCTGCTTACCCCTGTTCCCCCAACAGTATTCACTGGTGTCAGTGGCGTCTGTCCATACAGGCCATGTGTATACGGCATGGCATGGCCTTTGTGGGTAACATTTGCTGGCTTGCCAGTTGTAGCAGGTGTCCATTGGGGAACATAGCGATGGAGAACTGTATGCAATGCATTGCCTATTGTAGGGATGGGACAGGGTGCCATGTCCTCTGTAGTCGACTGCAATCACACCATTGTTACCATCTGTGAGCAATATGCAGGGAACTACAACTTCGTGGTTGTTGCCTGGCCAAGTGTGTTTGTGTCTCCAAGACATGGGTAGAGAGTGTTTTCTGGGTAATACAGGTGTTGCCTATATTGTTCCCCATGCCATGATGTCAGATGTGGAGGCATAGATTGTGTACCCCAGCCACTGTGATGTCTGACATCTGTTATGCTTGTAAGGTGTACATTATGACCTTTAATAGGCCCAAAACATAGGAAAAGTGCAACACCCGCTCCACATTGCTTTGTGCTTCACACAGGGTATGTATGACAAATGCACCCACACACCAAAAGTCTCACAGTTGCCATGTCTGGTATTAGAAAACCTACCTAGCTACTACAGCATTACACAGTTACAGCATGTACCATGGAGATTACTGGGCTTTTCCTGCACCAGAGGTGTATTTCACATGGGATGACATCAGCCGGCTTGTCAAAGAAAGGCAATGAAAGGTGTACTGATTGTCCTCAAAAGCATTCAAACACACACAAAGACTCACAGTTACCATGAATGGGATTAGAACATCTACCTAACTAGTACAGCACATTAGAGAATTATGCAGTTATATAATGGGCCGTAGAGATTACTGGGGTACTCCTCCACCAAAGGTGTATTTCACAGGGAATGACATCAGCAGGCCTTTCAAAGAAAGGCAATGAAAGGTGTACTGACTGTCCTCAAAAGCATTGGGCCGTACACATAAAGACACTCACAGTTACCATGAATGGGATTAGAACACCTACCTGACTACTACAGCACATTAGAGCATTATGCAGCTACAGAACACGCCATGGAGATTACTGGAATACACATTCACCAAAGGTGTATTTCACAGGGAATGACATCAACAGGCTTGTCAAAGTAAGCCAATAAAAGGTGTACTGACTGGAAGGCTACCAGGGGCAGTTGTGTACAATGATGGACATTTGCACATCATATGTTTTTGCAAAGTGGGAGTGTGCTGTGTAGGACAGGCCTCATGAGAGGGGAGCTGTCTGTTACTGTCTGTGACTGTCTTCCCACATCTATTATGTGCATGTCTGAGCTGTTATTGTGTGCTGTCCTTGGATATATGTGCATATTCTCATCCGTTGTGTATGCAGAGCATGACTGGTGTGTAGTGTGGAGTGTTTGCACAGACATCTGTGCCTAACTGCTGTGTATAGTCCACAGTTGTTTCTTGACATGGGCTTCATTTCTCTAAGTGTGTGAGCATGCCCAGTATGAGTGTTTGTATTGCATGCGTGTCTTCATTCCAGGTAGGTTGTACTCCAGTGCAGATATTTGTACTCTATACCTACAGCTAGTAACCTGCTTCTGCTGGATATCTGTTTATTGGTTTACAATGTGGATCGTCATTGGGCAAAGGGTAGTGAGATTGTTGCTAATCGTGTCTGTGGTGCTTCTGCTACATGGTTTTGGTGTTGGCAGGGATACTTACTGATATGTGGTGTTTTACCTTCTGATGTTTTATCTCATCAACTACTGACAGGTATACATCTTTGCTGGCAGTAAGTTCCTAGGGATTACAAGCTGAATGCTGCTTTGTCCAGTATTGTGGTGTGCAACCTACTTATTCTTGCACACTCATGCCATTCTGGTGTGGAAACTGCAGACGCTTGCTGATGGGTCTGTGTAAATGGTCCAGCACATTGGTGGTGTTGTGGCTGTGGGTCACATGCCTGTACAATTATCACCATGACAGGATGGCCATATTGTGCCGTGGCCATACCTCCCAGGTATTCAGACTCATTGCGGTTATCCAGAGGCAGGGCTCATTATTCTGTTCATTAACCCTTCACATTTGGTTTGCTAGCAGGTTTTTGGCGACCCATCCCAGTGTTTGCAGCCATGATAAGTATGTGCACACATCAGGGTTTCACCCTTCACACACTCCATGGTGGCGATGCTACTCCCCTCTGTTAATCTGTCCACTTCCTACCATTATCCACACAATATCTGATAGGTATGCCTATAGTTGTCACTCCATCCCAGCAGTATGTACTGGTTGGTCCACAGTTCATGCATTGGTACATGATGGACATACTACTGGATATGTCAACATGTCCTTGCATTTGTGTTCTATGGACTCTGTTTTGTCATTATGTGGGAGTCCATGGGGTAACATACAGTGATGGCACAGGCATGCCACAGACCTGTGACAGAGGACAGTGGGGCATTGGGTGCTGATGCAGGCTATCTGTAGCAGGCCAGTGCATTCTGTCAGTTGTTCAGACCTAGGCTGCTAGGCAGTGTATTTCCTGTGGTGACAGGATAGGTGTGCAAAGTGTTGGTGGCAATTGTTTCTGTCCTTATCAATCCATTGCTGTGGATGCTGGGAGGGTGCATCTTACGGCTATGGACATACCTGCATGGGACACCTCTTCAGCATGCTGCATTCTGTGAGTATTCACATAGTGATATGGGGATCATATTGTACTCATTCACAGCAACAGGAAGGTGGCCTGTGTGTTACCTGAGGCTGATGTTGGGCCGGGCTGGCTGCATGTGTGCTCGGGTAGCTACTTGCAACTGCCTCACAGGTATACATGGCCCTTTCCCCTGCTGGTGGCTAGTGGGTGGACACCAGCAGCTTCTACATACACCATACCTCTGCCTTTTGTGGTCCACCAGTGTTTGTCCACAGTACATCTTAGTTTTGCATACTACACAACCAACTGATGTGTTGTGAACCTGTATGTACAAACGGGGGGTGTCTCCATTTCACTGTGAAATGTTAAACAGTCTGTCTCTCTCTCTCTCTCTCTCTACAGTACTTCCACCTGTGTACTGTCTGGGCCAACACACATGCCGTGTCCATCTTCCAGATGGTGGCAGTTATGACATCTGTACAACTCATATGGACTACTGCTGCAACATGTCTTGCTGGGATACCAGTCTGTTTGGCACTGCAGTTCTGTGAACTTGACCCGGTCATCAGTAGTACTGACCACTGGACACCAGGACACACCACCCATGGCTATTTGCTGAACACTTTCACACAGCATACCACTTAGAACTACCTAACACACAGAGCTCTGCCTATTGTAGAGCTGTAACTATCCATCTTGCTGATTTGACCAGCTCATGTAATCGGTGTTCACTGTTATTACTCCCACACATGGCTGGTAATACATTTCTACATAGGGTTGGTGGGGGCACACATCACAACTGTGGACATCTCCTATGACCACCTGGCTTTAACACAAAAACCTGACGCTCAGATCTCTGCATATTGTAAACATGCAACATTCCATCGTTATAATTGGGGCAGCTCAGGTACTCTGTTGGCTTTGACACAACAACCTGACGCACAGATCTCTGCATATTGTACACATGCAACATTCCATCGTTATAATTGGGGCGGCTCAGGTACTCTGTTGGCTTCAACACAACAACCTGACGCTCAGATCTCTGCATATTGTACACATGCAACATCCCATCGTTATAACTGGGGGAGCTCAGGTACTCTGTTGGCTTCCACATAACAACCTGACACTCAGATCTCTGCATATTGTACACATGAAACATCCCATCGTTATAATTGGGGGAGCACAGGTACTCTGTGCTCTGCTGCTGTGTTACCCACACATAGATGCTACTGCTGTACTGCATAAGGTTAGGGGGGGCACCTGACAATTGTAGACATTTCTGCTATACCCACCTGATATTTTAAGTACCCTGTTGGCTTCCACACATCAGCCTGACACTCAGAGCTCTGCATATTGTACACATGACACAATCCATCCTTCTACTTTGGCAAGCTCAGGTACTCTGTGCACACTGTTATTACACCAACACATGGATGCTAATACATTTCTACATAGGGTTTGGGGGCACACCTGACTGCTGTGGACATTTGCTTTGACTGCACTGGCATTTCTGGTAGTCTGTTGGCTTCCTTTTTTTAAATCTGTCTTCTGACCTATCCTCCAGACTACAGGCATATCAGTGTAATACAGTTTATAGGTTTTATTGACATACATTGCCATTTCAAACTTCCTACCCTTCATGAATGACATCCCACTTTCCGAACTGTTATGCTCTGTGTAGGTCTGGTGGGGGTTTAATCTCCATTGCCATACCTTGAGGACCTTAGCACAGTCTTTCCTTGTGTTCATCTACACCTGTCCTGCTGGCTGGGTGGGACTGTTGCTGAGTATGTGAACCTCCATGACATGCATGTGTATGCCCTATGGACACACATTTGGGCCAGCACATGTTCTGCAGTGGGATCTTTCACCTTGTTTGGTTTCATGCTGCCATATAGCTGTCCACTATCTGTTGCCATCCCATTCAGCCACCCAGTTCCCTTCCTTGCATGTTCACATCCATACCATTGATACAACTAGCAGACCATACTACTGCATTCAGTGATTGATAGGGAGTGTGACTTACCTTGCGGGTGTGCCAGTATTGAGGATGGTGCTGGAGAGCTGACTATGTCAGATACACATAGTACACTCCCTATACATGGTAAAGCACAGGTAGTGTCATTTTTGGCATCTTTTTTACTGTATGTGTGAGTCAGAGAGAGTTTCCATTCCCTGGGTTCCTACTGTGCCAGTGTATGTGCTATGCGTTGCCTCTTTGCCAAAGCCAGGGCACACTGTGCATGCCTCCTTCTGCCTACAGGTGCAGGCTCAGGTTGTTCCTCCTCCAAGTCACTCTGTACCTGTGCTGGCCTTGGCAATGGTGGGGGGCTGTGTGGCCCTGCCCCATGCTGTTCCTGCTGCAGCTGCTTCCGCAGGATCATGTTGTGTAGCATGGGGCATACCATGAATATTTGGGTACATGTAGCTGGAGAGTACTGCAAGGCTCCACTGGATGTGTCCAGGCACCGGAACTATGACTTCAGCATCCCAAACACACTCTCTATTATGATTCTTGTTTGTGCATGTGCCTTATTATGGAGCTCTTGTTCGGGTGTGTGTGCATTTCTGATGGGTGTCATCAGCCACGGCTCCAGTGCGTAACCAGCATCCCCCACTAGGTGGCCAACTAGGGGTTGGGAGGGTGGCCTAATGGTTAAGGTGTTTACCTTACAAACACAAGGTGCAGGGTTTGAGTCTCACAAGGGATAATTGGCTAGGCTTAAAATGACTCGCAAGGGCAACTAGCCTAGTACTAATCTATTAATCTATATAGGATGTCCCCACTGGCAAATCTGTGGTACAGCTGTCAGACGCCAGATGTGGGAATTCGTGAAAGCTCCCAGGGCTTCCAGCACACACATTCATTATAATGCCCTGGGCATCGCATATGATCTGGCAGTTAATGGAGGTGAAGCCCTTGCGGTTTATGTAGACCCTGCCCTGCTCATGGGGTGGTGCTTTTATGTGTATGTGCGTGTAGTCTATAGCACCTACTACTTCAGGGTATTCTGCTATTTTGGTGGAAAAGACGCATATTGCTGGCCAACACCTCATGGGTGTCGAGGAAATATATGTGCTCACCAGCATGTGCTGACATGGCATCCAGGAACTGGTGGAGTACCGTGGATGCTGATAACTGTGAGATCCCCATGATATCCCCAGTCGGCCTTTAGAAGGTACCTGTGGCTAGTATTCTTAAGCCTACACATACCTTGGTTTCCACTGGGTTGGGTTCCCTTCTGTTGATTCTGTGTCTGAGGTGTGGCTGGCACAGCTCAACTATATGCTGTAGGAGGTCCCTGTCCACCTATAGCGCTCCACTATCTCCTGCTCATGTAGCCCCTGGTAGGTTTCCCTGGGTCTGTATACTCTTCTCCTCCTCCTCACTGTGGGTTGGTCATCAGCATTCACATCCTCACCACCCTCAGCCTCTTGCACATGCTGACTTATGATAGCAAAAGCAGCCCCTAACATTATTTCTCTTGCTTTTGTTTTTTAAAATTTCCACTTTTGTATACACTGGTGGGAAAAACAAGAGGGAAGGGTGTTTGCATAGTTTATAGCGCTGTGCTGGGCTGCTGCCTGCATAATTGGCTGGTTCTGATACATTGCACAGCCATTTAGGCAGAGGAAGCAGTGCTTGGCAGCTTTGACACCCCCCCTTCCTTAGCTGTGCTAACCTGAGGGCAAACCCGGGCCACAGAGCTCCAATAAGCTTACAGCATGCCTGACACACCCCCTTATGATGTTAGCTGACTCTAAGGCTTACACCATGGATTTCATATTCCTACATGGTTGGGTACTGCCTAGCATTGAGGGGATATCTGTGATTCAGTACCATTACCCTCATTTGCATAGGATTGCCTGCTAATGGGTAGTTACATGTCTGATACTGTGTTTTCCCTCTTAGCAACCACTATTTACTGGCCATGTTGTCTTCTGCCTGCCATTGACTATGATGGCAATATTGTGATTTTGGCCAGAAAGCTAATTTCAGTTTTTTTTTTAATTTTCATGACGATCCCATTTCCATGCCACTGCCCTATGCTTAAAAGGCCAAAATTGGCCAAAAAAAAAAAAGAGTTGATTTTTATTATTTTTACATTACTTGTCATGTCTATGGCCATATATTTGGCCTTTAGTATGTCTAACCTTCTAATATATGCATTTCTACGAGCTGACATGCCTCCATTTTACAGTTTGCAGAAATGTACTCTGTTACTAACCGAGTACATTTCTGCACACTATACTAGTCCTGCACGAACTCATGTCTACTTCCTGGATTGCTAAATCACTTCATTTGCATGGTTTGTACCTGCAAATGAGGTGATTTGCATACAGGGGCTCTGTCCATGCAGGAACAGTGCAGGAGCACTTGTGCACGTTCTGGGAGCTTGTTCCTGGATCGCTCGGCAGACATATTGCATGCAGGCACTCCTGCAGTAATCCTGCATGCCATGCAGGACATAATGAATCCAGGGGAGTGTTCTGGGAGTTGTCTACTAGACTCTCTTAAAGGACTGCATTCTAATACCTGGCCTATCATGGAATGTCTCTGACCTACTTTGGGAGAATCACCTGACATTAATCACAGAAACGTGTTTCGATGCTGACTGCGGTCAGTAGTTGGAGATTACTTCCCTTGAATGTTCTGTGGTCAGTAGTTGGCGATTACTTACCTTGAATGTTCTGTGGTCAGTAGTTTGGTGATTACTTCCCTTGAATGTTCTGTGATTCTTTGCCCTAAATATAGTAATACTGCGTATGGAGGTTACTGTAGTGTTAATCACCCCAGCATGTTATTCAAATTCTCACAGCTGCTGACAACTGTTCACTTTATTTCTGCACTCTTCTGGTTCCTTTCAGAGTACAGTGCTAGCAGTCTCAGTGAGTTTTTGCAGCCTAAACCAAGGCTGAGCGGTTCTAGCTTGACTTATTGGTCCTAGTATTTTTATCCAGTGCACATAATTCCTCATCAGCCTTGTTGTGATGCCAGTGTTTATAGTCCTAGGAGAACAAGATGAAGGTTTAAATGTAAACAGAGACAAGCTGGCTTTATCAGTACCACACTTCAGCTGGAAGAACCTTCTGTACTCAGTCAAAAAGAAGATATGACATTTAAAAAGCAACACACTTGTCTAGAGCATCTTACCCTAATTAGTCTCTTGGTCATAATCTTACAGGAAGCTGACACTTGTCCAGTCTGGCTCATCTGACTGTCTGAATAGCTTTTTATGTTAAGAATTTGAGCAGGCTACTTGTTTTTTTTTCACAAATAACCTTGCATTACTTAAAGTTGGATTCTCCAAACATGCACATGACACTTTCATTCATATATGTTTATATCGTTTTTTCCCATATAATGTTCAAATGTCTATAGCCTTTTATTTCAACTCTTTTAACTAATATTTTAACCTTCAGCATCCAGATCATGCTTCCCAATTCAATTTCTTTTCATCTTCTTTATATATAAAAAAAAAATTCTCGATAATGTATATCTGCAAATTTGGAGTACATATATGTAGTGGTAAAATAATGTTTTATTCAACCCTTTAAGTGTGTTGCTGAACTGTATTACATGTCCTT